>NC_141879.1:279501969-279805000 GCF_056163025.1 Triticum urartu | reverse complement strand
CACTCCGCACCATCTCCATCGATGCCATCGCGGCCCTCGAATCCATCGCCGACACTTGTTCCAACTCCGGCACCGAAAGCGTCGCCGGGCGCACTGAATGCATCAGCGACATTTGTTTCAAATCCCGATGAGAAAACATCGCCGGCATTGTAACATGCACCGGCCGCCGCAAGCATCCTTCTCTTCAAGATGTCTCTCCTTGATATATCATGTCATTCTTTGTTGACCTCGTCCATGTCATTGCGGTTCAATGTCATGATCCTATTCTCTTCGGCAAGAAGCTTGGACATGACTTTGTTCTCAGCGGCACGTGCTCTTCTCTCCTCAATGGCCGCCTTGCGCAACCCCTCGTCCTTTAGCAATTGCCACTTCTCTTGCTTCTCTCGTGCCTTCTTCTCGGCCAACTTTTTCTTTGTCTCCAATGTCTTCGCTAACATCAACTCATTTGATTGCACCATGGCATCTATCTTGTCCCGCAAGCTCGATGCTTCGTGTTCCCTCTTGATCTTCTCCTTTGTCTTCTTGTCACCATCGGGCTTGTTCAAGTTTCTTGGGCCATCAACATCTTAATCTTCATCCATGTTCATAAGTGAACCTCTCTTTGGTGGGGATTCTTTGTCAATCAACTTCCACTTGTCGCACTCTTTAAGCAAGTCCCAACAATGCTCTAGTTTATTTTTTGTCTTTGGAAGCTTCCATGTCTTTGTATTTTTGTTGGGAAATTTTGTCCTACACAATTAAAACAAAGTCAAATGATGCAATCACTTAGTATGGTACAAATGACGCGCACAACTTGGGACATGAAAACGAACTCACATAGTCGGATTCCACGGTTCCACTTGGAGGTGCACTGAAAACTTGTTCCAAGCGAGCAGCCCAATGGCTACAAATCGGCTTGATCACGTCCCAACGACCTAGTGACCGAAAGGTCCGTGGAGTCATATTGGGATGCTTCCCCATCATGCGGAAGTATTGATCTTCGATTCTTTGTCAATACCTCTTGGAGGTTTGAGATGTACCCGTGCAAGCATCAAGAGACACCGCACTCCAAGCCTTGATCAAGATTTGATCTTCCAAGATCGTGTAGTTCTTTGATCTCACGCTTTTTTTCTTGTGCTTGCTCATACGCCCCCTCATCTACCTCCTTCACTTCATATTCACCACCGTGATACTCCATGCCACCCTCCATTTCATTGTAATCGAAAGCAGCGAACGTGGCTTGATCGATGTCGACGGCGTTGGTGTCCAACAAGTTCACGAACTCGACAGTGGCATTGTTTGAACCACCGCTATAGTGAGTGACAACAAGTCACGAGCTACCACAATGTCGAAAAGCGAAGCAAATAGAAGGGATCGAAGATGCATGCCTTTCGGTCATTTCATCGAACACCTTGCCTGCGGTGGAAGCAGCGCCGTTGAACGGCATAGCCGGGGAACCTCTTGCTGGGGCGGAGGGAGTGGATGAAGGCACCGACCTTTTTGTAGGAACCTTCTTGTGCTTCACGCCTGAAACCTTGCCCACCTTCTCCGCCGGCGGCCGGGCAGATCGCATAGCGGTGGCGACGCCCGGCGCGCGTGCCTTCCCGGCGGGGCCAACCGGATTCCCGCCCTACACGACCACGTTCCCCTGCTGCTTGCGGGCAGCGCGGTGGTGCCTTGAGCGACGGCGGGAGCGACATGGACGGCGACGAGATCCGCCAAAGGGGATTGCGCGTGCGCGACCTCGAAGGTGACAGGGGAAGGCTTGGAGGATACCATGGCGGCGAAGAACGACCGGGAAGATGGACCGGAGCGGGCGGTGGCGGGGCAATGGTGAAGGAAATATGCCCTAGAGACAATAATAAAGTTGTTATTTATATTTCCTTATATCATGATAAATGTTTATTATTCATGCTAGAATTGTATTAACCGGAAACTTAGTACATGTGTGAATACATAGACAAACAAAGTGTCACTAGTATGCCTCTACTTGACTAGCTCGTTGAATCAATGATGGTTATGTTTCCTAACCATAGACATGAGTTGTCATTTGATTAATGGGATCACATCATTAGAGAATGATGTGATTGACTTGACCCATCCGTTAGCTTAGCACGATGATCGTTTAGTTTGTTGCTATTGCTTTCTCCATAACTTATACATGTTCCTATGACTATGAGATCATGCAACTCCCGAATACCGGAGAAACACTTAGTGTGCTATCAAACGTCACAACGTAACTGGGTGACTATAAAGATGCTCTACAGGTGTCTCCGATGGTGTTTGTTGAGTTGGCATAGATCGAGATTAGGATTTGTCACTCCGAGTATCGGAGAGGTATCTCTGGGCCCTCTCGGTAATGCACATCACTATAAGCCTTGCAAGCAATGTGACTAATGAGTTAGTTGCGGGATGATGCATTACGGAACGAGTAAAGAGACTTGCTGGTAATGAGATTGAACTAGGTATTGAGATACCGACGATCGAATCTCGGGCAAGTAACGTACCGATGACAAAGGGAACAACGTATATCGTTATGCAGTTTGACCGATAAAGATCTTCGTAGAATATGTGGGAGCCAATATGAACATCCAAGTTCCGCTATTGGTTATTGACCGGAGACGTGTCTCGGCCATGTCTACATAGTTCTCGAACCCGTAGGGTCCGCACGCTTAACGTTCGGTGACGATCGGTATTATGAGTTTATGTATTTTGATGTACCGAAGATAGTTCGGAGTCCCGGATGTGATCAAGGACATGACTAGGAGTCTCGAAATGGTCGAGACATAAAGATTGATATATTGGATGACTATATTCGGACACCGGATGAGTTCCGGGGGTCATCGGATAATTATCAGAGTGCCGGGGGGTTATCGGAACCCCCGAGGGGACTAATGGGCCAACATGGGCCTTAGTGGAGAGAGAGAGAGGGCCGGCCAAGGCAGGGCCGCGCGCCCCTTCCCCTCTAGTACGAATTGGACTAGGGAAGGGGGGCAGCGCCCCCCTTTCCTTCTCTTCTCTCCCTCTCCTTCCTTCCCCATTCCCCCTCCTAGTTGGACTAGGAAAGGGGGAGTCCTACTCCTACTAGGAGGAGGACTCCTCCCCTCCTTGGCGCACCTCCAAGGGCCGGCCGGCCTCCCTCCTTGCTCCTTTATATACGGGGGCAGGGGGGCACCCTAGAACACACAAGTTGATCATTGATCCCTTAGCCATGTGCGGTGCCCCCTCCACCATAATCCACCTCAGTCATATCATCGTAGTGCTTAGGCGAAGCCCTGCAACGGTAGCTTCATCATCACCGTCATCACGCTGTCATGCTGACGAAGCTCTCCCTTGACACTCAGCTGGATCGAGAGTTCGTGGGACGTCACCAAGCCGAACGTGTGCAGATCGCGGAGGTGCCGTACTTTCAGTACTAGGATCGGTCGGATCGTGAAGACGTATGACTACATCAACTGTGTTGTCATAACGCTTGTGCTTACGGTCTACGAGGGTACATGGACAACACTCTTCCCCTCTCGTTGCTATGCATCACCATGATAGATCTTGCGTGTGCGTAGGAAATTTTTTGAAATTACCGCGTTCCCCAACATTGGCATCCGAGCCAGGTCTATGCGTAGATGTTATATGCACGAGTAGAACACAAAGGAGTTGTGGGCGTGGGTATATACATATTTCTTGCCGTCACTAGTTATTTCTTGATTCGGCAGTATTGTTGGATGAAGCGGCCCAGACCGACATTACGCGTACGCTTACGCGAGACTGGTTCTACCGACGTGCTTCGCACATAGGTGGCTGGTGGGTGTCAGTTTCTCCAACTTTAGTTGAATCGGATTCAATGAACAGGGTTCTTTCTGAAGATCAAAAAGCAATCACTATACCGCGTTGTGGTTTTTGATGCGTAGGTAAGAACGGTTCTTGCTCAGCCCGTAGCAGCCACGTAAAACTTGCAACAACAAAGTAGAGGACGTCTAACTTGTTTTTGCAGGGCATGTTGTGATGTGATATGGTCAAGACATGATGCTAAATTTTATTGTATGAGATGATCATGTTTTGTAACACAGTTATCGGCAACTGGCAGGAGCCATATGGTTGTCGCTTTATTGTATGAAATGCAATCGCCATGTAATTGCTTTACTTTATCACTAAGCGGTAGCGATAGTCGTAGAAGCAATAGTTGATGAGACGACAACGATGCTTTGATGGAGATCAAGGTGTCAAGCCGGTGACGACGGTGATCATGACAGTGCTTTGGAGATGGAGATCAAAGGCACAAGATGATGATGGCCATCTCATATCACTTATATTGATTGCATGTGATGTTTATCCTTTATGCATCTTATTTTTCTTAGTTCGGCGGTAATATTATAAGATGATCTCTCACTAAATTTCAAGGTATAAGTGTTCTCCCCGAGTATGCACCGTTGCTACAATTCATCGTGCCGAGACACCACGTGATGATCGGGTGTGATAAGCTCTACGTTCACATACAACGGGTGCAAGCCAGTTTTGCACACGCAGAATACTCGGGTTAAACTTGACGAGCCTAGCATATACAAATATGGCCTCGGAACACTGAGACCGGAAGGTCGAGCGTGAATCATATAGTAGATATGATCAACATAGTGATGTTCACCATTGAAAACTACTCCATCTCACGTGATGATCGGACATGGTTTAGTTGATATGGATCACGTGATCACATAGATGATTAGAGAGATGTCTATCTAAGTGGGAGTTCTTAAGTAATTTGATTAATTGAACTTTAATTTATCATGAACTTAGTACTGATAGTATTTTGCATGTCTATGTTGTTGTAGATAGATGGCCCGTGCTGTTGTTCCGTTGAATTTTAATGCGTTCCTAGAGAAAGCTAAGTTGAAAGATGATGGTAGCATTTACACGGACTGGGTCTGTAACTTGAGGATTATCCTCATTGCTGCACAGAAGAATTATGCCCTGGAAGCACCGCTATGTGATAAACCCGCTGCAGGAGCAACGCCGGATGTTGTGAACATCTGGCAGAGCAAAGCTGATGACCACTCGATAGTTTAGTGTGCCATGCTTTACGGCTTAGAACCGGGATTTCAACAACATTTTGAATGTCATGGAGCATATGAGATGTTCCAGGAGTTGAAGTTAATATTTCAAGCAAATGCTCGGATTGAGAGATATGAAGTCTCCAATAAGTTCTGCAGCTTCAAAATGGAGGAGAATAGTTCTGTCAATGAACATATACTCAGAATGTCTGGGTACCACAACCACTTGACTCAGCTAGGAGTTAATCTCCCTGATGATAGTGTTGTTGACAGAGTTCTTCAATCACTGCCACCAAGCTACAAGAGCTTCCTGATGAACTATAATATGCAAGGGATGGATAAGACGATTCCCGAGCTCTTCGCAATGCTAAAGGCTGCGGAGGTAGAAATCAAGAAGGAGCATCAAGTGTTGATGGTCAACAAGATCACCAGTTTCTAGAAAAAAGGTAAAGGGAAGAAGGGGAACTTCAAGAAGAACGGCAAGCCAGTTGCTGCTCAAGTGAAGAAACCCAAGTCTGGACCTAAGCCTGAGACTGAGTGCTTCTACTGCAAAGGAACTGATCACTGGAAGCGGAACTACCCTAAGTATTTGGCGGAGAAGAAGGATGGCAAAGTGAAAGTTATATTTGATATACATGTTATTAATGTGTACCTTACTAATGCTCGCAGTAGTGCCTGGGTATTTCATACTGGTTCAGTTGCTAACATTTGCAACTCGAAACAGGGCCTACGGATTAAGCGGAGATTGGCTAAGGACAAGGTGACGATGCGCGTGGGAAATGGTTCCAAAGTTGATGTGATCGCCGTCGGCACGCTACCTCTACATCTACCTTCGGGATTAGTTTTAGACCTAAATAATTGTTATTTGGTGCCAGCGTTGAGCATGAACATTATATCTGGATCTTGTTTGATGCGAGACGGCTATTCATTTAAATTAGAGAATAATAGTTGTTCTATTTATATGAGTAATATCTTTTATGGTCATGCACCCTTGATGAGTGGTCTATTTTTACTAAATCTTGATAGTAGTGATACACATGTTCATAGTATTGAAGCCAAAAGATGCAGAGTTGATAATGATAGGGTAACTTATTTGTGGCACTGCCGTTTGGGTCATATTGGTGTAAAGTGCATGAAGAAACTCCATTCTGATGGACTTCTGGAATCACTTGATTATGAATCACTTGGTACTTGCGAACCATGCCTCATGGGCAAGATGACTAAAACTCCGTTCTCTGAAACAATGGAGTGAGCAAATAGAGTTATTGGAAATCATACATACTGATGTATGTGGTCCAATGAACATTGAGGCTCGCGGCGGATATCGTTATTTTCTCACCTTCACAGATGATTTGAGCAGATATGGGTATATCTACTTAATGAAACATAAGTCAGAAACATTTGGAAAGTTCAAAAAATTTCAGAGTGAAGTGGAAAATCATCGTAACAAGAAAATAAAGTTTCTACGATCTGATTGTGGAGAAGAATATTTGAGTTACGAGTTTGGTATTCATTTGAAACAAAGTGGAATAGTTTCGCAACTCATGCCACCTGGAACACCACAGCGTAATGGTGTGTCCGAACGTCGTAATCGTACTTTACTAGATATGGTGCGATCTATGATGTCTCTTACTGATTTACCACTATCGTTTTGGGTTTATGCTTTAGAGACAACTGCATTCACGTTAAATAGGGCACCATCTAAATCTGTTGAGACGACACCTTATGTACTGTGGTTTGGCAAGAAACCCAAGTTGTCGTTTCTTAAAGTTTGGGGCTGCGATGCTTTTGTAAAGAAACTTCAACCTCATAAGTTCGAACCCAAATCGAAGAAATGTGTCTTCATAGGTACCCAAAGGAGACTGTTGGGTACACCTTCTATCACAGATCTGAAGGAAATATATTCGTTGCTAAGAATGGATCCTTTCTAGAGAAGGAGTTTCTCTCGAAAGAAGTGAGTGGGAGGAAAGTAGAACTTGATGACGTAATTGTACCTGCTCCCTTATTGGAAAGTAGTTCATCACTGAAACCAGTTCCAGTGATTCCTACACCAATAAGTGAGGAAGCTAATGATGATGATCATGAAACTTCTGATCAAGTTACTACCGAACCTCGTAGGTCAACCAGAGTGAGATCCTGATACGTCTCCAACGTATCTATAATTTTTGATTGCTCAATGCTATATTATCTACTGTTTTGGACTATATTGGGCTTTATTTTCCACTTTTATATTATTTTTGGAACTAACCTATTAACCGGAGGCCCAGCCCATAATTGCCGTTTTTTTGCCCATTTCAGTGTTTCGAAGAAACGGAATATCAAACGGAGTCCAAATGGAATAAAACCTTCGGGAACGTGATTTTCTCACCGAACATGATCTAGGAGACTTGGACCCTACTCCAAGGAGTCAAAGAGGCGGTCACAAGGGTGGGGGGAGCGCCCTAGCCCCTGCCTCGTGGGCCCCTCGATGCTCCACCGACATACTCCTTCCTCCTATATATACCTACGTACCCCCAAACAAATAGATACGGAGCCAAAAACCTAATTCCACCGTCGCAACTTTCTGTATCCACGAGATCCCATCTTGGGGCCTGTTCCGAAGCTCCGACGGAGAGGGCCGTCATCACGGAGGGCTTCTACATCACCCTAGCCTCTCCGATGAAGTGTGAGTAGTTTACCTCAGACCTTCGGGTCCATAGTTAGTAGCTAGATGGCTTCTTCTCTCTCTTTGAATCTCAATACAAAGTTCTCCCCCCTCTCTTGTGGAGATCTATTCGATGTAATCTTCTTTTTGCGGTGTGTTTGTTGAGACCGATGAATTGTGGGTTTATGATCAAGTCTATCTATGAATAATATTTGAATCTTCTCTGAATTCTTTTATGTATGATTGGTTATCTTTGCAAGTCTCTTCGAATTATCCGTTTGGTTTGGCCAACTAGATTGGTAGTTCTCAAAAACTGAGGGAAATACTTACGCTACTCTGCTGCATCATCCCTTCCTCTTTGGGGAAAACCAACGCAAGATCAAGACGTAGCAAGAAGGATTTGTGGCGCCATTGCCGGGGAGTCTACGCAAAAAGTCAACATACCAAGTACCCATCACAATCCCTATCTCTCGCATTACATTATTTGCCATTTGCCTCTCGTTTTCCTCTCCCCCACTTCACCCTTGCCATTTTATTTGCCCTCTCTCTCTCTATCCTCCCTCTCTATTTGCCTCTTTTCCCTCGCCATGTCAGAACCAAAAAGAGTTGGGGGTTCTCTCCCAAGTTCTAGTGCTTTAGACAATCCTGCTATCTTATCTAAACTCATAAATCAGAATGCTATAGAACAACTTGCCGGAGTTATCAATGAGAACCTTAGTAATTTTGATGAAGATGATTTTGGAATTTTTCGTTACTTACTTGATGAATCTTTAAAAGATGCTTGGGATAGGCTGTTAAGGATCCGGGCTAGCTATGTACCCCAATATCAAATTGAGGTTTATTTAAAAAGCTTTTATGTTGGGCTACCCGCTTCGTTCAAACAAGTTTTAGATTCTATTTTCGAAGGGGGTTTCCTTGAAGGGGACCCCATAGATACCTATGAGAGGATGAAAACTATATTTGGGCACCCCATTAATGAGAAAGCTGAAATCACATCTCTCTTGCTTTCTTACCAAAACGAATCTATTAAAGAGATAAAAGCTAGCCTAGATGCCAGTTTCCGCAACATTCTTAATCTTTCTTCTACCATTAATGGACATGTACTTTGTCAAAATAGAAAGATTAATTCCATAGATAACAAGTTTGCTCTCTTTCTCTCTAAAACCAAGAATGACAATACCTAGATCCATCCTCGCTTTTATGCCTAGCTAGGGGCGTTAAACGATAGCGCTTGTTGGGAGGCAACCCAATTTTATTTTTATTCCTTGATTTTTTCTCCTGCTTAGTAATAAATAAATTATTTAGCCTCTTTTTTGTTTGTGTTTTTTGTGTTTAATTAGTGTTTGTGCCAAGTAGAACCATTGGGAAGACTTGGGGAAAGTCTTGTTGAACTTGCTGTAAAAAACAGAAACTTTAGTGCTCACAAGAACTGCTGTAATTTTTATTTGAAGAGTGACATTTAATTAATTCTTTTTGCAGATGATTAATAGATAAATTACTCACGTCCAGAAATTTATTTTAGAATTTTTGGGGTTCCAGATCTTGCGCTAGCTACAGATGACTACAGACTGTTCTGTTTTTGACAGATTCTGTTTTTCGTGTGTTGTTTGCTTATTTTGATGAATCTATGGTGAGTAAAATAGTTTATAATCCATAGAGAAGTTTTAATACAGTAGGTTTAACACCAATATAAATAAATAATGAGTTAATTACAGTACCTTGAAGTGGTCTTTTGTTTTCTTTCGCTAACGGAGCTCACGAGTTTTCTACTTTAAGTTTTGTGTTGTGAAGTTTTCAAGTTTTGGGTGAATTCTTGTGATGGATTATGGAACAAGGAGTGGCAAGAGCCTAAGCTTGGGGATGCCCATGGCACCCCCAAGATAATCCAAGGACACCAAAAAGTCAAAGCTTGGGGATGCCCCGGAAGGCATCCCCTCTTTCGTCCACTTCCATCGGTAATTTACTTGGAGCTATATTTTTATTCACCAACATGATATGTGTTTTGCTTGGAGCGTCTTGTATTATTTGTGTATTTGTGTCTTAGTATGCCACAATCATCCTTGCTGTACACACCTTTTGAGAGAGCCATACATGAATTAAAATTTTATAGAATACTCTATGTGCTTCACTTATATCTTTTGAGCTAAGTAGTTTTGCTCTATGTGCTTCACTTATATCTTTTGAGCGTTATAATTTTGCTCTATGTGCTTCACTTAGATCTTTTAGAGAACGGTGGTGGATTTGTTTTAAAGAAACTATTGATCTCTCATGCTTCACTTAAATTATTTTGGGAGTCTTAATAGCATGGTAATTTGCTTAATAATAATATGCTTGGCATTCAAGATTTGTGAAACTTTCTTTTGAGTGTGTTGAATACTAAGAAAAGATTGAAGCATGATAATTGTTTTGAGATATGGAGGTGATAATATTAAAGTCATGCTAGTTGAGTAGTTGTGAATTTAAAGAATACTTGTGTTAAAGTTTGTGATTCCCGTAGCATGCACGTATGGTGAACCGTTATGTGATGAAGTCGGAGCATGATTTATTTATTGATTGTCTTCCTTATGAGTGGCGGTCGGGGACGAGCGATGATATTTTCCTACCAATCTATCCCCCTAGGAGCATGCACGTAATACTTTGCTTTGATAACTTCTAGATTTTTGCAATAAGTATATGAGTTCTTTATGACTAATGTTGAGTCCATGGATCATACACACTCTCACCCTTCCTCCTTTGCTAGCCTCTCTAATACCGCGCACCTTTCGCCGGTATCATACACCTACCACATACCTTCCTCAAAACAGCCACCATACCTACCTATTATGGCATTTCCATAGCCATTCCGAGATATATTGCCATGCAACTTTCCACCATCTAGTTCATCATGACACATTCATCATTGTCATATTGCTTAGCATGATCATGTAGTTGACATAGTATTTGTGGGAAAACCACCGTTCATAATTTTTTCATACTTGTCACTCTTGATTCATTGCATATCCCGGTACACCGCCGGAGGCATCCATATAGAGTCATACTTTGTTTTAGAATCGAGTTGTAATCATTGAGTTGTAAATAAATAAAAGTGTGATGATCATCATTTAATAGAGCATTGGCCCAAAAAAAAGAGAAAGGCCAAAGAAAAAAAGAAGGCCCAAAAAAAGATAAAATAAATAAAAAGGGGCAATGCTACTATCCTTTTACCACACTTGTGCTTCAAAGTAGCACCATGATCTTCATAGTAGAGAGTCTCTCATGTTATCACTTTCATATACTAGTGGGAATTTTACATTATAGAACTTGGCTTGTATATTCCAATGATGGGCTTCCTCAAATTTCCCTAGGTCTTCATGAGAAAGAAAGTTGGATGCACACCCACTTAGTTTCTTTTTGAGCTTTCATATACTTATAGCTCTAGTGCATCCGTTGCATGGCAATCCCTACTCACTCACATTGATATCTATTGATGGGCATCTCCATAGGCGTTGATATGCCTAGTTGATGTGAGACTATCTTCCCCTCCTTTTTGTCTTCTCCACAACCACCATTCTATTCCACCTATAGTGCTATATCCATGGCTCATGCTCATGTATTGCGTGAAGATTGAAACAGTTTTGAAAAAGTTAGAGTATGAAACAATTGCTTGGCTTGTCATCGGGGTTGTGCATGATTTAAATACTTTGTGTGGTGAAGATAGAGCATAGCCAGACCATATGATTTTGTAGGGATAACTTTCTTTGGCCATGTTATTTTGGGAAGACATAATTGCTTTGTTAGTATGCTTGAAGTATTATTATTTTTATGTCAATATAAACTTTTGTCTTGAATCTTTCGAATCTGAATATTCATATCACAATTAAGAAGATTTGCATTGAAATTATGCCAAGTAGCACTCCGCATCAAAAATTCTCTTTTTATCATTTACCTACTCGAGGACGAGCAGGAATTAAGCTTGGGGATGCCTGATACGTCTCCAACGTATCTATAATTTTTGATTGCTCCATGCTATATTATCTACTGTTTTGGACTATATTGGGCTTTATTTTCCACTTTTATATTATTTTTGGGACTAACCTATTAACCGGAGGCCCAGCCCAGAATTGCTGTTTTTTTGCCTATTTCAGTGTTATGAAGAAACGTAATATCAAACGGAGTGCAAATGGAATAAAACCTTTGGGAACGTGATTTTCTCACCGAATGTGATCCATGAGACTTGGACCCTACTCCAAGGAGTCAAAGAGGCGGTCATGAGGGTGGGGGGGGGGGGCGCCCCCTACCTCATGGGCCCCTCGATGCTCCACCGACGTACTCCTTCCTCCTATATATACCTACGTACCCCCAAACGAACAAATACGGAGCCAAAAACCTAATTCCACCGCCGCAACTTTCTATATCCACGAGATCCCATCTTGGGGCCTGTTCTGGAGCTCCGCCGGAGAGGGCCGTCATCACGGAGGGCTTCTACATCACCCTAGCCTCTCCGATGAAGTGTGAGTAGTTTACCTCAGACCTTCGGGTCCATAGTTAGTAGCTAGATGACTTCTTCTCTCTCTTTGAATCTCAATACAAAGTTCTCCCCCTCTCTTGTGGAGATCTATTCGATGTAATCTTCTTTTTGTGGTGTGTTTGTTGAGACCGATGAATTGTGGGTTTATGATCAAGTCTATCTATGAATAATATTTGAATCTTCTCTGAATTCTTTTATGTATGATTGGTTATCTTTGCAAGTCTCTTCGAATTATCCGTTTGGTTTGGTCAACTAGATTGGTAGTTCTTGCCATGGGAGAAGTGCTTAGCTTTGGGTTTGATCTTGCGGTGTCCTTTCCCAGTGACAGAAGGGGCAGCAAGGCACGTATTGTATCGTTGCCATCGAGGATAACAAGATGGGGTTTATTTCATATTGCATGAATTTATCTCTCTACATCATGTCATCTTGCTTAAGGCGTTACTCTGTTTTTAACTTAATACTCTAGATGCATGCTGGATAGTGGTCGATGAGTGGAGTAATAGTAGTAGATGCAGAATCGTTTCGGTCTACTTGTCACGGACGTGATGCCTATATACATGATCATGCC
Source organism: Triticum urartu (assembly GCF_056163025.1). NCBI lineage: Eukaryota > Viridiplantae > Streptophyta > Magnoliopsida > Poales > Poaceae > Triticum > Triticum urartu. The sequence continues at coordinate 279,792,263 of NC_141879.1, read as the reverse complement.
TAGATATTCTCATAACTATGCTCAATTCTTTCAATTGCTCAACAGTAATTTGTTCACCCACCGTAGAATACTTATGCTCTTGAGAGAAGCCACTAGTGAAACCTATGGCCCGCGGGTCTATTCTCATCATATCAATCTCCATCACTTTAATCTTGTTTTGCTTTTTTACTTTGCTTTTACTTTTCACTTTGCATCTTTATACCAAAAATATTATATCTATCAGATCTCACTCTCGTAAGTGTTCGTGAAGGGATTGACAACCCCTAATCGCGTTGGTTGCGAGTAGCTATCGTTTTGTGCAGGTACGAGGGACTTGAGTGTGGCCTCCTACTGGATTGATACCCTGGTTCTCAAAAACTGAGGGAAATACTTACGCTACTCTGCTGCATCATCCCTTCCTCTTCGGGGAAAACCAACGCAAGCTCAAGACATAGCAGATCCGCACCAGAGTGGTACAGTAATCCTGTTCTGGAGGTCATGCTACTTGACCATGACGAACCTACGAACTATGAGGAAGCGATGATGAGCCCAGATTACACAAAATGGCTTGAGGCCATGAAATCTAAGATGGGATCCATGTATGAGAACAAAGTGTGGACTTTGGTTGACTTGCCCGATGATCGACAGGCCATAGAGAATAAACGGATCTTCAAGAAGAAGACTGACGCTGACGGTAATGAAACTGTCTACAAAGCTCGACTTTTTGCAAAAGGTTTTCGACAAGTTCAAGGAGTTGACTACGATGAGACCATCTCACCCGTAGCGATGCTTAAGTCCATCCAAATCATGTTAGAAATTGCCGCATTTTCTTATTATGAATTTTGGCAAATGGACGTCAAAACTGCTTTCCTTAATGGATATCTTAAAGAAGAGTTGTATATGCTGGAACCAGAAGGTTTTGTTGATCCAAAAGGCGCTAACAAAGTGTGCAAGCTCCAGCGATCCATTTATGGACCGGTGCAAGCCTCTCGGAGTTGGAATATACGCTTTGATAGTGTGATCAAAGCATATGGTTTTATACAAACTTTTGGAGAAGCCTGTATTTACTAGAAAGTGAGTGGGAGCTCCGTAGCATTTCTGATATTATATGTAGATGACATATTATTGATCGAAAATGATACTGAATTTCTGAATAGCATAAAAGGATACTTTAATAAGAATTTTTCAATGAAAGACCTCGGTGAAGCTGCTTATATATTGGGCATCAAGATCTATAGAGATAGATCAAGACGCTTAATTGGACTTTCACAAAGCACATACCTTGATAAAGTTTTGAAGAAGTTCAAAATGGATCAGGCAAAGAAAGTGTTCTTGCCTATGTTACAAGGTGTGAAGTTGAGTCAGACTCAATGCCCGACCACTGTAGAAGATAGAGAGAAAATGAAAGTCATTCCCTATGCTTCAGCCATAGGTTCTATCATGTATGCAATGCCGTGTACCAGACCTGATGTGTGCCTTGCTATTAGTTTAGCAGGGAGGTACTAAAGTAATCCAGGAGTGGATCACTGGACAACGGTCAAGAACATCCTGAAATACCTGAAAAGGACTAAGGATATGTTTCTCGTATATGGAGGTGACAAAGAGCTCGTCGTAAACGGCTACGTCGATGCAAGCTTTGACACTGATCCGGATGACTCTAAGTCACAAACCGTATATGTGTTTTTATTAAATGGTGGAGCTGTCAGTTGGTGCAGTTCCAAGCAGAGCATCGTGGTAGGATCTACATGTGAAGCGGAGTACATAGCTGCTTCGGAAGCAGCAAATGAAGGAGTCTGGATGATGGAGTTCATATCCGATCTAGGTGTAATACCTAGTGCATCGGGTCCAATTAAAATATTTTGTGACAATACTGGTGCAATTGCCTTGGCAAAGGAATCCAGATTTCAGAAGAGAACCAAGCACATCAAGAGACACTTCAATTTCATCCGCGATCAAGTCAAGGAGGGAGACATAGAGATTTGCAAGATACATACGGATCTGAATGTTACAGACCCGTTGACTAAGCCTCTCTCACGAGCAAAACATGATCAGCACCAAGACTCCATGGGTGTTAGAATCATTACAATGTAATCTAGATTATTGACTCTAGTGCAAGTGGGAGAGTGGAGGAAATATGCCCTAGAGGCAATAATAAAGTTACTATTTATATTTCCTTATATCATGATAAATGTTTATTATTCATGCTAGAATTGTATTAACCGGAAACTTAGTACATGTGTGAATACATAGACAAACAAAGTGTCACTAGTATGCCTCTACTTGACTAGCTCGTTGAATCAATGATGGTTATGTTTCCTAACCATAGACATGAGTTGTCATTTGATTAACGGGATCACATCATTAGTGAATGATGTGATTGACTTGACCCATCCGTTAGCTTAGCACGATGATCGTTTAGTTTGTTGATATTGCCTTCTCCATAACTTATACATGTTCCTATGACAATGAGATCACGCAACTCCTGAATACCGGAGGAACACTTAGTGTGCTATCAAACGTTACAACGTAATTGGGTGACTATAAAGATGCTCTACAGGTGTCCCCGATGGTGTTTGTTGAGTTGGCATAGATCGAGATTAGGATTTGTCACTCCGAGTATTGGAGAGGAATCTTTGGGCCCTCTCGGTAATGCACATCACTATAAGCCTTGCAAGCAATGTGACTAATGAGTTAGTTGTGGGATGATGCATTATGGAACAAGTAAAGAGACTTGCCGGTAACGAGATTGAACTAGGTATTGAGATACCGACAATCGAATCTCGGGCAAGTAACATACCGATGACAAAGGGAACAATGTATATTGTTATGCGGTTTGACCGATAAAGATCTTCGTAGAATATGTGGGAGACAATATGAACATCCAGGTTCCGCTATTGGTTATTGACTGGAGACGTGTCTCGGTCATCTCTACATAGTTCTCAAACCCGTAGGGTCCGCACGCTTAACGTTCGGTATTATGAGTTTATGTGTTTTGATGTACCGAAGATAGTTCGAAGTCCCGGATTTGATCACGGACATGACGAGGAGTATCGAAATGGTCTAGACATAAATATCGATATATTGGATGACTATATTCAGACACCGGATGAGTTCTGAGGGTCACCAGATAATTATCGGAATGCCGGGGGGTTAATGGACCCCCCCGGGGGGGGACTAATGGGCCAACATGAGCCTTAGTGGAGAGAGAGAGGTCCGGCCAAGGCAGGGCCGCGCGCCCCTCCCCCTCTAGTCCGAATTGGACTAGGGAAGGGGGGCGACACCCCCCTTTCCTTCTCTTCTCTCCCTCTCCTTCCTTCCCCCTTCCTCCTCCTAGTTGGACTAGGAAAGGGGGAGTCCTACTCCTACTAGGAGGAGGACTCCTCCCCTCCGTGGAGCACCTCCAAGGGCCGGCCGGCCTCCCCCCTTGCTCCTTTATATACGGGGGCAGGGGGCACCCTAGAACACACAATTTGATAATTGATCCCTTAGCTATGTGCGGTGCCCCCCTCCACCATAATCCACCTCGGTCATATCATCGTAGTGCTTAGGCGAAGCCCTGCGACGGTAGCTTCATCATCAGCGTCATCACGCCGTCATGCTGATGAAGCTCTCCCTCAACACTCAGCTGGATCGAGAGTTTGTGGGACGTCACCGAGCCGAACGTGTGCAGATCGCGGAGGTGTCGTACTTTCAATACTAGGATCGGTCGGATCGTGAAGACGTACGACTACATAAACCGTGTTGTCATAATGCTTCCGCTTACGGTCTATGAGGGTACATGGACAACACTCTTCCCCTCTCGTTGCTATGCATCACCATGAGAGATCATGCATGTGCGTAGGAATTTTTTTGAAATTACTGCGTTCCCCAACAAATGGCGGCCGAGGGGGGGGGGAGCGGGAACGGTCGCGTGGAAATTTCCCTCACACCAAATCTCGCTGTGGATAGGGGCGAGCTCGGGTAGGCCTCCCACCCCCTGAATCTAAAGTTTGAGGGCGAACTTTTGCCGCGCCCCGCAAATTTTTTTACGGGTCAGACACGTTTGCGGGGTCTGATCGGGCAACATTTTCCGCGCTGATCCATATTTTAGTGGTTATTTTGTGGGTCGCGGCTTTATATGGGGTCTACTAGAGATGCTCTTAGCAGGGTTGCCTCCTTGTTCTAAACAAAATTAAAATAAAATAAATGAAGAAGGGTAGCCTCCTTCAGGACTTGGCTTCGCTCCCCGGTTGCTCCTGTCCTGGCAAGGCAGCGTTCGGTCATTGCCATGGCTCCATGAGCATGCAATAGGGAATCCTTATTCGTCACCTGGGGCTCGCACATGGCGATCAGAAATGAGACTTTTCAGACGTACCTGGACCTCAGAGTGTATGCTTAGACATTTGATCAAGGAAACAAAAGTGTGTATACTTAGACAATCTTTCTAACATTTGATCGACAAGGGGTAATGATCTTTTCTAGTAGCTTTGTTTAATTTTCTAAAATCAATTACCATCCTGTAACCAGTTAAAATCCTCTGTGGAATGAGTTCATTTTTATCATTAGGAACAACAGTTATACCTCCTTTCTTAGAAACACAATAACCAGGATTTACCCATCTACTATGAGCTATGAGATAAATTATACCTGCTTCCAGAAGCTTTAATATTTCAGTTCTTATCACATCCTTCAACTTAGGATTCAACCATCGTTGGTGATCAACAATCGGCTTAGCATTGGGATCCACATTAATTTTGTGCTGACATAAAGTGAGACTAATGCCCTTAAGATAATCAAGAGTATATCCAATAGTGGCACTATGCTTCCTCGGAGTTTTAAGTAATCTCTTTTCTTCATGCTCTGAAAGGTTAGCATTGATAATAATATGATATATCTTTTTTTCATCCAAATAAGCATATTTCAAGGTATCAGGTAGTTTCTTAAGTTCAAACACAGGTCACCCTTTGGTGGAGGAGGACCTCCGAGAGTTTCAACATGCAAATTATGTTTAAGGATAGGTGCTTGATCAAAGAATGTGTCATCTATTTTATTTCTTTCATTCATATGCATATCATTTTGCTGGTCTAGCAAATATTTTTCTAACGGGTCGGTAGAAGGTACGACAATAGAAGCAAGACCAAGAATCTCATCCTTACTAGGCAATTCTTTATCATGAGTGATGCGGCTTGAACTACATCGGTATTTCCCCAAAGAGAAAGGGATGATGCAACACAACTACGATAGGTATTTCTCTCGGTTATGAAACCAAGGTATCAATCCAATAGGAGAACCAAGCAACACTATGTAAACGACCTACACACAAAGAACAAATACTTGCAACCCGACGCTTATGAGGGGTTGTCAATCCCTTTTAGGTAACGGCGTCAGAAATTGGTGAGTTATTGGAAGACTTGACTTGATTCTCTCCGGCAAAAAGTTAGATAAAATTGTGGTAGATTTGATAAATAGATCTCGCAATAACACAAAATAAAAGAAGTAATAAAAAAAGTGCAACAAGGTATTTTTGGGTTTTTGGAATAATAGATTTGAAAATAAAAGCGAATAAAAATAGATCTCAAAACAAATATGATAAAGAATAGACCCGGGGGGCGTAGATTTCACTAGTGGCTTCTCTCAAGAAATAGCACATGGTGCGTAAACAAATTACTGTTGGGCAATTGATAGAACCTCAAATAATTATGATGATATCCAGGCAATGATCAATATATAGGCATCACATCCAAGATTAGTAGACTGACTCCTGCCTGCATCTACTACTATTACTCCACACATCGACCGCTATCCAGCATCCATCTAGTGTATTAAGTTCATGGAAAAACGGAGTAATGCAATAATAAAGATGACATGATGTAGACAAGATCTATTCATGTAGGAATAGACCCCATCGTGTTATCCTTAATAGCAACAATCAATACGATCCTTGTTTCCCCTTCCATCACTCGGAAAGAACACCCCTTGATCGAACCCATCACAAAGCACCTCTTCCCATGGCAAGAAAAATCGATCTAGTCGGCCTAACTAAACCAAAGATTTGAATAAGAAATACGAGGCTATAAATAATAATGCATATAAGAGATCAAAACTCAAATAGCTTTCATGGATAAAATAGATCTGATCATAAACACAAAGTTCATCGGATCCCAACAAACACACCGCAAAAAAGAGTTACATCAAATAGATATCCAAGAGACCATTATATTGAGAATCAAAAAGAGAGATAGGAAGCCATTTAGCTACTGCCTACGGACCCGTATGTCTACAATGAACTACTCACGCATCATCGGAGAGGCACCAATGAGGATGATGAACCCCTCCATGATGGTGTCTAGATTGGATCTCATGGTTCTGGAACTTGCGGCGGCTAGCATTGTGTTTCGTCGACTTCCCTAGGGTTTTTGGAATATTTGGGTATTTATAGGGCGAAGAGGCGGTGCGGGAGGCCACCGAGGTGGGCACAACTCTGGTACTTCTTTGACCCAACGGGTCTCTTCTGGTCCAGAAAAAATCTCCAAAAAGTTTCACAACGTTTGGACTCCGTTTGGTATTGATTTTCTACGGTGTAAAAACAAGCAAAAAACAACAACTGGCACTGGGCACTATGTCAATAGGTTAGTCCCAAAAAAATGATATAAAGTTGCTATAAAATGATTGTAAAACATCCAAGAATAATAATATAACATCATGGAACAATCAAAAATTATAAATACATTGGAGACATATCAATGAGGTTGTCTACGAAATTTAAAGAAATCAAACTCATGAGACACATCACCAAAGTTAACATTGACAGTTTTCTTATTGCAATCAATCTTAGCATTAACTATATTCAGGAAAGGTCTACCAAATATAATGGGACGAAAATCATCTTGTGGAGAACCAAGAACTAGAAGATCAGTAGGGTATTTTACCTTTCCACACAAGACTTCAACATCTCTAACAATCCAAAGTAGTGAAATAGTATCTCTATTCGCAAGCTTAATAGTAACTGAAGGAAATATGCCCTAGAGGCAATAATAAAGTTGTTATTTATATTTCCTTATATCATGATAAATGTTTATTATTCATGCTAGAATTGTATTAACCAGAAACTTAGTACATGTGTGAATACATAGACAAACAGAGTGTCCCTACTATGCCTCTACTTGACTAGCTCATTAATCAAAGATGGTTAAGTTTCCTAGCCATAGACATGTGTTGTCATTTGATGAATGGGATCACATCATTAGAGAATGATGTGATGGACAAGACCCATCCGTTAGCTTAGCATAATGATCGTTTAGTTTTTCTGCTATTGCTTTCTTGATGACTTATACATGTTCCTCAGACTATGAGATTATGCAACTCCCGAATACCGGAGGAACACCTTGTGTGCTATCAAACATCACAACATAACTAGGTGATTATAAAAATTCTCTACAGGTGTCTCCAATGGTGTTTGTTGAGTTGTCATAGATCAAGATTAGGATTTGTCACTTCGTCTATCGGAGAGGTATCTCTCGGCCCTCTCGGTAATGCACATCACTATGAGCCTTGCAAGCAATGTGTCTAATGAGTTAGCCACGGGATGATGCATTACGGAACGAGTAAAGAGACTTGCCGGTGACGAGATTGAATAGGTATGATGATACCGACGATCGAATCTCGGGCAAGTAACATACCGATGACAAAAGGAACAACGTATGTTGTTATGCGGTTTGGCCGATAAAGATCTTTGAAGAATATGTAGGAACCAATACGAGCATCCAGGTTCCGCTATTGGTTATTGACTGGAGATATGTCTCGGTCATGTCTACATGGTTCTCGAACCTGTAGGGTCCGCACACTTAACGTTCGATGAAGATTTGTATTATGAGTTATGTGATTTGATGAACCGAAGGTTGTTCGGAGTACCGGATGAGATCACAGACATGACGAGGAGTCTCAAAATGGACGAGAAATAAATATTCATACATTGGAAGGTTACATTTGGACACCATAATGGTTCAGGTCGTTTCGGATAAGTTTTGGAGTACCGGGGGTTACTGGAACCCCCCGGGAAGTTATTGGGCCTCATGGGACTAATGGTGGAAGAGAGGAGGCCGGCCAAGGAGTGGCACACGCCCCCCAAGCCCAATCCGAATTGGGTTAGGGTTGGGGGGGGGGCTATCCTTCTCTCCTCCTTCCCTCCTTCTCCTACTAGGAATAGGAAAGAGGAGGGGAATCCTACTTGGACTAGGGAGTCCTAGTAGCTAGTCCTAGTAAGATTCCCCACACCTGGCGCGCCCCGCTTGGGCTGGCCACCTCTTCCCTCCCCTCCTTCATATACGTGGCTAGGGGGCACCCCATAGACACACAAGTTGTTCTTTTAGCCGTGTGCGGTGCCCCCCTCCACAGTTACACACCTCGGTCATATCACTGTAGTGATTAGATGAAGCCTTTCGCCGGTAACTTCATCCTCACCATCACCACACCGTCGTGCTGAAGGAACTCTCCCTCCTCCTCAACTGGATCAAGAGATCGAGGGAAGTCATCCAGCTGAACGTGTGCTGAACGCGGAGGTGCCGTACATTCGGTGTTTGGATCGGTTGGATCACGAAGACGTTCGACTACATCAACCGCGTTACTAAACGCTTCCACTTTCGTTCTACGAGGGTACGTAGACACACTCTCCCCTCTCATTGCTATGCATCTCCTAGATAGATCTTGCATGATCGTAGGTAAATTTTTTGAAATACCGCGTTCCCCAATAGTGGTATTAGAGCCAGGTCTATGTGTGGATGTTATATGCATGAGTAGAACACAATGAGTTGTGGGCGATAATAGTCATACTGCTTACCAGCATGTCTTACTTTGATTCAGCGGTATTGTTGGATGAAGCGGCCCAGACCGACATTACATGACCGCGTTCATGAGACTGGTTCTACCGACATGCTTCGCACACAGGTGGCTAGTGGGTGTCTGTTTGTCCAACTTTAGTTGAATCGAGTTTGACTACGCCCGGTTCTTGTTGAAGGTTAAAACAACACACTTGACGAAAAATTGTTGTGGTTTTGATGCGTAGGTAAGAACGGTTCTTGCTAGAAGCCTGTAGCAGCCACGTAAAACTCTCAACAACAAAGTAGAGGACGCCTAACTTGTTTTTGCAGGGCTTGATGTGATGTGATATGGTCAAGACGCGATGATATATAAATTGTTGTATGAGATGATCATGTTTTGTAACAGTTATCGGCAACTAGCAGGAGCCATATGGTTGTCGCTTTATTGTATGAAATGCAATCGCCATGTAATTGCTTTACTTTATCACTAAGCGGTAGCGATAGTCATAGAAGCAATAGTTGGCGAGACGACAACGATGCTACGATGGAGATCAAGGTGTCAAGCCGGCGACGATGGTGATCATGACGGTGCTTTGGAGATGGAGATCAAAGGCACAAGGTGATGATGGCCATATCATATCACTTATTTTGATTGCATGTGATGTTTATCTTTTATGCATCTTATTTTGCTTAGTACGGCAGTAGCATTATAAGATGATCTCTCACTAAATTTCAAGGTACAAGTGTTCTCCCTGTGTATGCACCGTTGCTACAGTTCGTCGTGCCGAGACACCATGTGATGATCGGGTGTGATAAGCTCTATGTTCACATACAACAGGTGCAAGCCAGTTTTGCACAAGCAGAATACTCAGGTTAAACTTGACGAGCCTAGCATATGCAGATATGGCCTCGGAACACTGAGACCGGAAGGTCGAGCGTGAATCATATAGTAAATATGATCAACATAGTGATGTTCACCATTGAAAACTTCTCCATCTCACGTGATGATCGGACATGGTTTAGTAGATATGGATCATGTGATCATTTAGATGACCTGATGGATGTCTATCTAAGTGGGAGTTCTTAAGTAATATGATTAATTGAACTTTAATCTATCATGAACTTAGTACCTGATAGTATTTTGCATGTCTACGTTATTGTAGATAAATGGCCCGTGCTACTGTTCCTTTGAATTTTAATGCGTTCCTAGAGAAAGCTAAGTTGAAATATGATGGTAGCAACTACACAGACTGGGTCCGTAACTTGAGGATTATCCTCATTGCTACACAGAAGAATTATGTCTTGGAAGCACCGCTAGGTGCAAAGCCTGCTGCGGGAGCAACTCCAGATGTTATGAACATCTGGCAGAGCAAAGCTGATGACTACTCGATAGTTCAGTGTGCCATGCTTTATGACTTAGAATCGGGACTTCAATGATGTTTTGAATGTCATGGAGCATATGAGATGTTCCAGGAGTTGAAGTTAATATTTCAAGCAAATGCCCGGATTGAGAGATATGAAGTCTCCAATAAGTTCTATAGCTGCAAGATGGACGAGAATAGTTCTATCAGTGAACATATACTCAGAATGTCTGGGTACCACAACCACTTGACTCAACTGGGAGTTAATCTTCCTGATGATACTATCATTGATAGAGTTCTTCAATCACTGCCACTGTCGGTGTCAAAACCGGCGGATCTCGGGTAGGGGGTCCCGAACTGTGCGTCTAAGGCAGATGGTAACAGGAGGCAGGGGACACGATGTTTTACCCAGGTTCGGGCCCTCTTGATGGAGGTAAAACCCTACGTCCTGCTTGATTATTCTTGATAATATGAGTAGTACAAGAGTTGATCTACCACGAGATCGAAGAGGCTAAACCCTAGAAGCTAGCCTATGGTATGATTATATGTTGTCCTACGGACTAAAACCCTCTGGTTTATATAGACACTGGAGGGGGCTAGGGTTACACAAGGTCGGTTACAAAGGAGGAGATATACATATCTGTATTCCCTAGCTTGCCTTCTACGCCAAGTAGAATCCCATCCGGACACGAGACGAAGTCTTTAATCTTGTATCTTCATGGTCCAACAGTTCGGCCAAAGGATATATTCCGGATGTCCAGATACCCCCTAATCCAGGACTCCCTCAGTAGCCCCCGAACCAGGCATCAATGACGATGAGTCCGGCGCGCAGTGTTGTCTTCGACATTGCAAGGCGGGTTCTTCTTCAAATTTTGAACGTTTGTTAAGCAGTGTCCGGTCCCATAAATGTTGAACCTCTTGGCTTCTGCGCCCAATAAGGGCTATCTTCCACGCATAGAATGAATGCGAGGCACCAGGGCATTTTTACATTCGCCCCCTAGCCAGATAAATAAATTGTCTATTAAAGGGATGGGGATTCTTAGATCCAATCCATACCATCCTCCCCTAGCGAGAATCCATCGAAGCGTGCTTCAGAAAGATCCACTCCAGCATGGCCGACCTCCGCAACTCCTCCTCCCGCCCTCGTAGCCCTAAGCCCGGTGATTGGGAGAGGTGTTCAGTCCCACACAGTCGATTAGTCGAACTGCAGACTAAGGGATTTCTCCCTCCGGCGTATATGGTGCCCGTCTGAGCCGGGCTCGCCACCTACAATGGCGGGGAGCAAGCGGAGAGCTTCCCCAGCCCCTCTACGGGGGAGCGGGTATGCCTTGTCCCTTATTTATTGAGGGGACTCAGATTTCCGATTCATCCGTTCCTCCGCAAGCTCCTGGAGTTTTACGACCTCCAACTGCATAATTTCACCCCTGCTTCCATTTTGCACATCACCGGCTATGTTGCCCTTTGCGAGTTATTCCTGGGCTGCGAGGCTCATTTCGAGCTGTGGAAAAGGTTATTTTGCCTCGTCCCTCACACACAGAAGGGGTCACTTTATCAAGTGGGCGGAGCCAAAGTATGGCCATCGCCGAAACCGGATACCTGTCCGGTACTCCGAAGAAGACGTCCGAAGACTGACCTTCAGAATGGTTTTATATGGAGGACTTCCCCTTTCCGGACCCTGTTCGGTGGGGTCTTCCTGAGTTCAGCAATGCTCCTCTGAAGAAACGCCAAAGTTGGCGCCCACGAAGCCCCCAGGAGGAAGACAACGGAGAAGTCCTTTACCTGATGAACCGGATTAAAGTGCTGGCTCAATCAGGATTGGTAGTAATCGAGGTTATGTCAATATGCATAATGCGGGGAGTGCAACCACTTCAATATCGAGGGCACCCCTTGTGGTGTTTTAATAGGGAAGATGACGCCACCCGTTGTGGGCGTAAGGGTCTGGACAACGCTGCCGCTTTAGCAAAAAATATGTCCGAATTGTTCAAGGGAGAGGAAGAGGAGTTCATCCGCATCAAGCCACGAGACGGATTCTCCATGTACAACCCTCCAAGCTGGGTGAGTTATATCTCCTTACTCCCGTTCTTCCCGAATTCTTTGTCGTAGGTACTCACCTTGCCATTTTGCGGCATGAACTGCGAAAAGCCATAAGGGAGGTCAGCAGCCCATCTCCACAACCATAGGACCCTGACCGGGCCCTCGGTGCCGGACTCAAAGAAGATCCGGACATATTCGTGGAGCTGATAGACCGGCAGTTCTATCAATTAAGCTATGATGACGCCATGGTGGCCATTACGGCCGACTATCCCGGACTGCTTCCTGCGTCACACGTAAGAAAAACCAAAAAATCCCAACTCCAAAAACTAGGATCCCCTTTTAGACACTTCACCTACCATATACATATGGTGTTTTTACAGGGAAGGCATTCGGGACGCCATGCCGAACCCGCAGCAACTCGCCAACAAGAGGCACCGAGGCCGGGCAGGCCAAAAAGGAAGGCGGTCAGGACGGAGACGCCGGTGCAGAGGTATGACAGAAACCCCACTCCGTGGTTGTCGTCTTTCTCGAAATGTAATGACGTCCATGTTTCTTTAACAGAAAAAACGCTCATCGGAATATGTCCGGTGAGGCTGCCGATCATGCTTCCACCAGTCGGGCTCCAGGACCGGACATAGAGGCGGAAGCCGACATGGGTCGGACGCCGGATAGTCCCCCTATAGAGGATGCGGATAGGCTATCCGCTACACATTCAGAAGTGGAGAGCGCCATGAATCATAGGCGTCGTCGAGCCGTACTCCGCGACGCTTGCTTCTCACTAGAGGCATTTGATGCCTTCAATTCTGGAGAGGCGTACCTCTGTGCTGCTCAAAATGGTCTAGCCAGAGCCACGAACCAGTATGTAAAGGATGTATGGGTAAGAAAATCTGACGATTATATGTATCAGTAGCCCCTGAGACTTGAAACAGTTAGCAGAACTGATTTAAAGATCATCTTACTGTGTGGGTTCTTACAGAGAAGAATAGTCGACTGTCACAGGAGCTGGAGGAATGCAAGACCCAACTTTGGGCCGTTGTTGCCGCATTGAAGGAACCTAAAAAGTCCGCAGCTGGTAACATTTCTTTCAAAGAATGAGAGGTACCATATGGCGTGTGGCATGGCTGCAGATCTAATAATAGATGTTGCAGATGAATCCGGAGAGAATCCGGAGGAGCAGCACACCGCACGACAGCTAAAGGCTGGCAAACACGTGTTGACTGAGGTCAGGCGGGAGAAAAAAAATCTCCAAGACGCCAATACCAAGCTGAGCGTAGAACTGAAAGATGTTCGAGCCCAGCTTGTGGACTCCGAGAAGGAGAATAAGCGGCTTCGACGCGGCATATTCAGTAAGTGCTTGAACGAACCCTTAATAAAGGGGATGACGGAGAAGCCAGCTAACAGAGTTATGTCTGCAGGTATGCTGACGGGTCGTCCCGTGGAGGAGATGCCCGGGTCTACGGTGATCTTCTATCCGAGCTCTCACAACTGCACGAACAAGTCCGGCAGGTGATGCAAGGTATTACCCAGGCCTTGTGGCCATCCGTCTCCTTGCCAGAAGGCGTTGGAGAGCTTGTGGAGAAGCTCAAGGGAGCACGGCGGCGCTTCCGATTATGGAAGATATCTGCCTGCCGTCAAGGTGCCAGGGAAGCCTGGGCCACGGTGAAGACGCGGTATACCAAGGCTAACCCAAATCACATGGCCGAGGTCGGACCTGTGGGGCCCGATGGGAAAGAGATCCCCGTTAGCTTAGTCTATGGGCAGGTAGAATTAGCCGCAAAGTATTCCCAACAGGATTGTAGGCTAGACCGCCTGTTGGATGGTATAGAAGAGGAATTTAGTCAGTCTACATGACTATGTAATTAAAGTGACATGTATAATGCCTTCTAGCCGGATTGTAGATCATTTTTCATGGCGGACCTTTTCGCTTCAACCTCGGGAACCGATAGTCCGGAGTGTATCCGAATACCCGCTCAGTTATATAAGAACCGGGGTATGCGTGGAGACCAAGCGTAGGGGTCATTAGTGCTTGAACAGACAAGTGCCCAACTAGTTATGTTATATTACATGGGTAGTAAGAAACATCTTCCAGGGAGAATAGTTCCGTTAAGGGTTCCTTTTCCTGGGTACGCATGCCCTAAAGTGCATGTCCGGACTGCGAGAGGAAACACAGGCATCTGGGGGCATATGTGGAAAATAAATAAAAATCATCTTTTGTTCACCGACCGAATATTCCCTTAAGAACGCTAGCTTTCGGCTTCACCCAGTCTGAGGTACACATCCGGCTGACCCGGCAGTAACAATCGCAGAGGTGCTCCCCTTATGCCCTAGCCGAATTAACGGGAACGTAGGGCATAAATACAAGAGCCAGGCAACCCAGCTTGGCCAAAACTTAAGTCATATCGATGCATATAATGGCAAAGAAAAGGTACATGTGGAAGAATAACACATGTGCTGGGCATGAAGCCCAGATGGATAATTAAGCTTCTGTGTAAGAAGCCCCCAGATATAATGAGCGCGGTTAGCGCATCTATAATGTGCAAGCGAAGCGCAAGTTGTCCCTTGAAGGCCTTGAGAAAGAATAAAAGAAAGAAAGAGAAAAAAGACAGATAATATATATTCAAAAAATGGACAGAGGAAGGAGACAAACATAGAGTCCGGCGCTAGGCGTAGAACCTTCGGAGCCTGGCTGCGTTCCATGGGTTCGGCTCAAGTCGATTATTCGATGCATCCCGCAGACGGTACGCTCCACCGGTCAGAACTTGGTCAATAATGAAGGGACCTTCCCATTTGGGCTCGAGCTTGGACTTTTTCTTCTCTGGCAGGCGTAGAACTAACTCGCCAACGTTATAAGTTTTGGCCCGTACTTCTCTGCTTTGGTATATGTGAGCCTATTGCTGATAAAATGTGGAACGAGCTTTTGCCACGTCGCGCTCCTCCTCCAGGGTGTCCAGACTGTCCTGCCGATCGAGCTCGACTTCTCTTTTGTCGTACATGCGCACTCGAGGTGAGTCATGGATTATGTCACAGGGCAGGACTGCCTCTGCGCCGTACACCATAAAGAAGGGTGTATATCCGGTACTACGATTCGGCGTGGTCCGCAGCCCCCAGAGTACGGAGTCGAGCTCCTCTACCTAGTGCGTGTTAGACTCCGTTAAGGACCGCACTAATCTGGGTTTAATGCCGCTCATGATAAGACCATTTGCTCACTCAACTTGGCCGTTGGTTTGTGGGTGATAGACGGAAGCATAATCGAGCTTGATGCCCATGTTGCTGCACCAGAGTTTTACCTCGTCGGCCGTGAAGTTCATGCCGTTGTCAGTGATGATGTTGTGGGGGACGCCATAACGGTGTACAACCCCGGATATGAAGTCTATCACCGGTCCGGATTTGGCTGTTTTAACAGGTTTGGCTTCTATCCATTTGGTGAATTTATCCACCATGACCAGTAAGTATTTTTTCTTGTGGGTTCCCCCCTTAAGGGGTCTGACCATGTCAAGCCCCCAGACCGCGAAGGGCCAGGTAATGGGGATTGTTTGGAGGGCGGTGGGTGGCATATGGCTTTGGTTTGCAAAAAGCTGGCAACCGGCGCAGCTTTGGACCAAGTCCTGTGCGTCTGCCCGGGCCGTCGGCCAATAAAAACCTGTACGGAAGGCCTTGCTTACAAGGGCCCGGGCTGCGGCGTGGTGGCCACCGAGTCTGGCGTGAATTTCTGCCAAAAGCTTCTGCCCTTCCTCTTCAGAGATGCACCTTTGAAGGACTCCGGTAGTGCTTTTCTTATATAGCTCTCCCTCGTGGACCCTGTAGGCTTTAGATTGCCGCACTATGCAGCGTGCCTCATTTTGGTCCTCGGGAAGTTCCTGCCTAGTTAGGTAGGCCAGGAATGGTTCTGTCCACGGGGCGATGACGACCATTATTACGTGGGCTGAAGGTGTTATTTCGGTGGCAGAGCCCCCGATTGTGTCAGAGTGTTCGATATCGGGCATTTTGGCCGGGTCTGGACTATTGTTACCGGTGTACCCTTCCCATACCACCGATGTCTTAAACAACCTCTCCAAAAAGGTGTTGGGGGGACCGTGTCGCGTTTTGCGCCGATGCGGGCGAGGATATCCGCCGCCTGATTGTTTTCCCGAGCCACATGGTGAAATTCGAGCCCCTCAAACCGAGCTAACATCTTTAGGACGGCGTTTTGATAGGCTGCCATCTTCGGATCCTTGGCGTCGAAGTCTCCATTTATTTGGGATATTGCGAGGTTTGAATCCCCACACACCTCCAGGCGTTGAATGCCCATGGAGACTACCATCCGAAGACCATGCAACAGAGCTTCGTATTCGGCTGCGTTGTTGGAGTCTGTATAAAGTATCTGCAGTACGTACTGAACGGTATCTCCGGTTGGGGACGTCAGGACGACACCAGCCCCTAGACCAGCCAGCATTTTAGAGCCGTCGAAGTGCATGATCCAATTGGAGTATGCGCCATACTCTTTAGGGAGTTCGGCATCCGTCCATTCGGTGACAAAGTCGGCCAATACTTGCGATTTAATGGCTCGCCGAGGTTTGTATGTTATGTCGAACGGGAGGAGCTCAATGGTCTATTTGGCAATTCGGCCCGTAGCGTCGTGGTTGTTTATAATATCATTAAGTGGCACTTCCGAGGCTACTATAATCGAACACTCCTGAAAGTAGTTTCCCAGCTTCCGGGATGCCATGAATACCGCATAGGCTATCTTTTGGTAATGTGGGTACCGTGATTTGCATGGAGTGCGGACGGTGGATACATAGTATACTAGCTTTTGAAGAGGGAATTTATGCCCGTCAGCTTCTCGTTCGACGACGAGCACTGCGCTTACAACTTGATGAGTTGCCGCAATGTACAACAACATTGGTTCGCCGATGTTTGGCATGGCCAGAATTGGGTTGGTTGCCAGTATGGCTTTTATTTCTTCCAATCCGGCTGTGGTGGCGTCCGTCCACTCAAAGTGTTCGGTGCGCCGAAGGAGGCGATAAAGGGGTAATGCCTTTTCTCCTAAGAGGGAGATAAAGCAGCTTAGAGCCGCCACACATCCAGTTAATTTCTGGATTTGCTTGAGGTCTGTTGGGATAGCCAACTGTGACAAAGCTCGAATTTTGGCCGGATTAGCTTCAATTCCTCTACTGGAGACAATGAAACCCAGGAGCTTTCCGGCTGGCACACCGAAAACACATTTTTCCGGATTGAGCTTGATGTCATATGTTTGGAGGTTGTCGAATGTGAGCCTCAAGTCGTCTATTAGAGAGTCGACGTGTTTGGTTTTGATGACCACATCATTTATGTACGCTTCTACTGTTTTGCCGATTTGTTTCTCCAAACATGTCTGAATCATGCGCTGATATGTTGCGCCGGCGTTTTTGAGCCCAAAAGGCATTGTGTTGAAACAAAATGGGCAGTATGGTGTGATAAATGCCGTTGCAGCTTGGTAGGACTCCGCCATCTTGATTTGGTGGTAGCCAGAGTATGCGTCGAGGAAACACAATGACTCGTGTCCTATGGTAGCATCGATAATTTGATCGATGCGGGGGAGGGGGAAGGGATCCTTTGGGCAAGCCTTGTTGAGGTCCTTGAAATCGACACATAGGCGCCAGGATTTGTCCTTCTTTGGTACCATCACCAGGTTTGCTTGCCAGTCTGGGTGTTTTATTTCTCTAATGAATCCGGCCTCCAATAACTTGGCTAGTTCCTCTCCCATAGCCTGTCTCTTAGGTTCAGAGAAACGCCGAAGAGCCTGCTTGACCGGCTTGAATCCCTTTAGGATATTGAGGCTGTGCTCGGCCAGCCTGCGTGGGATTCCTGGCATGTCTGAGGGTGCCAGGCGAATATGTCCCAATTCTCATGCAGGAACTCTCGTAGTGCGGTGTCCACGGCGGGGTTTAACTGTGCCCCGATGGAGGCTGTTTTTGTAGGGTCCGTTGGGTGGACTTGGAATTTGACTATTTCGTCCATTGGTTTAAAAGAGGTGGACTTGGATCTCTTGTTAAGTATTACGTCGTCCCTGTCCACCGTGGAGCGTAGCTTAGTTAATTCCTCATCCGAGAGGGCTTCGAATAATGCCTCGAGGGCCAATGCAGCTGTTTTGTTTTCGGCGCGGAGTGCTGTGTCCGGATCACTAGCAAGAGTGATGATTCCGTTGGGCCCGGGCATTTTGAGCTTCATGTACCCATAATGGGGTATGGCTTGGAAGATCGTGAACGCCTCCCGTCCTAAAAGGGCATGGTATCCACTACTGAACAGGGCCACTTGGAATGTAATTTCTTCGGATCTATAGTTCTCCGACGTGCCGAATACCACATCTAATGTGATGTTCCCAGCACAGCATGCTTCCCTACTGGGGATGATTCCTCTGAAGGTTGTGCTGCTTTGCTCAATGCGGTTCCAGTCTATTTCCATTTTTTGAAGAGTTTCCTCATAGATGAGGTTTAATCCACTTCCGCTGTCCATGAGTACTTTGGTGAGTCGAAAGCCGTCCACAATTGGACTGAGGACTAGTGCAGCTGGTGCTCGGGCAGTTCGGAATTTAGGTTCGTCACTGGCATTGAAGGTAATAGCTATGTCACTCCATGGATTCATTGCTGCTACGTGGCAGATTTCGGCGAGGCTGCGGAGTGTTCGCTTGCGCCTATTATTTGATGCGAAGGTTTCAAAAACTGTTAATACCGTATTATTATCCACGGGATGGTGCTCTGTGGCATTTGGGATAAGAAGATCCTCACCACTTTTGGCCACCTGCCGGAGTATCCAACATGCTCTAAGGCTGTGCGTTGGTATGGTATCCGTTGTGCTATGAATTTTGCAAGGTCCGTTAAGCCATCCCTCCAATACGGTTTCATGCCCTGTAAAGGGTTTTTGTTTCTTTGTAACTAACTCGGGTATCTTATGATAGTGCACCCTTTTACTTCGGACTGGGTGTATATTCTTAGCCAGATTATCCCAAAATTTTGTTTTGGTTTTCCAGGCGCTTTCCATCGCATAGTACTTTCATACTATGGATGCCAAGTCAGCGAAGGGTGATATGTCACGGCGACTTAAGGCGTTAAGGATTCCCTTGTTTGTGCAATTATTACAAAAAAATGAGACTGCGTCTTCCTCGCGACAGTCCTTAACCTTGTTCATCACAAGGAGGAATCTGGCCCAATAATGATGTACTGTTTCATGGGGCTCTTGCCTGATGTGGGAAAGATCGTTTATGTCTGGGTGGGTGGGTGGAATTGAGTCCGAGCCCCTACCCAATCTGAGACCCAGGGGCCGAGGTGTTTCCAATATTGGAATTTCGGGTTCCGGTATGTTGCCCGATAAGTCTTGCCCGTTGCCTGACTCTAGGTTCAGGGCTTGGGTGATGTCCTCCCGTAAACGGGTATCCGGCTTGGAGAGCTCAGGAATCTGGACATAGTTAGTCCTCAAGATAGAAGAGGGATCGCCGCATTGTTCCTCCACCACCGCAACATGGTGGGTGACCGGTGGTGAGTTAATCTCCCTTTGATCGGGTTTAAGCCCAATCCGATCATAGTCCGTAGCGACTCCCAAGGCGGCGATGCAATCCAAGAGCTCGTTTAGGGAAGAGAGCTCCATTGGATCCATCTGCTCGGCGAATTCCGAGCCGACATGGAGGTTGTTTTCGATGACCCAAGAAGTCATCGTCAGGGCAGCAGCCGAACGGGCGGTCATGATGAAACTGCCTAGCCGGAGAGTTTGGCCGACAGCCAGGGCTCCCCCGGCGGTGATGTTGTTCTTAACAACGAGACGAGGCATCCTTCCTTATGGTGACGACACAGAGGAACTCTCAATGAAAGCACCAATGTTGGTGTCAAAACCGGCGGATCTCGGGTAGGGGGTCCCAAACTGTGCGTCTAAGGCGGATGGTAACAGGAGGCAGGGGACACGATGTTTTACCCAGGTTCGGGCCCTCTTGATGGAGGTAAAACTCTACGTCCTGCTTGATTATTCTTGATAATATGAGTAGTACAAGAGTTGATCTACCACGAGATCGGAGAGGCTAAACACTAGAAGCTAGCCTATGGTATGATTATATGTTGTCCTACGGACTAAAACCCTCCGGTTTATATAGACACCGGAGGGGGCTAGGGTTACACAAGGTCGGTTACAAAGGAGGAGATATACATATCTGTATTGCCTAGCTTGCCTTCTACGCCAAGTAGAGTCCCATCCAGACACGGGACGAAGTCTTCAATCTTGTATCTTCATGGTCCAATAGTCCGGCCAAAGGATATAATCCAGATGTCCGGATACCCCCTAATCCAGGACTCCCTCAGCCACCAAGCTACAAAAGCTTCATGATGAACTATAATATGCAAGGGATGGATAATACAATTCCCGAGCTCTTCGCAATGCTAAAGGTTGCGGAGGTAGAAATCAAGAAGGAGCATCAAGTGTTGATGGTCAACAAGACCACTAGTTTCAAGAAGAAGGGCAAAGGGAAGAACTTCAAGAAGAACGACAAGCAAATTCCTGCTCAAGTGAAGAAACCCAACTCTGGACCTAAGCCTGAGACTGAGTGCTTCTACTGCAAAGGGACTGGTCATTGGAAGTGGAACTGCCCTAAGTATTTGGCGGATAAGAAGGATGGCAAAGCGAAAGGTATATTTGATATACATGTTATTGATGTGTACCTTACTAATGCTCGCAGTAGCGCCTGGGTATTTGATACTGGTTCTGTTGCTCATATTTGCAACTCGAAACATGGGCTGCAGATTAAGTGAAGATTGGCTAAGGACGAGGTGATGATGCACGTGGGAAATGGTTCCAAAGTCGATGTGATCGCGGTCGGCACGCTACCTCTACATCTACATTCGAGATTAGTTTTTGACCTGAATACTTGTTATTTGGTGCCAGCGTTGAGCATGAACATTATATCTGGATCTTGTTTGATGCGAGACGGTTATTCATTTAAATCAGAGAATAATGGTTGTTCTATTTATATGAGTAATATCTTTTATGGTCATGCACCCTTGATGAGTGGTCTATTTTTATTGAATCTCGATAGTAGTGATACACATATTCATAGTATTGAAGCCAAAAGATATAAGTTTAATAATGATAGTGCAACTTATTTGCGGCACTGCCATTTAGGTCATATTGGTGTAAAGCAAAGAAACTCCATGCTGATGGGCTTTTGGAATCACATGATTATGAATCACTTCATGCTTGTGAACCATGCCTCATGGGCAAGATGACTAAGACTCCATTCTCCAGAACAATGGAGTGAGCAACAGACTTATTGAAAATAATACATACTGATGTATGCGATCCGATGAGTGTTGATGCTCGCGGCGGGTATCGTTATTTTCTGACCTTCACAGATGATTTGAGCAGATATGGGTATATCTACTTGATGAAACATAAGTCTGAAACATTTGAAAAGTTAAAAGAATTTCAAAGTCAAGTGGAAAACCATCATAACAAGAAAAATAAGTTTCTACAGTCTGATCGTGGAGGTGAATATTTGAGTTATGAGTTTGGTCTTCATTTGAAACAATGCGGAATAGTTTCGCAACTCACGCCACGTGGAACACCACAGCGTAATGGTGTATCCGAACGTCATAACCGCACATTATATGTTATGGTGCGATCTATGATGTCTCTTACTGATTTACCACTATCATTTTGGGGTTATGTGGAACACCCCGGATATGACTTTCCCAATTTGTACTCCAACTCTTGCCGTTTCTGGCGTTAAGTTATTTTATTTTCTCGGGTTCGGGTTTTTGTCTCCGTGTGTTGTTGTAGTTGTCATGCATCTCATATCATGTCATTATGTGCATTGCATTTGCATACGTGTTCATCTCATGCATTCGAGCATTTTCCCCGTTGTCCGTTTTGCATTCCGGCGCTTCGTTCTCCTCCGGTGGTCATTTCTACCTTTCTTTCGTGTGTGGAGTTCAAACATTTCCGGATTGGACCGGGAGTTGCCAAGCGGCCTTGGGTTACTACCGGTAGACCGCCTGTCAAGTTTCGTATCATTTGGACTTCGTTTGATACTCCAACGGTTAACAGAGGGACCGAAAAGGCCTCATGTGTGTTGTAGCCCAACATCCCTCCAATTTGGACCAAAACCCACCCAAACCTGCTCCATCATCTAGAGCGTTTGATCACGATCGCGTGGCCGAAAACCGCACTCCATTTGGAGCCTCCTAGCTCCTTCTATGTATAAATAGGCCTTTCCCGTCCAAATTTTCGGATCTCTCCACCCCTAACCCTAAAAAAAACAGCTCCTCCGTGCACCGGACGTGTCCGGCCCACTCCGGACAACGTCTGCCGCCGACCGCAGCCAACCAGGTGGTGCCACGTGTCCCTCCGGCCTCCACCCGCCGCCGGCCCGCCGGGCCCAAGGCCGGCCTCCTCCGTCCCGCGCCTGGGCCTCGCCTCCTCCTCTCGAGCGCCTCGCCGTGCCGCCCCTTGCCTCGCCGGCCGGCGCCGCCGCGCCCGTACCTCACCGCACTTCTTGCCGCGCCGCACCTTGCCGCCAGTGCCGCCACACCGCCCGCCGCCGCGGATCCTCGTCGCCCGCGCCTCCCCGCCGGCCGGATCCGTTGCACCGGCCCCTTTCTGGCGTCCCCGCGGCAAGTACCAACTCCGGCGAGCTCCAAGCCCCTCCGGCCATCCTCGAAGTCCGTGCATGAACAGTAACTCCGGCGAGATCCGGATCTGAGATCCATCTCGGTCGACTTTTTTCCCGAAACCCTAGCTCATATGCTCCTGTTCATCGCATCGTAACTTTGCATCCGTAGCTCCGATTTGGGCATATAGTATATCAAAATGTTCATCTCAGAGAGTACATCATTTCATTCCACTGCATCGTTTTCATTTGAGTTCATCTTGATGCCCGAAATGTTGTTAGAAGAGGGCTACTTGAGATATTTGTCAGATCTGCTACTCCTTTTAGATATTTGTCATTTTTGCCATGAATATTGTGTGCATGTTATGACCATGAGCTCTACGTATGTTTTGTTAAGGGTTTTGCCATATTTCCAGAGGTGCAACCCATGCATTTTTGTGATGTGTATGGTGACTAGCACAAGCTTGCAAAGTGGTGCACTTGTTAATGCTGATTTCAGAGACTTAGCAATTCCACTAAGTCCTTGACCTGTTTATCTCATGTTGCCATATGTTCTTGTTGTTTCCTAGTGATCCGTGCCTCTTTTGAGGATGATCAGTAAGGATGTTTTGTTAATCTTGTAGTGCTCTATCCATCCATGTCTTTGTTTGCAATTATGGAGGACCCTAGCTTGAGCCAATCGAGCTCTACGTTTGCTACTTCGTGAATCTGGGTAGATTGTCTACTTGTTAGCGATTTTGCCGACAATGTTGTAGTTGATCTGTGCATGCTATGCTATTGTACTTTCCATGTCTAGCTTGCATTTTATGTATTATTGATGGGTGTATGCTTAGATTATCATGACTTGCTCCGTAGTGAGTGCATCGAGCTCGTAAACATGCCTACTTGATATCTGTTTTCAGCATGTTCCAGTTTTCACTAAGTCTGAAAACTGATTATGCTTTTGCTATGTTCACATGCTTGCAATTGTATTTTCTGATCCCGTTTGGCTCAAGGTCACTAAGGGACTTTTGTTAAGCTCTTTGAGTAGCTCCATGCCATGCTTTACTTTGCCATGTTCAGGTCCTGTAGCATGTAGTTTTGTTGCTCCGAAGAGTGCTACCTGATCTGAAATTCCAGACAAGTGTTAATTTCACTAAGTCTGAAATCTGTTTGCCATATGCATTTTTGCCATGCTTGTTTGAACCTGTTAATGGATGAATTGGCCGTAGCTCAGTTCTAGACTTTTGTTAAGCATCTTGAGTACATCCCTGCCATGTATTTTGTTGTTATGTTTGGATGCTGTAGCATGTTCATATCATTGCATTTAGATGGCTACTTGCTGTAAATCGCAGACCGGTGTCATATTTGTTTTGCTTGCCATTTCCAAACCGTAACTCCGATTCCGGCGTTCTTTATATAGTTTTCAAGAGATTTCATCTCATTTTTCCAGTGGCACACTTGGATTTCCATGTTGAGGCCAGGTTCATGCATCCCTTGTCAAATCTTGCATATGCATCCCGCATAGCATCCCGCATAGCATATCATCTTTGCATCATATTGTTTGAGCTTTGCACGTGGTTGATTGTGTCCTTGCTGCTTGTTTGCCTTTTTTGGGTAGAGCCGGGAGACGAGTTCGCTAACGAGGAGCCCGTTGAGTTCGCTTTCGAGGATCCAGTCAACTCTGACAACTTTGCAGGCAAGATGATCATACCCTCGAAATCACTACTATCTTTGCTTTGCTAGATGCTCGCTCTTTTGCTATGCCAATGCTATGATGCCTACCACTTGCTTTCAAGCCTCCCAAATTTCCATGTCAAACCTCTAACCCTCCATGTCCTATGCAAACCGTTGATTGGCTATGTTACCGCTTTGCTCAGCCCCTCTTATAGCGTTGCTAGTTGCAGGTGAAGATTGGAGGCCGTTCCTTGTTGGAACATTTATTTACTTGTTGGGATATCATTATTTTATCTTGTTATCCTAATGCATCTATACACTTGGTAAAGGGTGGATGGCTCGGCCTCTCGCCTAGTGTTTTGTTCCACTCTTGCCGCCCTAGTTTTCGTCATATCGGTGTTATGTTCCCGGATTTTGCGTTCCTTACGCGGTTGGGTTATAATGGGAACCCCTTGATAGTTCACCTTGATTAAAGCTTTTCCAGCAATGCCCAACCTTGGTTTTATCATTTGCCACCTAGCCTCTTTTTCCCTTGGGTTTCCGGAGCCCGAGGGTCATCTTATTTAAACCCCCCCGGGCCAGTGCTCCTCTGAGTGTTGGTCCGAACCGAGTAGACTGCGGGGCCACCTCGGGGCAACTTGAGGGTTGGTTTTACTCGTAGGATGTCTCATCTGAGTGGGCCCTGAGAACGAGATATGTGCAGCTCCTATCGGGATTTGTCGGCACATTCGGGCGGTGTTGCTGGTCTTGTTTTAACCTGTCGAAGTGTCTTGAAGAACCGAGGTACCGAGTCTGATCGGAACGTCTCGGGAGGAGGTCTATTCCTTCGTTGACCGTGAGAGCTTGTCATGGGCTAAGTTGGGACTCCCCTGCAGGGTTTTGAAATTTTGAAAGCCGTGCCCGCGGTTATGGGCAGATGGGAATTTGTTAATGTCCGGTTGTAGATAACTTGAACCTTAACTTAATTAAAATGAATCAACCGTGTGAGTTGCCGTGATGGCCTCTTCTCGGCGGAGTCCGGGAAGTGGACACGGTGTTGGAGTAATGTTTGCGCAGGTTGCTCTCTAGTTTCTCGCTCGCGCTTTGCCTCCTCTTCTCACTCTCTTTTGCGAACAGGATAGCCACCATATATGCTAGTCGCTTGCTGCAGCTTCACATATATTTTACCTTGCCTTACCCATAAGCTTAATTAGTCTTGGTTGCGAGGGTGCCAGATTGCTGAGTCCCTGTGGCTCACAGATTACTATTACACCAGATGCAGGGCCTGATGATTCCGCTCCAGGTGACGCGCTCGAGCTCAAGTGGGAGTTCGACGAGGACTCTCAACGATACTATGTCTTTTTTCCTGATGATCAGTAGTGGTGCCCTGTTGGGGGTGATCGGGACCATGTCGCACATTGGGTTATCTTTTATTTTGGCGCCGTAGTCGGGCCATGAGTGTTTGGATGATGTAATGTTATTTATGTACCTTGGTTGACGTGGCGAGTGTAAGCCAACTATGTTATCTCCCCTTTATTATTTATATTACATGGGTTGTTGTAAAGATTACCTTACTTGCGACATATGCCTTCAATGCGATTATGTCTCTAAGTCGTGCCTCGACACGTGGGAGCTATAGTCGCATCAAGGGTGTTACGAGTTGGTAATCAGAGCCTTCCCCGACCTTAGGAGCCCCATTGCTTGATCGTTTTTAGCAGCCGAGTTGTGTCTAGAAAAATGTTTTGAGTCATTTAGGAATTATATATCAGAGAGTTTAGGAATTCTTTTTACTCCCCAGTCTCCTCATCGCTCTGGTAAGGCATCCTGACATAGAGTTTTGACTCTTCTCTTCTCAAATTTCACTAAATTTTTTTAGGATCACGCGGGTATCTTGGAATCGTTCCGATGGTTTTATGATGAGAACATTGTCTTGGTGCCTACTGTCAGGGGTTTTGTGGAAGTGTCCCGGGGAGTTGAGCTCTGAGGTGTTGTCGTCATAATTTTATCGCTGCAGTTCTGGAATACCTGAGTTTAGTATGCCGACATTGAAAATCTCTTTTATGCAGTTCGTTGGTGAGATAACCTTGACGCCACCCAGTACTGGGGCGGGAGTTTGGGAGTATCGCCATAACTTGTATAACGGATGCTTTTCAAAGTTTGAGGGAGATGGTTTCCGAAGTTTTTCTTGGTTATGTGTTGAAGGATGGATACAGCTGGATGTAGGATTTGCTAGATTTGGGTGAGATATTATGCTTCCCCTGTATCCCCAACACCTGATTGCATAACCGGAAAGGTTCGGGAGTTTCATAGGTGGGAATTCTCGTAGCTCTAGTTCTTCTTCCACGGATATTGGTTTGAGATTGGGATTTCTTACCGAATATTCGTCCTTGATCCGTACCTTGTTGATTTATTTCTCTACCTTAATTCTAAGTGGCTTCTCAATTTATGGATATGTGACCATTTCAAGAGGAATGCATTCGTTCATTTTGTTCGGATGTGAAGACTATATGTTGCAATTTTCATTCCGTTGGATTCATCTTCAATATTTTTCTATCAATGTGCTAATGGATGTCAACCTCTTCAGGATGGCTCCTCCAACGCGCACGACTCCGAATCCTGATCCGCCACCACCTCCACCTCCTCCGGAGGCATGGCAAGCTGTGATGGCCGCAACCAATGCAAACACACAGTTGATCATGCAAATTCTCCAAGAGCGCAATCAAGGAAACCAAGGGAACCAAGGCAACAATCAGAATCACTCTGCTACACTCAACCAGTTCCTTGCTAATGGTCCAAAGACTTTCAGCAATTGTGTTGAGGCAACCGATGCTGACGATTGGCTTGTGGATCTGTGCAAGCATTTCGAGTGCAGTAACATCAGGCCTGAGGACTTTGTCAAGTTCGTTTCCTTCCAACTCAAAGATCAAGCTGCAGAATGGTTCCAGCAGTACAAGGATTCCAGAGGTGGACGTGTTATTACTTGGGATGAATTCCGTCAAGATTTCAGAGCTCACCATATCCCTCAGAGCATGGTTGAAAGCAAGCGTGAGGAATTCCGCAACCTGAAGCAAGGCTCTTTTCTGTCTATGACTACAACAAGTTGTTCCAGAAGCTCGCCCGCTTTGCCAAGCAGGACGTCCCTGATGAGAAGAGCATGATATACCAGTTCAGGGGTGGTCTCAGAGAAGAAATCCAGCTCGCTCTTGTTCTCTTTGAGCCCTTGAGGTACGATGAGTTCTACAACATGGCACTGAAGCAAGAGGCTGCTCAATTGAGGTGTGATGCTTCCAAGAAGTGAGTCAGAGATGTTACTCCTTCTTCCTCTACTCAAGTGGTCAAGCAGCAGAAGTATTGGCTTCCTCCTCCTTCGTTCCATCAGCCGTATCAGCAGAAGAGCAAAGGTGGCAGTGGATCTTCCCACCCACCCAACCCTGGCTTTCAGAACAAGACTTCGTCTCAACCTCCAAGATCAAGTGCTCCGTATCACCGTCCGCTTTCAGAGGTCACGTGCAACAAGTGCCAACAGAAGGGTCACTATGCCAACAAGTGTTTCAACCAGAGGCGTCTTCCTCCTCCTCCTCCTCCTGTCAGATCGACAAGTACAGCTGTGGTCAAGCATAACCCCAAGCACGCCAAGGTCAACATGCTAAATGCAGCTCAGGCGGAGGACTCGCCAGATGTCATCATGGGTAACCTTCCTGTTAATGATATTCCCGCAAAAGTACTTTTTGACTCTGGTGCATCGCATTCCTTCATGTCTTTTCCATTTGCATCGGAGAACAATTTTATTACTAAGGCATTACCTAGAGCTATGCAAGTCGTCTATCCAGCTAAGCGTCTGAGTTCTAGTATGATGGTTTGGAATTTTCTATCATGATGGGTGATTTCAAGTTTCTGGCTTCTCCAATGGTTCTTGGTAACTCGGATATTGATCTTATTCTCGGGATGGATTGGCTTTCTAAGCACAAGGCTCAGCTTGATTGTGCAGCCAGGCAGATTCAATTGACTCATTCGTCTGAGGATGTAATTGTCTTTACCGCTCGGGATAATACAATCCGTCTGTTTTCTCTCAATGAGAAGGGTGAACTGGATGCTATCTCGCAAATTCCAGTCGTTTGCAAATATCAAGACGTCTTTCCAGAAGAGCTTCCAGGAATGCCTCCGCACCGGCCAGTTGAATTCGTCATCGATCTTGAGCCTGGCACGAAACCGGTTTGCAAGCGTCCTTACAAGCTCGGACCTGAAGAGTTGAAGGAGCTGAAGAAGCAACTCGATGTTCAAGAGAGAATGGGCCTCATCCGACCTAGTTCTTCTCCCTGGGGTTGTGGTGTTCTTTTTGTGAAGAAGAAGCATGGAACGGACCGACTCTGTGTTGATTACCGTCCATTGAACAAGAAGACTATCAAGAACAAATACCCACTTCCCAACATCAACGAGCTGTTCGAACAACTCAAAGGTGCCCAAGTATTCTCCAAGCTTGATCTCCGTATGGGTTATCACCAGATTCGAATCCGTGAGCAAGATATTCCCAAGACGACTTTCAGGACAAGCTTTGGTTCATATGAATACACTGTCATGTCTTTTGGCCTCATCAACGCTCCTCCGACTTTCTCTCGCATGATGAACTTCATCTTCAACGCCTACACCAATGACTTCGTTTTGGTCTATCTCGACGACACTCTGGTCTTTTCGAAGAACAAGGGAGATCATGCCAAGCACTTGCGTTTGGTACTCGATAAGCTCAGGGAACACAAGTTCTACGCCAAGTTCTCCAAGTGCGAATTTTGGCTCAATGAGGTTCTTTATCTTGGTCATATCATCTATGCTAAGGGCATTGCGGTGAATCCTGAGAAGGTGTCTGCAATTGTGAATTGGGAACCTCCTCAGAACGTGAAGCAACTCCGTAGCTTCCTCGGTCTCGCAAGCTACTGTCGAAGATTCGTTGAAAACTTTTCTAAGATCGTGAAGCCTCTCTCAAATCTTCTCCAGAAGCACATCAAGTACGTTTGGTCTCCGGAGTGTGACATTGCTTTCAACACTTTGAAAGAGAAATTCATCACTGCTCCAGTTCTGACTCCGCCTGATGAATCCAAGCCGTACGAGGTTTTTTGTGATGCCTCTCTCCAAGGTCTTGGCGCAGTGTTGATGCAAGAGAAGAAAGTTGTTGCTTATACCTCTCGCTAGTTGAAGCCTAATGAGAAGAACTACCCCACTCATGATCTCGAGTTGGCGGCAGTTGTGCATGCTCTTTTGACTTGGAGACATCTCTTATTGGGAAGAAAAGTGGACATCTTCACTGACCACAAGAGTCTCAAGTACATCTTCAGTCAGCCTAATCTCAACCTCAGGCAAACTCGATGGGTCGAAATGATTCAAGAGTATAATCCGAGTATCGAGTATACTCCAGGCAAGGCCAATGTGATTGCTGACGCATTGAGTAGGAAGGCTTACTGCAACAGTCTGATTCTCAAGCCTTATCAACCCGAGCTTTGTGAAGCTTTCCGCAAACTTAATCTGCAAGTTGTTCCTCAAGGTTTCCTCGCCAACCTTCAAGTCTCTCCTACCTTGGAAGACCAGATTCGCCAAGCCCAGCTTCTTGATGCTATGGTGAAAAAGGTGAAGATTGGGATTGCCAAGAGCCAACCCAAGTACAAGTGCTACCGCCTTGATGACAAGGATACTCTCTTCTTCGAGGATCGTATTGTTGTACCCAAAGGTGACCTCCGTAAAGTGATCATGAACGAGGCTCACAATTCTCTCCTCTCCATCCACCCTGGGAGTACGAACATGTATCAGGACCTCAAGCAGGCTTATTGGTGGACTCGAATGAAGCGCGAGATTGCTCAATTCGTGAATGAGTGTGATGTCTGCAGAAGAGTGAAGGCAGAACACCAAAGGCCAGCTGGTCTCCTCCAACCTCTTGCCATTCCAGAATGGAAGTTTGACCACATTGAAATGGACTTCGTGACTGGGTTTCCAAAGTCCAAGCGTGGCAATGATGCTATATTCGTTGTCATCGACAAACTCACCAAAGTGGCTCACTTTCTACCTATCAAAGAGTCGATCACTGCAGCTCAATTGGTGGAACTCTATACCTCTTGAATTGTCTCTCTGCACGGTATTCCTCAAGTGATCTCTTCAGACCGTGGCAGCATCTTTACCTCCAAGTTTTGGGATTCTTTTCAGAAGGCCATGGGCACCAACATCCGCTTTACCACAGCTTTCCATCCTCAAACTAGCGGTCAAGTCGAGCGTGTCAACCAGATTCTTGAAGATATGCTCAGGGCTTGTGTGATCTCCTTCGGCATGAAGTGGGAGGATTGTCTTCCTTATGCTGAATTCTCCTACAACAACAGTTTTCAAGCAAGTTCGGGCAAGGCCCCATTTGAAATTCTGTATGGCAGGAAGTGCCGTACCCCTCTCAACTGGTCTGAAACCGGTGAACGTCAGCTTCTCAGAAATGACTTAATCACAGAGGCAGAGGAAATGTGCAAAGTCATTCGAGATAACCTCAAAGCAGCCCAATCCCGTCAGAAGAGCTACTATGATAGTAAGCACCGTGATTTGGCTTTCGAGATCGGAGATCATGTTTACCTCCGTGTCTCTCCTATGAAAGGTACTCGTCGCTTCGGTATCAAAGGGAAGCTTGCCCCTAGATACGTGGGACCTTTCAAGATTGTCAGCAAGAGAGGCGATCTCGCCTATCAACTCGAGCTTCCTTCAAACTTTGCAAATGTTCATGATGTGTTCCATGTCTCTTAGCTTCGGAAGTGCTTCAAGACTCCTGACCGCACCATCAACTTCGAGGACATTGAGCTCCAAGAAGATCTCTCCTATCGTGAGCACCCTGTTGCTATTCTCGAAGAGACTGAATGCAAGACTCGCAATAAGTCAATCAAATTCCTCAAAGTCAAGTGGTCACACCATTCCGACCGTGAAGCTACCTGGGAACCCGAGGATCACCTCCGTTCTAAGTACCCGGCGTTCTTTCAGTCCTAGATCTCGGGACGAGATCCTTTCGTAGTGGTGGAGTGTTGTAACACCCCGGATATGACTTTCCCAATTTGTACTCCAACTCTTGCCATTTCCGGCGTTAAGTTATTTTATTTTCTCGGGTTTGGGTTTTTGTCTCCATGTGTTGTTGTCGTTGTCATGCATCTCATATCATGTCATTATGTGCATTGCATTTGCATACGTGTTCATCTCATGCATTCGAGCATTTTCCCCGTTGTCCGTTTTGCATTCCGGTGCTTCGTTCTCCTCCGGTGGTCATTTCTACCTTTCTTTCGTGTGTGGGGTTCAAACATTTCCCGATTAGACCGAGACTTGCCAAGCGGCCTTGGGTTACTACCGGTAGACCGCCTGTCAAGTTTCGTATCATTTGGACTTCGTTTGATACTCCAACGGTTAACCGAGGGACCGAAAAGGCCTCGTGTGTGTTGCAGCCCAACACCCCTCCAATTTGACCCAAAACCCACCTAAACCTGCTCCATCATCTAGAGCGTTTGATCACGATCGCGTGGCCGAAAACCGCACTCCATTTGGAGCCTCCTAGCTCCTTCTATGTATAAATAGGCCTTCCCCGTTCAAATTTTTGGATCTCTCCACCCCTAACCCTAAAAAAAATAGCTCCTCCGCGCACCGGACGTGTCCGGCCCGCGCCGTACAACATCCGCCGCTGACCGCAGCCAACCAGGAGGTGCCACATGTCCCTTCGGCCTCCTCCCGCCGCCGGCCCGCCGGGCCCAAGGCCGGCCCCCTCCGTCCCGCGCCCGGGCCTCGCCTCCTCCTCCCGAGCGCCTCGCCGCGCCGCCCATTGCCTCGCCGGCCGGCGCCGCCGCGCCCGTACCTCACCGCACTTCTCCGGCCACGCCGCACCTCGCCGCCGGCGCCGCCACACCGCCCGCCGCCGCGGATCCTCGTCGCCCGCGCCTCCCCGCTGGCCGGATCCGTTGCACCGGCCCCTCTCCGGCGTCCCCGCGGCAAGTACCAACTCCGGCGAGCTCCAAGCCCCTCCGGCCATCCTCGAAGTCCGTGCATGAACAGTAACTCCAGCGAGATCCGGATCTGGATCTGAGATCCATCTCGGTTGACTTTTTGCCCGAAACCCTAGCTCATATGCTCCTGTTCATCGCATCGTAACTTTGCATCCGTAACTCAGATTTGGGCATATAGTATATCAAAATGTTCATCTCAGAGAGTACATCATTTCATTCCATTGCATCATTTTCATTTGAGTTCATCTTGATGCCCGAAATGCTGTTAGAAGAGGGCTACTTGAGATATTTGTCAGATCTGCTACTCCTTTTAGATATTTGTCATTTTTGCCATGATTATTGTGTGCATGTTATGATCATGGGCTCTACGTATGTTTTGTTAAGGGTTTTGCCATCTTTCTAGAGGTGCAACCCATGTATTTTTGTGATGTGTGTGGTGACTAGCACAAGCTTGCAAAGTGGTGCACTTGTTAATGCTGATTTCAGGGACTTAGCAATTCCACTAAGTCCTTGACCTGTTTATCTCATGTTGCCATATGTTCTTGTTGTTTCCTAGTGATCCGTGCCTCTTTTGAGGATGATCAGTAAGGATGTTTTGTTAATCTGGTAGTGCTCTATCCATCCATGTCTTTGTTTGCAATTATGGAGCACCCTAGCTTGAGTCAATCGAGCTCTACTTTTGCTACTTCGTGAATCTGGGCAGATTGTCTACTTGTTAGCGATTTTGCCGATGATGTTGTAGTTGATCCGTGCATGCTATGCTATTGTACTTGCCATGTCTAGCTTGCATTTTATGTATTCTTGATGGCTGTATGATTAGCTTATCATGAATTTCTCCGTAGTGAGTGCATCGAGCTCGTAAACATGCCTACTTGATATCTGTTTTCAGCATGTTCCAGTTTTCACTAAGTCTGAAAACTGATTATGCTTTTGCTATGTTCACATGCTTGCAATTGTATTTTCTGATCCCTTTTGGCTCAAGGTCACTAAGGGACTTTTGTTAAGCTCTTTGAGTAGCTCCATTCCATGCTTTACTTTTCCATGTTCAGGTCCTGTAGCATGTAGTTTTGTTGCTCCGAAGAATGCTACCTGATCTGAAATTCCAGACAAGTGTTAATTTCACTAAGTCTGAAATCTGTTTGCCATATGCATTTTTGCCATGCTTGTTTGAACCTGTTAATGGATGAATTGGCCGTAGCTCAGTGCTAGACTTTTGTTAAGCATCTTGACTAAATAGCTGCCATGTATTTTGTTGTCATGTTTGGATGCTGTAGTATGTTCATCTCATTGCATTTAGATGGCTACTTGCTGTAAATCGCAGACCGGTGTCATATTTGTTTTGCTTGCCATTTCCAAACCGTAACTCCGATTCCGGCGTTCTTTATATCGTTTTCAAGAGATTTCATCTCATTTTTCCAGTGGCACACTTGGATTTCCATGTTGAGGCCAGGTTCATGCATCCCTTGTCAAATCTTGCATATGCATCCCGCATCGCATCCCGCATAGCATATCATCTTTGCATCATATTGTTTGAGCTTTGCACGTGGTTGATTGTGTCCTTGCTGCTTGTTTGCCTTTTTTGGGTAGAGCCGGGAGACGAGTTCGCTAACGAGGAGCCTGTTGAGTTCGCTTTCGAGGATCCAGTCAACTCTGACAACTTTGCAGGCAAGATGATCATACCCTCGAAATCACTACTATCTTTGCTTTGCTAGATGCTCGCTCTTTTGCTAGGCCAATGCTACGATGCCTACCACTTGCTTTCAAGCCTCCCAAATTGCCATGTAAAACCTCTAACCCTCCATGTCCTATGCAAACCGTTGATTGGCTATGTTACCGCTTTGCTCAGCCCCTCTTATAGCGTTGCTAGTTGCAGGTGAAGATTGGAGGCTGTTCCTTGTTGGAACATTTATTTAATTGTTGAGATATCATTATTTTATCTTGTTATCCTAATGCATCTATACACTTGGTAAAGGGTGGAAGGCTCGGCCTCTCGCCTAGTGTTTTGTTCCACTCTTGCCGCCCTAGTTTCCGTCATATCGGTGTTATGTTCCCGGATTTTGCGTTCCTTACGCGGTTGGGTTATAATGGGAACCCCTTGATAGTTCGCCTTGATTAAAGCTTTTCCAGCAATGCCCAACCTTGGTTTTACCATTTGCCACCTAGCCTCTTTTTCCCTTGGGTTTCCGGAGCCCGATGGTCATCTTATTTAAACCCCCCCGGGCCAGTGCTCCTCTGAGTGTTGGTCCGAACCGAGTAGACTGCGGGGCCACCTCGGGGCAACTTGAGGGTTGGTTTTACTCGTAGGATGTCTCATCTGAGTGGGCCCTGAGAACGAGATATGTGCAGCTCCTATCGGGATTTGTCGGCACATTCGGGCGGTGTTGCTGGTCTTGTTTTAACCTGTCGAAGTGTCTTGAAGAACCGAGGTACCGAGTCTGATCGGAACGTCTCGGGAGGAGGTCTATTCCTTTGTTGACCGTGAGAGCTTGTCATGGGCTAAGTTGGGACTCCCCTGCAAGGTTTTGAACTTTCGAAAGCCGTGCCCGCGGTTATGGGCAGATGGGAATTTGTTAATGTCCGGTTGTAGATAACTTGAACCTTAACTTAATTAAAATGAATCAACCGTGTGAGTTGCCGTGATGGCCTCTTCTCGGCGGAGTCCGGGAAGTGGACACGGTGTTGGAGTAATGTTTGCGCAGGTTGCTCTCTAGTTTATCGCTCGCGCTTTGCCTCCTCTTCTCGCTCTCTTTTGCGAACAGGTTAGCCACCATATATGCTAGTCGCTTGCTGCAGCTTCACATATATTTTACCTTGCCTTACCCATAAGCTTAATTAGTCTTGATCGCGAGGGTGCGAGATTGCTGAGTCCCTGTGGCTCATAGATTACTATTACACCAGATGCAGGGCCTGATGATTCCGCTCCAGGTGACGCGCTCGAGCTCAAGTGGGAGTTCGACGAGGACTCTCAACGATACTATGTCTCTTTTCCTGATGATCAGTAGTGGTGCCCTGTTGGGGGTGATCGGGACCATGTCGCACGTTGGGTTATCTTTTATTTTGGCGCCGTAGTCGGGCCATGAGTGTTTGGATGATGTAATGTTATTTATGTACCTTGGTTGACATGGCGAGTGTAAGCCAACTATGTTATCTGCCCTTTATTATTTATATTACATGGGTTGTTGTAAAGATTACCTTACTTGTGACATATGCCTTCAATGCGATTATGTCTCTAAGTCGTGCCTCGACATGTGGGAGCTATAGTCGCATCGAGGGTGTTACAAGTTGGTAATCAGAGCCTTCCCCGACCTTAGGAGCCCCATTGCTTGATCATTTTTAGCAGCCGAGTTGTGTCTAGAAAAATGTTTTGAGTCATTTAGGAATTATATATCAGAGAGTTTAGGAATTCTTTTTACTCCCCAGTCTCCTCATCGCTCTGGTAAGGCATCCTGACGTAGAGTTTTGACTCTTCTCTTCTCAAATTTCACTAAAAAAATTTTAGGATCACGCGGGTATCTTGGAATTGTTCCGATGGTTTTATGATGAGAACATTGTCTTGGTGCCGCCGGAAAGAGACCATCACGGTCACACACGCGGTTGATGTATTTTAATTAAGGTCAACTTAAGGTTTTCTACAACCGGACGTTAACCAATTCCCATCTGCCCATAACCGTGGGCACGGCTTTTGAAAGTTCAAATCCCTGTAGGGGTGTCCCAACTTAGCCTATCACAAGCTCTCATGGTCAACGAAGGATATTCCTTCTAGCGGGAAGACCCGATCAGGCTCGGAATCCCGGTTACAAGACATTTCGACAAGGTAAAACTAAACCAGCAACACCGCCCGAATGTGCCGACAAATCCTGATAGGAGCTGCACATATCTCTTTCTCAGGGCACACTCGGATTGTCCAAGGTACGGGTAGGCCAGCCCAGAGTTGCCCCTGGTGGCCACCGGCAGCTGACAGGTTGGACCAACACTCAGAGGAGCACTGGCCCAGGGGGGGGGGGTTAAAATAAAGATGACCCTTGAGTCTGCAGAACCCAAGGGAAAGAAAAGGCTAGGTGGCGAATGGTAAAACCAATGTTGGGCATTGCTGGAGGAGTTTTATTCAAGGCGAACTGTCAAGGGGTTCCCATTATTACCCAACCGTGTAAGGAACGCAAAATCCGGGAACATAACACCAATATGACGGAAACTAGGGCGGCAAGAGTGGAACAAAACACCAGGCATAAGGCCGAGCCTTCCACCCTTTACCAAGTATATAGATGCATTAATTAGATAAGAAATATTGTGATATCCCAACAAGGAACAACATCTCCATGTTCCAACAAGGAACAAACTTCAATCTTCACCTGCAACTAACAACGCTATAAGAGGGGCTGAGCAAAGCGGTAACATAGCCAAACAACGGTTTGCTAGGACAAGGTGGGTTAGAGGCTTGGTTTAACAATATGGGAGGCATGATAAGCAAGTGGTACGTATCGTAGCATAGGCATAGCAAAAGAGCGAGCATCTAGCAAGCAAAGATATAAGTGATTTCGAGGGTATGGTCATCTTGCCTGAAATCCCGCAAGGAAGAAGAACGAGTCCATGAAGAAGAAAAACGGACGTAGATGAACGGTTCCTCACAACGCGACGTTAACGGAACCAACCCGAAGAAGCAACACCGGAAAGAAGCACACAACATAGTAAACAAACATCACATAAGCATGGCACGATGCACAACCAAGTATGATGCATGTCCGGTTTAAAGAAGCATGGCATGGCAAAGTGCAACAAACAACCCTACAAATTAAGTGGAGCTCAATATGCAACTCCGTTGCATATTGACGAAACACCACATGACTTTTTTAGATTCGATCTCATTTATGTACCCAACAATATTAAATGTTGTTAAACATGGCAAGAGGGTGAAGCAAAGTAAAACTACATATCTAGTCAAGTTTAAATGAGGCCGGAAGCAACGAACAACAATTCCGGTAAATCCCCATATGCATATTTTCGATTTGGTGCGGTTCTGCCCTAAGACATATTTTATAGTTGGTAATCATGCAAAATGACGTCACCATGTTAAACTAGGCAAAATTCTACCCCATATACATATAAAGTTTATTAAAATCCGAGTTATGGTTATTTAGTTATGAAATAAATCATTTTAGCATGGCATAGGGGCAAATTTAAACAAACATCATTTTAAACATTTTGAACATGGATGAAAGTTGGGTATTATGAATCTAGACAAAATTCTAAGCAAGTTTCATATATAACTTATTTTAATCTGATGCACGGTTTGTGAGATATTAAATGCATGAACAAGAGGGTCTTTTCAGCAAAACTGACGTTCTCTGGGAAAAATAGGAAAACGTACTATGTAAAAACACAGGATACGTGCCGGATCTGGTTGGAACTGGGCCGGACTGGAGCTACAGGAACTTGGGAGGCTCACCATGGGCTCTTGGCCCGGTCGGTGGAGGAGGTAGGCCAGCTTGGGGCGCTGGTTAACGCGAGCGACAGCGCGCGGCTCTCGAAACAGGGGTCGAGCGCTGCGAGCGCTACTCGACCTGAAGCAGGGGATGCAGGGAAGCAGGGGCGCGGGACTGGGCGCGATGCAGAGAGATGGAGGTCGAGGGCGACACTTGGCGGCAGGGACGACTGGATCCGAGCAGGTCGCCGGACGGAGCGGGGTCGGCTGCACCGCTGCAGAGTGCTCCTGGGGCTCCACAAGCTAGGGCGGTCCGGCGGAGATGCGGGACCCGGGCGGTGCGAGGCGAGGCTCCAAGCGGCGAAGGGCGCTGCAAGGAGACGGGCATCCATGAGCTCGGGCAGGAGAAGGAGGGTCGAGGAGGTCCTGCGGTGGCGCTGCCGGCGTTGTGCTGGACTCCGGTGAGGCGGAGAGGCAGGGGACGGAGCGGCAAGAGTTCGAGGCCATGGCGACTAGACGGCGGCGCTGCAGCTACAAGGCGTCGGAGCTCCCTGTACGAGCAGACAGAGAGAGAGATGTGAGGGAGAGGGAGAAGAATGGAAGGAGGGAGAAGAGGCGTGAGGCTCATCTGGTGGTCAACGTCGATGGCGCAGGACAGCGTCGGGCACGGGGTTGGGGTCTGGTAGTGGTGCAGGTCCATGGCGCGGGGCGGGGCATGGAGGAGCTCCTCTCCTCTGGATCGAACTGAAAGGAGAAGGCAGCGGGAGGCCGTAGGTGGCCGGACGGCGGCGGAGATGGCGGGCGGCGACCAGGTGAAGGTGGCGGCGCACGCAGCTGGGCCGGCGACGCGCGGCAGCGGCGCACGGCGAGACGGGTGGCCGGAGGCGGCAGGGATGGCGGCCGGCGAGAGGTGGTGCCCGCGAAGCTCGTCGGCTGGAGGCGGTGAAGACGGCGGCGAGGGTGGAGCGGGCGGCGGAGCGCGGGGCTCGGCTCGGGCCCAGCGCGGTTGCGGGCGGGCCGGCCGTGGGCCTCGCGGGCCTGGCGGCGGAGGGATTGGCAGCGCCACGTGTCGCGTGCAGGTTGGCTGGACGCGGCGGCGGGACGAAACGGACATGTCCATCGGCGGAGAAGAAGTGTCCGGCGGCGCGAGGTAGATGAAGGTTAGGGTTAGCCCGCGAATTTGGAAGGGTTGCACATATATATAGGTAGAAGGAGCTAGGAGAGTCCAAATGAGGTGCGGTTTTCGGCCACACGATCGTGATCGAACGACCGAGATGATGGAGGAGGTTTAGGTGGGTTTTGGGCCACTTTGGAGAGGTGTTGGGTTGCAACACACACAAGGCCTTTACGGTCCCTCGATTAACCGTTGGAGTATCAAACGAAGTCCAAATGGCATGAAACTTGACAGGTGGTCTACCGGTAGTAAACCAAGGCCGCTTGGCAAGTCTCGGTCCAATCCGGAAATGTTTAACACCCACACACAAAAGGAAGGTAGAAAGGGGCACTAGGTGACATAGGAGCGCCGGATTGCGAAACGGACAACGGGGAAAATGCTCGGATGCATGAGATGAACATGTATGCAAATGAAATGCACATGATGACATGATATGCAAAGCATGACACACAAGCAATGACAAGGCAACAATAGCGAATAAGTGGAGGACACCTGGCACATCGGTCTCGGGGCGTTACAACACTCCACCACTACGAGAGGATCTCGTCCCGAGATCTAGAATGGCACCGGAGGGACCATGGAAGAGAAAGAGAAGAGGTAATACTAAGTTGCTTCTTTGACGAACGAGTGAAACCAAAGAACCTTGAAAAGGTTTAGCCATTTCGAGAAAAGAATACCACGAAGAAGAGCAAAATTGAAAACACTGCGTTAAGAAAGAGGAAAATAAAGAACCGATTCGGGTAGCACTCCGGTTGAGAAGGGATGCAAGACTTGATAAGGTGAAAGGAACTTGAGCAAAAAGGACAGAACACTCCGGTTAAATGGATAAGCAAAATAAAGAAGCCTGATCTTGACAAAAACAAAATGATAGGTTGAAAAGAGCAGCATCGCAATGCCTCCGGAAAATAGAAGATAGATCATTGAAATAAAGGAATGGAGAAGAGAAAAGGCAACTCCTGCCACAATTGAGCTTGAAAAGGCATCCTTAGGAGAAGGGTCGAATGGAGTTGTTGCAAAACCAACAACGAAAAGAATAAGCTTGATATGGTCTTATGAAATACATCTCAACATTATGAGGTGACAACCTACGACTCATGGGAAAAGAATTTTATTGATATGAACAAGGAGACGAGAAAGTATTTCACCGGGAGGATAAGGAAGAACTTGGGTCCTTTATAAGCACCATAGATAGCAACAATCCTTAGGGAAAGCTTTAGGTGAAATATAACCAAGGTAACTCCAATGACGAGATTGATGGATTTAAAATACCTCATTCTTAATAATATGTGAATCATGAAACATGAACTCAAATTATCAAGAATGGCATAATACCACCTCCAATGATACCGTAGAAAGAATTGCACTACGGATTACAATATGAAGAAAGCTTGAGCTTCTTAGAAAAGAATGTCGATGAAAAACTTGGAGAAGGAATTAAATCCTTTATGAACCATCATGTAGAACCTCCATGAAGAACTCCGGTAATGAAAGAATGATCAAACGAAAGAAATAGAAGTTGAAAGCACAAGGTGAATCCTTGTAATGATTTAGATGGATCTCCATGATAATTAGAGCTTGAACTCCGGGAAAGAAATACGAGCACTTGAAACCAAGAATTTAATCATCGTGAACAAACTCCGGAAGAAAAGATTAACATATGGATGAAACAAGAATAAGGATTATATTATGTTTAACCTTCACCAATTAAATTAATGACCAACAATGGTTTTGGCACACTACTTATTCTCGAAGAAAGGATTAAGATAGATATCACGCCAACTTGAGAAGGTCTTCAACGAAAACACCGGTGGAATCCAAACAACAGATGAATTGATATGATAACCAAGGAAAAGAACTCTTGAACGAACCACCGTAAAAATTGGAAATGAATGAAGTAGGGGTGAATAACCGGTAAGAATTAGCAAATGAATGAAGAAACTTGAGAGAATTTAGATGCAAGTGAACGAAAAATCATGAGTTGATTAGAGGATATTTGAATGATGCACCGGTAAGATTTAGAGTATGAGAGCTGAAAGCTGGAATGAATAACTCTGAGATGATGGGCTCCGGATAATCAAACTGAAAAGACTCCTGAATTGCT
The DNA here is from genome assembly GCF_056163025.1 of Triticum urartu. Lineage (NCBI taxonomy): Eukaryota > Viridiplantae > Streptophyta > Magnoliopsida > Poales > Poaceae > Triticum > Triticum urartu. Next base: position 279,751,165 of record NC_141879.1, on the reverse strand, counting down.
CCGGAAGGGTGAAAAGAATTCTCACAACCGAAAATAATTATGAGAGGATGGCACGAAGCTAGAGCTAGATTCACGAATCTTGAAAAGAATGAAGCAAGATTGAGAGAAAAATTCTTCTTCGGTCCTCAAATGTTGATAATGACGATGCGAAACACCCACAAGAGTTGTTGAGATACTCCGGGATGAAGAATGGAAAAGTTGAACCAATGATGAAAAGAATTTAACCGATCTTGGAGAAAGACATTTGGCTGATGATAACTCATTCTTACGTCAAACTTGGAAAAGAATTTGAGAGTAACGCCGGGAAAATAAGAAGAGTCAGGTAAGATCCTGGGAAAAGACCTGTGGGTTAGGGCCCACTCAAAAGAAACACCGTAGAACGATTGCTTGGAAGAGAGATTTGCACCGGTTAAAGAAAATGACTTGAATGAGATAACAACCTCGAAATAACTTGAATGGATCGAGAATGTAACCGTGAGTCTTCTGAGATATCTTCAGCACTCCGGAACAATTGAATAACGAGAAGTGAATGATAAAGAGGTGCACCGGCATGAGAAGGTATTTGAAACGAGGAAAAAGGGATATAATCGAAAATCTTGACTTGAATCCACCGAAGAAGAAAAGAATGAAGAAAGATGAACTTGAATCTCCGTTAGAATCTTTATGAGAATCACCGGGTACGAACATTCAAAGACAAGAATGAAGAGACTTCACACGAATAAAATGGATACTAGATTGAGATATAAGAGTCTTCGGAGAAAACAAGGGAGGGAGGGCGGGAAAAACAAGGGCAACCTGGGACGAATGAAACAAACACCTTTGAGAAGAACTGATAATTGATCTTGTGAATGTGACAAATGATAGGAACATCTTGAAGAGAATCGCACCGGCTGACAAGGATTGACAAGACTGTTGGGGAACGTAGTAATTTCAAAAAATTTCCTACGCACACGCAAGATCATGGTGATGCATAGCAACGAGAGGGGAGAGTGTGATCTACGTACCCTTGTAGACCGACAGCGGAAGCGTTAGCAGAACGCGGTTGATGTAGTCGTACGTCTTCACAGCCCGACCGATCAAGCACCGAAACTACGGCACCTCTGAGTTCTAGCACACGTTCAGCTTGATGACGATCCCCGGACTCTGATCCAGCAAAGTGTCGGGGAAGAGTTCCGTCAGCACGACGGCATGGTGACGATCTCGATGTACTACCGTCGCAGGGCTTCGCCTAAGCACCGCTACAATATTATCGATGATTATGGTGGAAGGGGGCACCGCACACGGCTAAGAATATGATCACATGGATCAACTTGTGTGTCTAGGGGTGCCCCCTGCCCCCGTATATAAAGGAGCAGGGGAAGGTGCGGCCGGCCAGGAGGAGGGCGTGCCAGGAGGAGTCCTACTCCCACCGGGAGTAGGATTCCCCCCTTTCCTAGTTGGAATAGGATCCGGGAGGGGGAAAGAGGAGAGAGAGAAGGAAGGGGGGGGGGGCGCCGCCCCCTCTCCTTGTCCTATTCGGACTAGGGGGGAGGGGCGCACGGCCCAGCCCTGGCCACCTCTCCTCTCTTCCACTAAAGCCCACTAAGGCCCATATACCTCCCGGGGGGTTCCGGTAACCTCCCGGTACTCCGGTAAAATCCCGATTTCACCTGGAACACTTCCGATATCCAAATATAGGCTTCCAATATATCAATCTTTATGTCTCGACCATTTCGAGACTCCTCTTCATGTCCGTAATCACATCCGGGACTCCGAACAAACTTCGGTACATCAAAATGCATAAACTCATAATATAACTGTCATCAAAACCTTAAGCGTGCGGACCCTACGGGTTCGAGAACAATGCAGACATGACCGAGACACGTCTCCGGTCAATAACCAATAGCGGAACCTGGATGCTCATATTGGCTCTCACATATTCTATGAAGATCTTTATCGGTTAGACCGCATAACAACTTACATTGTTCCCTTTGTCATCGGTATGTTACTTGCCCGAGATTCGATCGTCGGTATCTCAATACCTAGTTCAATCTCGTTACCGGAAAGTCTCTTTACTCGTTTCATAATACATCATCTTGCAACTAACTCATTAGTTGTAATGCTTGCAAGGCTTATGTGATGTGCATTACCGAGAGGGCCCAGAGATACCTCTCCGACAATCGGAGTGACAAATCCTAATCTCGAAATACGCCAACCCAACATTTACCTTTGGAGACACCTGTAGAGCTCCTTTATAATCACCCAGTTACGTTGTGACATTTGGTAGCACACAAAGTGTTCCTCCGGCAAACGGGAGTTGCATAATGTCATAGTCATAGGAACACGTATAAGTCATGAAGAAAGCAATAGCAACATACTAAACGATCGGGTGCTAAGCTAATGGAATGGGTCATGTCAATCACATCATTCTTCTAATGATGTGATCCCGTTAATCAAATAACAACTCTTTTGTTCATGGTTAGGAAACATAACCATCTTCGATTAACGAGCTAGTCAAGTAGAGGCATACTAGTGACACTCTGTTTGTCTATGTATTCACACATGTATTATGTTTCCGGTTAATACAATTCTAGCATGAATAATAAACATTTATCATGATATAAGGAAATAAATAATAACTTTATTATTGCTTCTAGGGCATATTTCCTTCAGTCTCCCACTTGCACTAGAGTCAATAATCTAGTTCACATCGCCATGTGATTCAACACTAATAGTTCACATCACCATGTGATTAACACCCATAGTTCACATTGTCATGTGACTATACCTAAAGGGTTTACTAGAGTCAATAATCTAGTTCACATCGTTTATGTGATTAACACCCAAAGAGTACTAAGGTGTGATCATGTTTTGCTTGTGAGATAATTTTAGTCAATGGGTTTGTCACATACAGATCCGTAAGTATTTTGTGAATTCTATGTCTACAATGCTCTGCACGGAGCTACTCTAGCTAATTGCTCCCACTTTCAATATGTATCTAGATCGAGACTTAGAGTCATCCAGATCTGTGTCAAAACTTGCATCGACGTAACTTTTTACGATGAACCTTTTTGTCACCTCCATAATTGAGAAATATTCCACTAAGGATATTTTTGACCGCTGTCCAGTGATCTATTCTTAGATCACTATTGTACTCCCTTGCTTAACACAGTGTAGGGTATACAAATGATCTGGTACACAGCATGGCATACTTTATAGAACCTATGGCTGAGGCATAGTGAAGGACTTTCATTCTCATTCTATCTTCTGCCGTGGTCGCGCTTTGAGTCTTACTCAATTTCACACCTTGTAACACAGGCAAGAATTCTTTCTTTGACTGTTCCATTTTGAACTACTTCAAAATCTTGTCAAGGTATGTACTTATTGAAAAAAACTTATCAAGCGTCTTGATCTATCTCTATAGATCTTGATGCTCAATATGTAAGCAGCTTCACCGAGGTTTTCTTTGAAAAAATCCTTTTAAACACTCCTTTATGCTTTGCAGAATAATTCTACATTATTTCCGATCAAGAATATGTCATACACATATACTTATCAGAAATGCTGTAGTGCTCCCACTCACTTTCTTGTAAATACAGGCTTCACCGCAAGTCTGTATAAAACTATATGCTTTGATCAACTTATCAAAGCGTATATTCCAACTCCGAGATGCTTGCACCAGTCCATAGATGGATCGCTGGAGCTTGCATATTTTGTTAGCACCTTTAGGATTGACAAAACCTTCTGGTTGCATCATATACAACTCTTCTTTAAATCCATTAAGGAATGTAGTTTTGTTTATCCATTTGCCAGATTTCATAAAAATGCGGCAATTGCTAACATGATTTGGACAGACTTAAGCATCGCTACGAGTGAGAAAATTTCATCATAGTCAACACCTTGAACTTTGTCAAAAAACATTTTTCGACAAGTCTAGCTTTGTAGATAGTAACACTACTATCAGCGTCCGTCTTCCTCTTGAAGATCTATTTATTTTCTATGGCTTGCCGATCATCGGGCAAATCCATCAAAGTCCATACTTTGTTCTCATACATGGATCATATCTCAGATTTCATGGCCTCAAACCATTTCGCGGAATCTGGGCTCATCATCGCTTCCTCATAGTTCGCAAGTTCGTCATAGTCTAGTAACATGACTTCCAGAACAGGATTACAGTACCACTCTGGTGTGGATCTCACTCTGGTTAACCTACGAGATTCGGTAGTAACTTGATCTGAAGTTACATGATCATTATCATTAGCTCTCACTAATTGGTGTAGTAGTCACAGGAACAGATTTCTGTGATGAACTACTTTCCAATAAGGGAGAAGGTACAATTACCTTATCAAGTTTTACTTTCCTCCCACTCACTTCTTTCGAGAGAAAATCCTTCTCTAGAAAGGATCCATTCTCAGCAACGAACATCTTGCCTTCGGATCTGTGATAGAAGGTGTACCCAACATTTTTCTTTTGGGTATCCTATGAAGACGCACTTCTCCGATTTGGGTTTGAGCTTATCAAGTTGAAACTTTTTCACATAAGCATTGCAACCTCAAACTTTAAGAAATGACAGCTTAGGTTTCTTGTCAAACCATAGTTCATACGGTGTCGTCTCAACGAATTTAGATGGTGCCCTATTTAACGTGAATGCAACTGTCTCTAATGCATAATCCCACAACGATAGTGGTAGATTGGTAAGAGACATCATAGTTCGCACCATATCTAATAAAGTACGGTTATGACGTTCGGACACACCATTATGCTGTGGTGTTCCAGGTGGCGTGAGTAGTGAAACTATTTCACATTGTTTTTAACTGAAGGCCAAACTCGTAACTCAAATATTTCACTTCCGCAATCATATCGTAGAAACTTTTTATTTTTGTTACGATGATTCTCCACTTCACTCTGAAATTCTTTGAACTTTTCAAATGTTTCAGACTTGTGTTTCATCAACTAGATATACCCATATCTGCTCAAATCATCTGTGAAGGTCAGAAAATAACGATACCCGCCGCAAGCCTCAACACTCATCGGATCACATACATCAGTATGTATTATTTACAATAAGTCAGTTGCTCGCTCCATTGTTCCGGAGAACAGAGTCTTAGTCATCTTGCCCATCAGGCATGGTTCGCAAGCATCAACTGATTCATAATCAAGTGATTCCAAAAGCCCATCAGCATGGAGTTTCTTCATGCGCTTTACACCAATATGACCTAAACGGCAGTGCCACAAATAAGTTGCACTATCATTATTAACTTTGCATCTTTTGGTTTCAATATTATGATTATGTGTATCACTACGATCGAGATCCAACAAACTATTTTCATTGGGTGTGTAACCATATAAGGTTTTATTCATGTAAACAGAACAACAATTTATTCTCTTACTTAAATGAATAACCGTATTACAATAAACACGATCAAATCATATTCATGCTCAAAGCAAACATCAAATAACACTTATTTAGGTTCAACACTAATCCCGAAATTATAGGGAGTGTGCGATGATGATCATATCAATCTTGGAACCACTTCCAACACACATCGTCACTTCACCCTTAACTAGTCTCTGTTTATTCTGCAACTCCTGTTTCGAGTTACTAATCTTAGCAACTGAACTAGTATCAAATACTGAGAGGTTGCTATAAACACTAGTAAAGTACACATCAATAACATGTATATCAAATATACTTATGTTCACTTTGCCATCCTTCTTATCCGCCAATCACTTGGGGTAGTTCCGCTTCCAATGACCAGTCCCTTTGCAGTAGAAACACTTAGTCTCAGGCTTAGGACCAGACTTGGGCTTCTTCACTTGAGCAGCAACTTGCTTGCCGTTCTTCTTGAACTTCCCCTTCTTCCCTTTGCCCTTTTATTGAAACTAGTGGTCTTGTCTACCATCAACACTTGATGCTCTTTCTTGATTTCTACCTTCATCGATTTCATCATTATGAAAAGCTCGGGAGTCGTTTTCGTCATCCCTTGCATACTATAGTTCATCACGAAGTTCTACTAACTTGGTGATGGTGACTAGAGAATTCTGTCAATCACTATCTTATCTGGAAGATTAACTCCCACTTGATTCAAGCGATTGTAGTACCCAAACAATCTGAGCACATCCTCACTAGTTGAGCGATTCTCCTCCATCTTTTGGCTATAGAACTTGTTAGAGACTTCATATCTCTCAACTCGGGTATTTTCTTGAAATATTAACTTCAACTCCTGGAACATCTCATATGGTCCATGACGTTCAAAACGTCTTTTGAAGTCCCGATTCTAAGCCATTAAGCATGGTGCACTAAACTATTAAGTAGTCATCATATTGAGCTGGCCAAACATTCACAACGTCTGCATCTGCTCCTGCAATAGGTCTGTCACCTAGCGGTGCATCAAGGACATAATTCTTCTGTGCAGCAATGAGGATAAACCTCAGATCACGGATCCAATCTGTATCATTGCTACTAACATCTTTCAACACAATTTTCTCTAGGAACATATCAAAATAAACACAGGGAAGCAACAACGTGAGCTATTAATCTACAACATGATTTGCAAAATACTATCAGGACTAAGTTCATGATAAATTTAAGTTCAATTAACATATTACTAAAGAACTCCCACTTAGATAGACATCCCTCTAATCCTCTGAGTGATTACGTGATCCAAATCAACTAAACCATGTCCGATCATCACGTGAGATGGAGTAGTTTCATTGGTGAACATCACTATGTTGATCATATCTACCATATGATTCACGCTCGACCTTTCGGTCTCCGTGTTCCGAGGCCATATCTGTATATGCTTGGCTCGTCAAGTATAACCTGAGTATTCCGCGTGTGCAACTGTTTTGCACCCGTTGTATTTGAACGTAGAGCCTATCACACCCAATCATCACGTGGTGTCTCAGCACGAAGAACTTTCGCAACGGTGCATACTCAGGGAGAACACTTCTTGATAACTATTGAGAGATCATCTTAAAATGCTACCGTCAATCAAAGCAAGATAAGATGCATAAAAGATAAACATCACATGCAATCAATATAAGTGATATGATATGGCCATCATCATCTTGTGCTTATGATCTCCATCTTCGAAGCACCGTCGTGGTCACCATCGTGACCGGCGCGACACCTTGATCTCCATCGTAGCATCGTTGTCGTTTCGCCAGTCTTATGCTTCCATGACTATCGCTACCGCTTAGTGATAAAGTAAAGCATTACAGCGCGATTGCATTGCATACAATAAAGCGACAACCATATGGCTCCTGCCAGTTGCCGATAACTCGGTTACAAAACATGATCATCTCATACAATAAAATTTAGCATCATGTCTTGACCATATCACATCACAACATGCCCTGCAAAAACAAGTTAGCCATCCTCTACTTTGTTGTTGCAAGTTTTATGTGGCTGCTACGGGCTTAAGCAAGAACCAGTCTTACCTACGCATCAAAACCACAACGATAGTTTGTCAAGTTGGTGCTGTTTTAACCTTCGCAAGGACCGGGCGTAGCCACACTCGGTTCAACTAAAGTTGGAGAAACTGTCACCCGCTAGCCACCTTTGTGGAAAGCACATCGGGAGAGTCGGTCTCGCGTAAGCGTACGCATAATGTCGGTCCGGGCCACTTCGTCCAACAATACCGCCGAACCAAAGTATGACATGCTGGTAAGCAGTATGACTTATATCGCCCACAACTCACTTGTGTTCTACTCGTGCATATAACATCAACACATAAAACCTAGGCTCTGATACCACTGTTGGGGAACGTAGTAATTTCAAAAAATTTCCTACGCACACGCAAGATCATGGTGATGCATAGCAACGAGAGGGGAGAGTGTGATCTACGTACCCTTGTAGACCGACAGCGGAAGCGTTAGCACAACGCGGTTGATGTAGTCGTACGTCTTCACAGCCCGACCGATCAAGCACCGAAACTACGGCACCTCCGAGTTCAAGCACACGTTCAGCTCGATGACGATCCCCGGACTCCGATCCAGCAAAGTGTCGGGGAAGATTTCCGTCAGCACGACGGCGTGGTGACGATCTTGATGTACTACCGTCGCAGGGCTTCGCCTAAGCACCGCTACAATATTATCGAGGATTATGGTGGAAGGGGGCACCGCACACGGCTAAAAATATGATCACGTGGATCAACTTGTGTGTCTAGGGGTGCCCCTGCCCCCGTATATAAAGGAGCAGGGGAAGGTGCGGCCGGCCAGGAGGAGGGCGCGCCAGGAGGAGTCCTACTCCCACCGGGAGTAGGATTCCCCCCTTTCCTAGTTGGAATAGGATTCGGGAGGGGGAAAGAGGAGAGAGAGAAGGAAGGGGGGGGGCGCCGCCCCCTCTCCTTGTCCTATTCGGACTAGGGGGGAGGGGCGCGTGGCCCAGCCCTGGCCACCTCTCCTCTCTTCCACTAAAGCCCACTAAGGCCCATATACCTCCCGGGGGGTTCCGGTAACCTCCCGGTACTCCGGTTAAATCCCGATTTCACCTGGAACACTTCCGATATCCAAATATAGGCTTCCAATATATCAATCTTTATGTCTCGACCATTTCGAGACTCCTCATCATGTCCGTGATCACATCCGGGACTCCGAACAAACTTCGGTACATCAAAATGCATAAACTCATAATATAACTGTCATCAAAACCTTAAGCGTGCGGACCCTACGGGTTCGAGAACAATGTAGACATGACCGAGACACGTCTCCGGTCAATAACCAATAGCGGAACCTGGATGCTCATATTGGCTCCCATATATTCTATGAAGATCTTTATCGGTTAGACCGCATAACAACATACGTTGTTCCCTTTGTCATCGGTATGTTACTTGCCCGAGATTCGATCGTCGGTATCTCAATACCTAGTTCAATCTCGTTACCGGCAAGTCTCTTTACTCGTTTCATAATACATCATCTTGCAACTAACTCATTAGTTGTAATGCTTGCAAGGCTTATGTGATGTGCATTACCGAGAGGGCCCAGAGATACCTCTCCGACAATCGGAGTGACAAATCCTAATCTCGAAATACGCCAACCCAATATTTACCTTTGGAGACACCTGTAGAGCTCCTTTATAATCACCCAGTTATGTTGTGACGTTTGGTAGCACACAAAGTGTTCCTCCGGCAAATGGGAGTTGCATAATCTCATAGTCATAGGAACACGTATAAGTCATGAAGAAAGCAATAGCAACATACTAAACGATCGGGTGCTAAGCTAATGGAATGGGTCATGTCAATCACATCATTCTTCTAATGATGTGATCCCGTTAATCAAATAACAACTCTTTTGTTCATGGTTAGGAAACATAACCATCTTCAATTAACGAGCTAGTCAAGTAGAGGCATAGTAGTGACACTCTGTTTGTCTATGTATTCACACATGTATTATGTTTCCGGTTAATACAATTCTAGCATGAATAATAAACATTTATCATGATATAATGAAATAAATAATAACTTTATTATTGCTTCTAGGGCATATTTCCTTCAAAGACAAACTCGATGATCGAGAAGGATTAGTATTCACATGAGAACACCGATTAAGAAAAGGCATGGAATCAACATTTGACTTCGAAGCAACTCGAATACCACATCTCAAAACAAACAAGGATTGGCTTGCAGAATAAGCCGGAACAAACATATGATAGAGATTTCGTCCGAAGTTTTCGTGGTGGGGCCTACACGGGCTCGATCGTACAGCACCATCATGTACAAGGCAGTGCACATGACATACGAAGCATCCCCGAGTCGGCATAGCCAAGGACTCTTTAAGACACAATGAGACCACTGTAAAACCAACCGTGAATAGGCGGACCACTAGACGTCGAACCCCAATTTCATATCATACATCTGTCAGAAAGAAATCCTAAGAGCTACTTGAATTCCCACTTATAAACTCCCAAAATTTTCCGGTTATGCAATCAAGTGTTGGGGATACAGGGGAAGCATAATATCTCACCCAAACTAGCAAATCCTACATCCAGCTGTATCCATCCTTCAACACATAACCAAGAAACCTTCGGAAATCGTCTACCTCAACCTTCAAAAAGCATCCGTTATATGAGTTATGGCAATACTCCCGAACTCCCACCCCAGTACTGGGTGGCGTCGAGGTTATCTCACCAACAACTGCATAAAAGAGATTTTCGATGTCAGTGAACTAAACTCAGGTATTCTAGAACTACAACGATAAAATTGTGACGACAACACCTCGGAGTTCAACTCCCCGGGACACTGCCACAACCCCTAAATGACAGGAGGCACCAAGAACAATGTTCTCGTCACAAATCCATCGGAACGATTCCAAGATACCCGCGTGATCCTAAATTTTTTTTAGTGAAATTTGAGAAGAGAAGAGACAAAACTCTACGTCAGGATGCCTTACCAGAGCGATGAAGGGACTGGGGAGTAAAAAGAATTCCTAAACTCTCCGATATATAATTCCTAAATGACTCAAACATTTTTCTAGACTCAACTCGGCTGCTAGTTCGATCAAGCAATGGGGCTCCTAAGGTCGGGGAAGGCTCTGATTACCAACTTGTAACGCCCTTGATGCGGCTATATCTCCCACGTGTCGAAGCACGACTTAGAGGCATAACCACATTGAAAGCAATGTCGCAAGTGAGGTAATCTTTGCAAACAACCCATGTAATATAATAAGGGGAAGGATACATAGTTGGCTTACAATCGCCACTTCACAAAATTACATGAATAAAGCATTACATCATCCAAGTACAATCAGGGCCCGACTACGGAGCCAAAATAAAAGAAGAACCCCAAAAGCGACAAAGGTCCCTGATCGACCCCAACTGGGCTCCACTACTGATCAACTAGAACGAAACGACACAAAGGACAAGATCTTCATCGAGCTCCTCCTGAGCTTGGTTGCGTCATCTGCACGGACTCATCGGCACCTGCAAACTGGTTTTGGAAGTATCTGTGAGCCACGGGGACTCAGCAATCTCGCACCCTCGCGATCAAGACTATTTAAGCTTATAGGAAGGGTAAAAGGTATGAGGTGGAGCTGCAGCAAGAGACTAGCATATATGGTGGCTAAACATACGCAAATGAGAGCGAGAATAAAAGGCAAAGCATGATCGAGAAACTATGATCAAGAAGTGATCCTAGAACAACCTACGTCAAGCATAACTCCAACACCGTGTTCACTTCCCAGACTTCGCCGGAAAGAGACCATCACGGTCACACACGCGGTTGATGTATTTTAATTAAGGTCAACTTCAGGTTTTCTACAACCGGACGTTAACAAATTCCCATCTGCCCATAACCGCGGGCACGGCTTTCGAAAGTTCAAATCCCTGCAGGGGTGTCCCAACTTAGCCCATCACAAGCTCTCACGGTCAACGAAGGATATTCCTTCTAGCGGGAAGACCCGATTAGGCTCAGAATCCCGGTTACAAGACATTTCGACAACGTAAAACTAAACCAGCAACACCGCCCGAATGTGCCGACAAATCTCGATAGGAGCTGCACATATCTCTTTCTCAGGGCACACTCAGATTGTCCAAGGTACGGGTAGGCCAGCCCAGAGTTGCCCCTGGTGGCCACCGGCAGCTGACAGGTTGGACCAACACTCAGAGGAGCACTGGCCCGGGGGGGGGGGTTAAAATAAAGATGACCCTTGAGTCTGCAGAACCCAAGGGAAAGAAAAGGCTAGGTGGCGAATGGTAAAACCAATGTTGGGCATTGCTGGAGGAGTTTTATTCAAGGCGAACTGTCAAGGGGTTCCCATTATTACCCAACCGTGTAAGGAACGCAAAATCCGGGAACATAACACCGATATGACGGAAACTAGGGCGGCAAGAGTGGAACAAAACACCAGGCATAAGGCCGAGCCTTCCACCCTTTACCAAGTATATATATGCATTAATTAGATAAGAGATATTGTGATATCCCAACAAGTAAACAACGTTCCAACAAGGAACAACATCTCCATGTTCCAACAAGGAACAAACTTCAATCTTCACCTGCAACTAACAACGCTATAAGAGGGGCTGAGCAAAGCGGTAACATAGCCAAACAACGGTTTTCTAGGACAAGGTGGGTTAGAGGCTTGGTTTAACAATATGGGAGGCATGATAAGCAAGTGGTAGGTATCGTAGCATAGGCATAGCAAAAGAGCGAGCATCTAGCAAGCAAAGATAGAAGTGATTTCGAGGGTATGGTCATCTTGCCTGAAATCCCGCAAGGAAGAAGAACGAGTCCATGAAGAAGACAAACAGACGTAGACGAACGGTTCCTCACAACGCGACGTTAACGGAACCAACCCGAAGAAGCAACACCGGAAAGAAGCACACAACATAGTAAACAAACATCACATAAGCATGGCACGATGCACAACCAAGTATGATGCATGTCCGGTTTAAAGAAGCATGGCATGGCAAAGTGCAACAAACAACCCTACAAATTAAGTGGAGCTCAATATGCAACTCCGTTGCATATTGACGAAACACGAAATGACTTGTTTAGATTCGATCTCGTTTATGTACCCAACAATATTAAATGTTGTTAAACATGGCAAGAGGGTGAAGAAAAGTAAAACTACCTATCTAGTCAAGTTTAAAATGAGGCCGGAAGCAACGAACAACAATTCCGGTAAATCACCATATGCATATTTTAGATTTGGTGCGGTTCTGCACTAAGCCATATTTTATAGTTGGTAATCATGCAAAATGATGTCACCATGTTAAACTAGGCAAAATTCTACCCCATATACATATAAAGTTTATTAAAATCCGAGTTACGGTTATTTAATTATGAAATAAATCATTTTAGCATGGCATAGGGGCAAATTTAAACAAACATCATTTTAAACATTTTGAACATGGATGAAAGTTGGGTATTATGAATCTAGACAAAATTCTAAGCAAGTTTCATATATAACTTATTTTAATCGATGCACGGTTTGTGAGATATTAAATGCATGAACAAGAGGGTCTTTTCAGCAAAACTGACGTTCTCTGGGAAAAATAGGAAAACGTACTATGTAAAAAAAATAGGATATGGGCCGGATCTGGTTGGAACTGGGCCGGACTGGAGCTACAGGAACTTGGGAGGCTCACCATGGGCTCTTGGCCCGGTCGGTGGAGGAGGTAGGCCGGCTTGGGGCGCTGGTCAACGCGAGCGACAACGCGCGGCTCTCGAAACAGGGGTCGAGCGCTGCGAGCGCTACTTGACCTAAAGCAGGGGACGCAGGGAAGCAGGGGCGCGGGACTTGGCGCAATGCAGAGAGATGGAGGTCGACGGCGACACTTGGCGGCGGGGACGACTGTATCCGAGCAGGTTGCCGGACGGAGCGGGGTCGGCTGCACCGCTGTAGAGTGCTCCTGGGGCTCCACAAGCTAGGGCGGTCTGGCGGAGATGCGGGACCCGGGCGGTGCGAGGCGAGGCTCCAAGCGGCGAAGGGCGCTGCAAGGAGACGGGCATCCATGAGCTCGGGCAGGAGAAGGAGGGTCGAGGAGGTCCTGCGGTGGCGCTGCCGGTGTTGTGCTGGACTCCGGTGAGGCGGAGAGGCAGGGGACGGAGCGGCAAGAGTTCGAGGCCATGGCGACTCGACGGCGGCGCTGCAGCTACGAGGCGTCGGAGCTCCCTGTACGAGCAGACAGAGAGAGAGATGTGAGGGAGAGGGAGAAGAATTGAAGGAGGGAGAAGAGGCACGAGGCTCATCTGGTGGTCAACGTCGATGGCGCAGGACAGCGTCGGGCATGGGGTTGGGGTCCGGCAGTGGTGCAGGTCCATGGCGCGGGGAGGGGCATGGAGGAGCTCCTCTCCTCCGGATCGAACTGAAAGGAGAAGGCAGCGGGAGGCCGTAGGTGGCCGGACGACGGCAGAGATGGCGGGCGGCGACCGGGCGAAGGCGGCGGCGCACGCGGCGGGGCCAGCGACGCGTGGCGGCGGCGCACGGCGAGACGGGCGGAGGGAGGCGGCAGGGATGGCGGCCGGCGAGAGGTGGTGCCCGCGAAGCTCGCCGGCCGGAGGGGGCGAAGACGGGGGCGAGGGCGGAGCGGGCGGCGGAGCGCGGGGCGCGGCTCGGGCCCAGCGCGGTTGCGGGCGGGCCGGCCGTGGGCCTCGCGGGCCGCGGCGGCGGAGGGACTGGCGGTGCCACGTGTCGCGCCCAGGTTGGCTGGACGCGGCGGCGGGACAAAACGGACATGTCCGTCGGCGGAGAAGAAGTGTCCGGCGGCGCGAGGTAGATGAAGGTTAGGGTTAGCCCGCGAATTTGGAAGGGTTGCACATATATATAGGTAGAAGGAGCTAGGAGAGTCCAAATGAGGTGCGGTTTTTGGCCACGCGATCGTGATCGAACAACTGAGATGATGGAGGAGGTTTAGGTGGGTTTTTGGCCACTTTGGAGAGGTGTTGGGCTGCAACACACACGAGGCCTTTACGGTCCCTCGGTTAACCGTTGGAGTATCAAACGAAGTCCAAATGGCACGAAACTTGACAAGCGGTCTACCGATAGTAAACCAAGGCCGCTTGGCAAGTCTCGGTCCAATCCGGAAATGTTTAACACCCACACACGAAAGGAAGGTAGAAAGGGGCACCGAGTGACATAGGAGCGCCGGATTGCAAAACGGACAACGGCGAAAATGCTCGGATGCATGAGACGAACATGTATGCAAATGAAATGCACATGTTGACATGATATGCAAAGCATGACACGCAAGCAATGACAAGGCAACAACAGCGAATAAGCGGAGGACACCTGGCACATCGGTCTCGGGGCGTTACAGTTGACTACGATGAGACCTTCTCACCCGTAGCGATGCTTAAGTCTGTCCAAATCATGTTAGCAATTGCCGCATTTTATGATTATGAAATTTGGCAAATGGATGTAAAAACTACATTCCTTAATGGATATCTCAAAGAAGAGTTGTATATGATGCAACTAGAAGGTTTTGTCGATCCAAAAGGTGCTAACAAAGTGTGCAAGCTCCAACGATGCATTTATGGACTGGTGCAAGCCTATCGGAGTTGGAATATACGTTTTGATAGTGTATCAAAGCATATGGTTTTATACAGACTTTTGGAGAACCCTGTATTTACAAGAAAGTGAGTGGGAGCTCCGTAGCATTTCTGGTATTATATGTGGATGACATATTGTTGATCGGAAATGATACCGAATTTCTGAATAGCATAAAAGGATACTTGAATAAGAATTTTTCAATTAAAGACGTCGGTGAAGCTGCTTATATATTGGGCATCAAGATCTATGGAGATAGACTAAGACACTTAACTGGACTTTCACAAAGCACATACCTTGATAAAGTTTTCAATAAGTTCAAAATGGATGAGTCAAAGAAAGGGTTCTTGCCTGTGTTACAAGGTGTGAAGTTGAGTCAGATTCAGTGCCCGACCACTGCAGAAGATAGAGAGAAAATGAAATTCAATCCCTATGCCTCACTCATAGGTTCTATCATGTATGCAATGCTGTGTACCAGACCTGATGTGTGCCTTGCTATTAGTTTAGCAGGGAGGTACCAAAGTAATCCAGGAGTGGATCACTGGACAGCGGTCAAGAACATCCTGAAATACCTGAAAACGACTAAGGATATGTTTCTCGTTTATGGAGGTGACAAAGAGCTCATCGTAAACGGTTATGTCGATGCAAGTTTTGACACTGATCCGGATGACTTTAAGTCACAAACCGGACACGTATTTTTATTGAATGGTGGAGTTGTCAGTTGGTGCAGTTGTAAGAAGAGCATCGTGGCGGGATCTACGTGTGAAGCGGAATACATAGCTACTTCGGAAGCAACAACTGAAAGAGTCTGGATGAAGGAGTTCATATCTGATCTAGGTGTAATACCTAGTGCATCGGGTCCAATGAAAATCTTTTGTGAAAATACTGGTGCAATTGCCTTGGCAAAGGAATCCAGATTTCACAAGATAACCAAGCACATCAACACACGCTTCAATTCCATCCGCGGTCAAGTCAAGGAGGGAGACATAGAGATTTGGAAGATACATACGGATCTGAATGTTGTAGACCCGTTGACTAAGCCTCTCTCACGAGAAAAACATGATTAGCACCAAGACTCCATGGGTGTTAGAATCATTACTATGTAATCTAGATTATTGACTCTAGTGCAAGTGGGATACTGAAGGAAATATGCCCTAGAGGCAATAATAAAGGTATTATTTATATTTCCTTATATCATGATAAATGTTTATTATTCATGCTAGAATTGTATTAACCAGAAACTTAGTACATGTGTGAATACATAGACAAACAGAGTGTCCCTAGTATGCCTCTACTTGACTAGCTTGGTAAATAAAGATGGTTAGGTTTCCTAGCCATAGACATGTGTTGTCATTTGATGAACGTGATCACATCATTAGAGAATGATGTGATGGACAAGACCCATCCGTTAGCTTACCATAATGATCGTTTAGTTTTTCTGCTATTGCTTTCTTCATGACTTATACATGTTCCTCAGACTATGAGATTATGCAACTCCCGAATACCGGAGGAACACCTTGTGTGCTATCAAACGTCACAACGTAACTGGGTGATTATAAAATTGCTCTACATGTGTCTCCTATGGTGTTTGTTGAGTTGGCATAGATCAAGATTAGGATTTGTCACTCCGTGTATCGGAGAGGTATCTCTGGGCCCTCTCGGTAATGCACATCACTATGAGCCTTGCAAGCAATGTGTCTAATGAGTTAGCCATGGGATGATGCATTACGGAAGTAGTAAAGAGACTTGCCGGTGATGATATTGAACTAGGTATCATGATACCGACGATCGAATCTCGGCAAGTAACATACCGATGACAAAAGGAACAATGTAGGTTGTTATGTGGTTTGACCAATAAAGATCTTTGAAGAATATGTAGGAACCAATATGAGCATCCAGGTTCCGCTATTGGTTATTGATCGGAGATATGTCTCAGTCATGTCTACATAGTTCTCGAACCCGAAGGGTCCGCACGCTTAACGTTTGATGACGATTTGTATTATGAGTTATGTGATTTGATGACCGAAGGTTGTTTGGAGTCCCAGATGAGATCACGGACATGACGAGGAGTCTCGAAATGGCTGAGACATAAAGATTCATATATTGGAAGGTTACATTCGGACACCGGAATGGTTTGGGTCATTTCGGATAAGTTTCATAGTACCGGGGGTTACCGGACCCCCCCGGGAAGTTATTGGGCCTCATGGGCCTAGTGGTGGAAGAGAGTGTTGGGGAACGTAGTAATTTCAAAAATATTCATACGCACACGCAAGATCATGGTGATGCATAGCAACAAGAGGGGAGAGTGCCGTCTACGTACCCTCGTAGACCATAAGCAGAAGTGTTATGACAACGCGGTTGATGTAGTCATACGTCTTCATCTCTGCGTTCAGCACACGTTCAGCTCGGTGACGTCCCACGAACTCATGATCCAGTAGAGCTTGCAGGAAGAGCTTCGTTAGCATGACGGCATGGTGACAGTGTTGATGAAGCTACCGACGCCGGGATTCGCCTAAGCACCGCTACGATATGACCGAGGTGGATTATGGTGGAGGGGGGCACCGCACATGGCTAAAAGATCAATGATCAATTGTTGTGTCTCCAAGGGGTGCCCCCTCTCCGTATATAAAGGAGTGGAGGAGGGGGAGGGGCCTGGCCTCCTATGGCGCGCCCCATGAGGAGTCCTACTCCCACCGGGAGTAGGACTCCCCCCTTCCAAGTAGGAGTAGGAGTAGGAGTAGGAGAGGAAGGGAGAGAAGAAGAAAAGGAAAGGGGGGCATCACCCCCCTCCTTGTCCAATTCGGACTAGAGGGGGAAGGGGCGAGCGGCTGCCCTGGCCGCCCCTCCTCTTCTCCCACTAAGGACCATTAGGCCCAATATACTCCGAGGGGGGGGGGGGTCCGGTAACCCCCCGGTACTCCGGTATATATCCGAAACCTCCCGAAACACTTCCGGTGTCCGAACATAGTCGTGCAATATATCTATCTTTATGTCTTGACCATTTCGAGACTCCTCGTCATGTCTGTGATCATATCCGGGACTCCGAACTACCTTCGGTACATCAAAACACAAAAACTCATAATACCGATCATCACAGAACTTTAAGCATGCGGACCCTACGGGTTCGAGAACTATGTAGACATGACCGAGACACGTCTCCGGTCAATAACCAATAGCGGAACCTGGATGCTCATATTGGTTCCTACATATTCTACGAAGATCTTTATCGGTCAAATCGCATAACAACATACGTTGTCCCCTTTGTCATCGGTATGTTACTTGCCCGAGATTCGATCATCGGAATCTCAATACCTAGTTCAATCTCGTTACCGGCAAGTCTCTTTACTCATTCCGTAATGCATCATCCCGTAACTGACTCATTAGTCACATTGCTTGCAAGGCTTATAGTGATGTGCATTACCGAGAGGGCCCAGAGATACCTCTCCAACAATCGGAGTGACAAATCCTATTCTCGATCTAAGCCAAGTCAACAAACACCATCGGAGACACTTGTAGAGCACCTTTATAATCACCCAGTTATGTTCTGACATTAGGTAGCACACAAAGTGTTCTTCCGGTAATCGGGCGCTGCATAATCTCATACTCATAGGAACATGTATAAGTCATGAAGAAAGCAATAGCAGTAAACTAAACGATCAAGTGTTAAGCTACCGGAATGGTTCATGTCAATCACATCATTCTCCTAATGATGTGATCCTATTAATCAAATGACAACTCATGTCTATGGCTAGGAAACTCAACCATCTTTGATCAACGAGCCAGTCAAGTAGAGGCATACTAGTGACACTATGTTTGTCTATGTATTCACACATGTATTATGTTTCCGGTTAATACAATTCTAGCATGAATAATAAACATTTACCATGATATGAGGAAATAAATAATAACTTTATTATTGCCTCTAGGGCATATTTCCATCAGTCTCCCACTTGCACTAGAGTCAATAATCTAGATTACACAGTAATGATTCTAACACCCATGGAGTCTTGGTGCTGATCATGTTTTGCTCATGGAAGAGGCTTAGTCAACAGGCTGCAACATTCAGATCTGTATGTATCTTGAAAATCTCTATTTCTCCCACCTGGACTTGATCCCGGATGGAATTGAAGCGTCTCTTGATGTGCTTGGTTCTCTTGTGAAATCTGGATTCCTTTGCCAAGGCAATTGCACCAGTATTGTCACAAAAGATTTTCATTGGACCCGATGCACTAGGTATGACACCTAGATCGGATATTAATTCCTTCATCCAGACTCCTTCA
The DNA here is from genome assembly GCF_056163025.1 of Triticum urartu. Lineage (NCBI taxonomy): Eukaryota > Viridiplantae > Streptophyta > Magnoliopsida > Poales > Poaceae > Triticum > Triticum urartu. The sequence continues at coordinate 279,731,918 of NC_141879.1, read as the reverse complement.
TTTGCTGCTTCCGAAGTAGCTATGTACTCCGCTTCACACGTAGATCCCACCATGACGCTTTGTTTAGAACTGCTCCAACTAACAGATCCACCGTTCAATATAAACACGTATCCGGTTTGCGATTTAGAATCGTCGGGATCAGTGTCAAAGCTTGCATCGATGTAACCATTTACGATGAGCTCTTTGTCACCTCCATAAACGAGAAACATATCCTTAGTACTTTTCAGGTATTTTAGGATGTTCTTGACCGCTGTCCAGTGATCTACTCCTGGATTACTTTGGTACCTTGATACATCTCCAACGTATCTATAATTTTTGATTGCTCCATGCTATATTATCTACTGTTTTGAATGTTTATGGGCTTTATTATCCACTTTTATATTACTTTCGGGACTAACCTATTAACCGGAGGCCCATCCCGGATTTGTTGTTTTATGCCTATTTCAGTGTTTTGAGGAAAAGGAATATCAAACGGAGTCAAAACGGAACGAAATCAACTGGAGAAGTTATTTTTGGAAGGAAACCTACCGGATAGACTTGGACCCTACGTCAGAAGATGAAGGAGGAGCTCACGAGGGTAGGGGGCGCGCCCCTTGCCTCGTGGCCCCCCTTCGGTCCACCGACGTACCTCCTGCACCCATATATACGTACGTAACCTAAAACTTCCAGAACAGAGAATAGATCGGGAGTTCCGCCGCCAGAAGCCTCCATAGCCACCAAAAACCAATCTAGACCCGTTCCGGCACCCTGCCGGAGGGGGCAATCCCTCTTCAGTGGCCATCTTCATCATCCCGGTGCTCTCCATGACGAGGAGGGAGTAGTTCTCCCTCGGGGCTGAGGGTATGTACCAGTAGCTATGTGTTTGATCTCTCTCTCGTGTTCTTGAGATGATACGATCTTGATGTATCGCGAGCTTTGCTATTATAGTTGGATCCTATGTTTCTCCTCCCCCTCTTCTCTCTTGTAATAAATTGAGTTTCCCCTTTGAAGTAATCTTATCGGATTGTGTCTTTAATGATTTGAGAACACTTGATGTATGTCTTGCCGTGGATCTCTGTGGTGACAATGGGATATCACGTGATTCACTTGATGTATGTTTTGGTGAACAACTTGCGGGTTCCGCCCATGAACCTATGCATAGGGGTTAGCACACGTTTTCGTCGTGATTCTCCGGTAGAACTTTGGGGCACTCTTTGAGGTCCTTTGTGTTGGTTGAATAGATGAATCTGAGATTGTGTGATGCATATCATATAATCATACCCGCGGATACTTGAGGTGACATCGGAGTATCTAGGTGACATTAGGGTTTTGGTTGATTTGTATCTTAAGGTGTTATTCTAGTACGAACTCTAGGGCTGTTTGTGACACTTATAGGAATAGCCCAACAGATTGATTGGAAAGAATAACTTTGAGGTGGTTTCGTACCCTACCATAATCTCTTCGTTCATATGCTATTAGTGACTTTGGAGTGACTCTTTGTTGCATGTTGAGGGATAGTTATCTGATCCAATTATGTTAGTATTGTTGAGGGAACTTACACTAGCGAAAGTATGAACCCTAGGCCTTGTTTCAACGCATTGCAATACCGTTTACGCTCACTTTTATCACTTGCTACCTTGCTGTTTTTATTATTTCATATTACAAATACCTTTATGTACTATCCATATACCACTTGTTTCACCATCTCTTCGCCAAACTAGTGCACCTATACAATTTACCATTGTATTGGGTGTGTTGGGGACACAAGAGACTCTTTGTTATTTGGTTGCAGGGTTGCTTGAGAGAGACCATCTTCATCCTACGCCTCCTATGGATTGATAAACCTTAGGTCATCCACTTGAGGGAAATTTGCTATTGTCCTACAAACCTCTGCACTTGGAGGCCTAACAACGTCTACAAGAAGAAGGTTGTTTAGTGGACATCAAGCTCCTTTCTAGCGCCGTTGCCGGGGAGGTTAGCGCTTGAAGGTATATCTTTAGATCTTGCAATCGAGTCTTTTAGTTTCTTGTTTTATCACTAGTTTAGTCTATAAAAGAAAATTACAAAAAAAAAAGAATTGAGTTTGTCTCATACGCTTCACCTTTTTAATATCTTTCGTGAGTATGATGGAAAGGATGATTGTGCTCAAGTGCTAGAAGAAGAAATCTATAAAATGTTTGGCACTAAATATTTGAATGATGAGCATGATTGCAATGTTGTTAGTATGAATTCCTTGAATATCCATGATGCTAATGATATGCAAAGCCACAAGCTTGGGGAAGCTATGTTTGATGAAGATGATATTTTTTGTCCCCCAAGTTTTGATGAGAAAATTTATTATGATGAAAGCATGCCTCCTATCTATGATGATTATTGTGATGACACGTATGCTTTAAAGAATAATGATAACCATGAAACTTTTCATCTTGATCTTAATTTTCGATCACATGATAGTTATTTTGTTGAGTTTTCTCCCACTATTATTCATGAGAAGAATTTTGCTTGTGTGGAGAGTAGTAAATTTTCTATGCTTGTAGATCATGAAAATAATGCTTTAAGTGCTGGTTATATTGTTGAATTCATTCATGATGCTACTGAAAATTATTATGAGGGAGGAATATATGCTTGTAGGAATTGCAATAATATCAAGTTTCCTCTCTATGTGCTTAAAGTTTTGAAGTTGTGCTTGTTTTACCTTCCTATGCAAGTTGATTCTTGTTCCCACAAGTTGTTTGCTCACAAAACCCCTATGCATAGGAAGTGGGTTAGACTTAAATGTGCTAGTCATATTCTTCATGATGCTCTCTTTATGTTACAATTCTTATCTTTTATGTGAGCATCATTGAAATCATCATGCCTAGCTAGGGGCGTTAAACGATAGCGCTTGTTGGGAGGCAACCCAATTTTATTTTTGTTCCTTGCTTTTTTATCCTGTTTAGTAATAAATAATTCATCTAGTATTTGTTTAGATGTGCTTTTATGCTTTTAATTAATGTTTGTGCCAAGTAGAACCTTTGGGAAGACTTGGGGGAAGTCTTGTTGATCTTGCTGTAAAAAACAGAAACTTTAGCGCTCACGAGAATTGATGCCATTTTTATTTGGAGAGTGCTATTTAGTTAATTCTTTTTGCAGATGATTAATAGATAAATTCCTCAGATCCAGAAATTTATTTTAGAATTTTATGAGTTCCAGAAGTATACGTTTGATCCAGATTACTACATACTATTCTGTTTTTGACAGATTCTGTTTTTCATGTGTTGTTTACTTATTTTGATGAATCTATGGCTAGTAAAATAGTTTATAAACCATAAAGAAGTTGGAATAAAGTAGTTTTAACACCAATATAAATTAATAATGAGTTCATTACAGTACCTTGAAGTGGTGATTTATTTTCTTATACTAACGGAGCTTATGAGTTTTCTGTTAAGTTTTGTGTTGTGAAGTTTTCAAGTTTTGGGTAAGGATTCGATGGACTATGGAATAAGGAGTGTCAAGAGCCTAAGATTGGGGATGCCCGAGGCACCCCAAGGTAATATTCAAGGATAGTCAAGAGCCTAAGCTTGGGGATGCCCCGGAAGGCATCCCCTCTTTCATCTTTGTTCATCGGTAACTTTACTTGGAGCTATATTTTTATTCGCCACATGATATGTGTTTTGCTTGGAGCGTCAATTTATTTTGTTAGGATTTGCTTGCTGTTATTTATAATAATGTTTTGCATCTTTTATTTCAATAAAAGTGGCATTTATAGCCTTTACTATGCCTATGTTACAAGTATACATGTTGCTGTTTGAAAACAGAAAGTTTACCGCTGTTGCAATAATTCCCTAGAAAAGTCAGAATGTGATAAAATGTTGAAAGATTTTTAATATTAAGCTCTGATAAATTTACTACAGTGGGAATTTTATTTCATAATTTTTGGAGCTAGGAAAGTATGGATGTTGCTGCATCCTTTACAGACTATCCTGTTTAGGCAGATTGCTGTTATGTTTGCATTGTTTGCATATGTTTGCTTCTTTAATGATTCTATTTGAGGATAGGACTATTAAATATGCAGAGGCATTTAGTATGCAATGTTGAATAATAATTTTAGTGATTTGATACAGTAGAGTATGATAAGGTTTTTGCAATGGTTTATACTAACTTATCTCACGAGTCCTTGTTGAGTTTTGTGTGGATGAAGCTTTTGAGATTTAGGGAGACCGTGATATGAGAAGAATTAAGGAGACACAAAAGCTCAAGCTTGGGGATGCCCAAGGCGCCCAAAGATAATATTTCAAGAAGTCTCAAGCGTCTAAGCTTGGGGATGCCCCGGTGTAAGTGCATCTAGTGCCCCTTAGTGATTTTGGTGTATTGAAGACTTATAGGTTAAGGGACTAATGTGTTTGTGAGCGTACACAGGTCTATAAGTCTATGAGGAGTTTGATATTTACAGGAAAAGTCGACCCCTAAAAGTGAATATCTTCAACTGAAGATTTTGGTATTTCTAAAGACTTTCATGAAGACTTTGAAAGTGAAGAAATTGGTGTGTCCGTGAAGACTTGATATTCATGCGAGGAATATGAAGCTTGAAGACTTTCGTTTTCATAGTTTTGTTTTTCTCTTTCTTGAGTCATAGGAAACACCGTACTGTTAAAGGGGGTTGAGGAAATACTAAGGAAAAATTTCCATGTGATGCTCAACTCAAAATCCTACACCTACCAATCCCTTCGAGTGAAGCCATTGGAAATCTCATACAGTTCAGTCAATTTCTTCAGTGACAGAGACGATGTTCTTCTGGTCTCTGAGGAATTTGTCCTGACTGAGGAGTTAGGAATTCGCCACTGCGGATTGCCTACACAGTGAGCAACATGATAGCCCTGAGGATTTTACTACTCAAAATTCCGACCGTTGCTGTGCTATGCGCCAGCTGTCCCAAAATATCTATCCACCTAACAGTCATATCATTGAAGGGTATTTATGTCTTATCATGTCGGGCTGCTCCCTAGGCTATAAATAGCCGCCCCCTACAACCACTAGCTGGTTGGCTGCTCCGAGAGAAACTGACACTTGTCATTTGAGAGCAACCCAGCCTCTGAGGACTTTGAGCGAAAATCATCAAGTGAGGAAAAACCAAAAACCCAAACACCTACAAACCCTAAGTGATTGAGCATCACTGAAGAGATTGATCCTGCGTGGATCCGATGCTTGTTACCTTTGAAGACCGTGCTTCTTCCAGACGGTTAGGCGTCATGGTCTAGAGCATCCAAGAGGAATTGTGGATCGCCGAGTGACCAAGTTTGTGAAGGTTTGGAAGTCTCCTGAAGACTTACCACGAGTGATTGGACGAGGTCTGTGTGACCTTAGTTCAAGGAGAATACGGTGAGGACTGGGTGTCCCGAGCTGCGTGTTCAGGACTGGGTGTCCGGGACTGTGTGTCCTCGAGTTTAAATACTTAGCCGCTCCAACCAGACGTACAACTGAGACAGCAGTTGGAACTGGTCTACCAAATCATTGTCTTCACCAAGCTTACTGGTTCTGTTTCCTCAACTCTTTCATTTCCTCATAACCGTGTTGTGTGTTTGTTCATATCTGTGTTTGAAGACTTTGACTGAAGACTTTCTCAATTTCCTCAGTTCAATTTCTTCAGTTTGTTCGTCTTCATCCTGTGTTATCCTGTGATTACGCTTACTGTACTCTGTGCCTGTCTTCATTTCATCAAGATGACTATGCTTGTATTCTGTTATGTTTACTTTTGAGTACTTATTCCACTGCTGGTAGTTCTTCGCTAAGGAATTTCCTCATCGGCAAATTCCTCAGTGAAGAATTTCATAAAAATCGCCTATTCACCCCCCTCTAGTTGATATAACGCACTTTCAATTGGTATCAGAGCGAGGTACTCCCTTGTTCTGTGTGATTTTGGTTTAACCGCTTGGAGTTTTAGTTATGTCGACCGCAGGTATGATCAAGGTCTCTGCTGGGTGTCCTACCTTCGATGGGACGGACTACCCCTACTGGAAGAATAAGATGCGAATGCATCTTGAAGCAATTGATAACGATCTCTGGTATGTTGTGGAAAATGGTGTTCCCTCAGTCACACCTTCTCTGAATGCTGCTGATGTGAAGAAATTCAAGCAACTCGACTTTCAAGCGAAGAATATCATATGTGGCCATCTGAGCAAAGGACAGTATGGTAGAGTGAGTGCTTTGGAGACAGCAAAGCTTATCTGGGACAGGTTGTCCAAAGTGAATGAAGGAGTCTCAACTCAGCGTGACTCTTGAGTTGATGTTCTTTGCAATCTCTTCAACCGCTTCAAAAGACTCGACAATGAAAATGTTCAGCAAACCTTCGATCGCCTCACTGACATCTCAAATGAGCTTCAAGCACTTGGTGCCACTGACATCACCAACCATGAGGTGGTGAAGAAATTGCTGAGATCGCTTGATTCCTCATTTGACACTGGCATTGATGATACAAGAACATGCTGATTACAAGTCACTTGATCCCGCTGATATTCTCGAGAGGCTAAATACTCATGAGTTCCAACTTGCTGAAAAGAGAGATCTCTATGGTTCAAGCTATGGCAGATCACGTGCACTAAAGGCCAAGGCAGTATCTGAGTCCGAAGATGAAGACTCTGATAGCAGCGTTGGTGATCCTGAAGAACTGAGCCATGATCTGGCTCTGCTCATGAAGAAGTTCCAAAAGTTCTCAAGACGTGGTTGCCTTGGAAGACCCTCAAGGAGCAATGATTCCTCATCAAGTGACTACAAGAGGAGGCTCTGCCACAAATGCAAGAAGCCTGGTCATTACATTCAAGACTGTCCTCAATGGGAAAAGGAATCAAAGAAGAAGAAATACAAGGATTGCAGTTCTGATGATGCGAAGAAAAAGAAGAAATCCTCAAAATCTTCATCATCAAAATCCTCAAAGCCTTCACATCACAAGAAGAGCATCTCCAAGAAGGCCAGGGCATTCATTGGCAAGGAAATGGGCTCTGAGGCTGAATCTGAAGAAAATGAGGAAGAGGAGTCATCTAAGGAGTCCGAATCCGGAGTGGAGAGCCTAGCTCTCGCTACTGCATTCGTCAGCAAGTCTATCTTCAACACTGAAGAAAATAACCTCACCAACAAAGCTGATGAAGGGGATGATGACTACGCTCCCACCTACTGCTTCATGGAAAAGGGTGCCAAGGATGATCAACCTAAAGCAACTGAGTGGGTCCTCGATAGTGGATGTACAAACCACATGACTGGTGACAAGAATCTATTGATGGATGCTCCATTATCTCCGTCGCATCTGAAGCATATCATCTTTGCTGACAAAGGCAAAAGTCAGGTATTGGGTCTAGGTAAGGTTGCGATTACAAAGGATCGACACATGGACAAGGTCATACTTGTTGAGTCCTTAGGATACAACCTTATGTCTGTCTCAATGCTTTGTGATCTTGATATGGTTGTTGTCTTTGGCAAGTACCATTACGTTGTGGTTATGGAAGCTGACAATTCCAAAGTCGTCGAAGTCTTTAGGAGAGGAGACCTATATATTGTTGATTTCTCTACAGGACCACAACCAGCTGTGTGCTTACTTGCAAAAGCTTTAGAAGGCTGGCTCTGGCATCGATGACTTGGTCATGCAGGCATGAGGAATTTGCACACGCTTGCGAAGAAGAAGCATGTCATGGGCATCGAGAGTGTCAAATTCCTCAAGGATCACCTATGCGGAGCCTGTGAAGCTGGGAAGATGACGAAGGCCAAGCATCCAGCAAAGACTATCATGACCACCACTCGCCCATTTGAATTGCTTCACATGGATCTCTTTGGTCCTAATCATTATTCTGCTATTTCAAATGAAGCATCTCAATATGGCTTTGTTATTGTTGATGATTATTCTCGCTATACATAGGTACACCTTGTTACTTACAAACATGAAGTGCAGGAAGTCTTCAAACGATTTCCCTCGAGGGCTTCAACCAACTTTGGTGTGAAGATCAAGCACATCAGAAGTGACAATGGCACTGAGTTCAAGAATTCTGGTCTCGATGACTCTCTTGATGAACTTGGTATTACTCATGAGTTATCTGCTCCCTACACTCCTCAGCAGAATGGCGTCGTGGAGCGCAAGAATAGGACTCTTGCTGAGATGGCTCGCACTATGCTTGATGAATACAAAATGCCTCGTCGTTTCTGGACTGATGCAATTGATACTGCGTGCCACATCATCAACAGAGTATATCTTCACAAATTCTTCAAAAAGACTGCCTATGAACTCCTCACTGATAAGAAACCCAATGTAAGTTATTTCAAAGTCTTCGGTGCTAAATGTTGGATTAGAGATCCTCATCACAACTCAAAATTTGCACCGAAAGCACATGAAGGTTTTATGTTTGGTTACGGAAAGGAGCCGCACACCTACAGAGTCTTCAACAACGTTCTTCACAAAGTTGTTGAAACTGTAGATGTGCGGTTCGATGAAACTAATGGCTCGCAAAGAGAGCACCTACCTACTGTGATAGATGAACCAGCACCTGAGGAAACTATTAAGTTCAAGGCTACTGAGGATGTCATTCCTACTAAAGAATCTGCTGAAGAATTCATTCCAGAACATGAAGAACGTCGAGCTAATGCACCTGGAGAAAATGCTGAAGAAAATGGTGCTGAAGAAAACGCTGATCAAATTCTTCAATGGCAACCAGCTCATCCTCGCATTGCAAAAGAAGTGCAAGTTGAAAAGATCATCAATGACATCAAAGCGCCAGGTCCTCTCACACGCTCAAAAGCTTCACATTTGTCTAACTTTTGTGGGCACTATGCTTTTGTCTCTATTACAGAGCCCACTAAGGTAGATGAATCATTTCTGGAGCCTGAGTGGATTCAGGCCATGTAAGAAGAATTACATCAGTTCGAGCTCAACAATTTCTGGGAACTGGTCAAACGTCCAGATCCTCGCAAGCACAATATCATCGGCACAAAGTGGATCTACCGCAACAAGCAAGATGAAAATGGCCTTGTGGTGAGGAATAAGGCACGGCTTGTAGCTCAAGGCTACACACAGGTTTTGAAGATCCAAAGAATCCTGACAAAGTCTTTAGACTCAACAAGGCCCTCTATGGCCTCAAGCAGGCCCCACGGGCTTGGTATGATACCTTGAAGGAACTCCTCATGAAGAAAGGCTTCAAACCCGGTTCACTCGACCCTACTCTTTTCACTAAATCTTATGATGGTGAATTGTTTATGTGCCAAATATATGTTGATGATATTATCTTTGGCTGTACTGACCAACGTTATAGTGATGAATTTGCCTATATGATGAGTCAAGAATATCAAATGTCTAGGATGGGAGAGTTGAAATTCTTCTTAGGTCTTCAAATTCGTCAACAACGCAATGGCATATTCATATCTCAGGAGAAATACCTCAAGGATGTACTGAGGAAATTCGGCATGCAAGATTGCAAAGGCGTCAAAATTCCTATGCCCACAAATGGCCATCTGTGCACTGATGAAAATGGTATTGACTTCGATCATAAGGTATACCGCTCCATGATAGGTTCCTTATTGTACTTATGTGCATCTAGGCCAGATATAATGCTTAGTGTTTGCATGTGTGCCCGATTTCAAGCTACACCGAAGGAATCACACCATAAGGCTGTGAAGCATATTCTTCGATATCTAGCTCACACACCAACACTTGGATTATGGTACCCCAAGGGCTCGGCTTTTGATCTTGTTGGATATTCCGACTCTGACTATGCTGGTGATTGTGTGGATCGCAAGTCAACATCTGGTACATGTCATTTCCTCGGACGATCTTTGGTCTGTTGGTCCTTGAAGAAACAGAACTGCGTATCACTATCTACTACTGAAGCTGAGTACATTGCCGCTGGTTCTTGCTGTGCCCAATTGCTATGGATGAAGCAAACTCTCAAGGACTACGGCGTCAACATGAAGAATGTGCCTCTCTTCTGTGACAATGAGAGTGCCATCAAGATTGCTCACAACCCAGTTCAGCACTCGAAGACAAAGCACATTCAGATTCGTCATCATTTTCTTCGTGATCATGTGTTGAAGGGCGACATTTCTATTGAGCATGTGAAGACTGAAGAACAGCTAGCCGATATCTTCACAAAGCCCTTGGATGAGAAGAGATTTAGCAAGTTGCGGTGTGAGCTAAATATCCTAGAATCTTCGAATGTTCTTTGAAAAGGACACTCATCCTAACACTTATGCAAAATTGATGACTTAGATGTGCAACACATGAAGAAACATTTTTATTCAATCAATGAAGAATAACACTCTTAGTGTGAAGAAATTAATGAAGAATTTGATTCTCAGAACCCTATGATAATTGTACGCGGTGTCTGAAATCATCATTCTTATACGGTGGGTCACGCCACCACCGAAAGTTGAAGTTCCTCAAATTATTCATATTCTTCAACTTTGCATAGTCTTCACTGGTTCCGACGTTTTTCTTCATTGGCTATATATATATATGAGTTTATGTCCTCTACAGCATTCACTTATTGCTATTTCTTCAAGTTGGTTTTCTGCTAAGTGAATGTGATCGGACCCTTCCCCCTCTATGCTATACTCAACCCAATCTGTTCACAAATTCTTCATGTGCGTTCTATTTGAAACTCGTTCAAAATCTTCATTGTGTCCTTGTCAGCTGAAGAAATTGTGAACAGAACTTTAAAACCTATCTTATCGAAATTTTCGGCTTTGCCGCTCAAACCGTTCCGCATCCCACGATGCACGTATCCACTCACCCACGATCTAACATGATCTCCACCTCTCACTACGTGGGTGACACATGTCATGCGAATGAGAAGGGTCAGGGGCACATTCGTCCAATTTCTTTGGGCGAGCAGTTTTTCACCGTGGCTATAAATACCCCTCCTTCCCTTCCTCACTTCTTTTACTCTGCTCGACCTCTCTCTCCAGCTCGAGCTTCTCAAACCCTAGCGTCGCCGCTACTTCATCGCCGCCGGTGAGGAAGAGCTTCACTGCCTCGACCTCGTCGCCGACGTACTCCCACCGACCGCGGAAATCTTCACTCCGCCGCCGCCGTAGCCGTCTTCCTCCGCCGAGTTAGGGCGTGGAAGATCTGCACAGAAGAACTTCACATCTCCTCACTCCAGTTCGTCGTGTTCTTCGTCCAGGGTAATTAAAAGTTACTTTTACTGCCCTCGTTGATTCGAATGATTATCTACAAAATCTTCAAAATTGTTTTTCTTCATATCTTCACACACTGAACACCTCACAAGTCATCTGTTCTTGATTCGTTTCTCTAAGCATCATTTTTCTTCAAGATTCCTCAATTGTGTGGATCTTCGATCTATACAACTCTGGAACCTAAGACAAAGAACGCTTAGTGAAAATCTACAAGACTCATCTGGTCAAATTCCTCAAACTTGTTCTTTTTGAAAAACCTTCTGAGAACGCATATGACCTCTCGAAATTCCTCACAACTATACTCTGTTCACAGGTACACATGTCAGCTGCTGAATCACTAGGTTCTCATCAACTTAACTCATTTGCAGCGTTCCTCGAGGAAAAGTTGCATACTTCTTCAGAGAATTCGATTGTTCAAATTCCTCAACTGAAGAAAATGGCTGATGGTAAAAGGCCACAGAAAGGAGGAAAGAGGCCTGAGGTAAATACAACGTTTGAGATCCCTGATGACATATATGCTGGGTACTGCACACCTACTGAGGAAACCAAGAATGAGTGCAAAGTGCGCAAACAAAGGATAGAGAGGAGATGGGCAAGAGAATGGAGGGAGTACAGATATGTCACTCCTAAGTACATGAAGAAATTCGCACTCAATCCTCTATGCCCAAGAGCTCCATTGGCACCTGACCAAATAGCAGATCCCACCAGCCTCAAGCGCGGTGAGGACTATCCTGATGAATGGGCCAAGCGCCAAGCCAAGTTGGCTAAGCAAGCCAGAGAAGCAGTGAGGAAATTCAATGAAGACTATGCTGCTGCTGCTGCTGCCTCTGCTGTCAAGCCAAAGAAGGCTATGTCTAAGAAGCCTGCGTGCAGGCCAAGTTCCTCAGCAATGCCCTCACGGCCAGAATCATCAAAGCCCTCACGGCCAATTCCTCATGCTGCTCCTGTTCCTCCCAAGTCTTCAGCTCCTCTGCCAAAGCCTTCAGCTGTCCCGCCTAAATCCTCAGCACCTGTGCATCTCGCCTTGTGCCAAAGGACTGCCGGCATCTCCATTGCCTCAGGTGTCTCAGCTAGTTCCTCAGCTGCACCAAGTTCCTCAGCTGGCCCCTCACTGCTGAAGACAAAGGCCACTGCTGGACGAGGTCCTCGCCCAAGTCCTCAAAAGAAGCAAGTCGCTTTCCAAGTGCCGTCTGTTGAAGACGAAGCTGATGATGATGAACTTGCAGAAATCATCAGAGACAGGCAAGTCAAGGCCACTAGAGCCAAAGGATCAGAAGTGCCACTGCTTTTGGAACCCAAGCTGATCCTTGACTACATTGATGATTGGCACAAGGACCCCAACACTCCCTTGCCTGACTTCAAGCTGACTCCTGGCCAGAGTCACATGCTGACCCACGTCATTCAAGAAGAAAAGTGGAAATTTGAGAAGGCCAGGCAGATCAAGAAAGCGCAGTACAAGAAAGAGCACTATCTGAAGAAAAACGTTGTCTCTATGTCAACTGAAGAACTTGTCACTATTCAGACTGAGATTAAGAAACTCAGTGATGACTTTGACGCATATCGCGCTGATTGGCTTAGAGCCAAGGTTCGCTTTGTGAAACTTGTGGATAACTTCACTTCCAATGTTGCAGCCCCAACACAACAGGAAATTCCTCAGGCTGAAGCATCTGCTCAGCCTACTGAAGAAAATGCCAGCACCGCTGATGACAATCAGGCTGCTGAAGATAATGTGAGTTCCAGGGCTGATGACTGCATTCCAGCCGCTGAACAAATTGCCAGGGCACCCACTAGTGGTGTGCCTGAAGAAACTGAAGAACTCAAGGCAACTGCATCAGTTGTGCCTGAAGAAAATCAACCAGATTCCTCAGCTGCTCCTGCACCAACTTCAACTTCAATCCTTCCATCTGCATCAGATGTGAAGAAGACCAAGGCTGCAGAGCATGCTGTAGTGAAGAAAAGGAAAGCATCAACTGCTTCAGATTCTTCAGCTCCGAAGAAAATGAAGCCTATGACAAGTTCATTTGCAAATCCGATTGATGCTGTTCCCATCTCAACCAGGCCATCAAAGGACCTTGTTCCTTTTGATGGAGAATATGTGATCCCCAGCGGATCTGATGAAGAAACTCCTTCTGCTGCTTCGTCTGAACCGTTGGATGAAGAAATTGAAGTGGATGCGATCCCTTCAACACCTATCATCTCCTCGCCTATGCCTCAGTTCACAGCTAAAGAGGCTGGCGTTGAAGAAATGGAAGATGAAGATGTGGACATTGGCTGCTCCACACCCGTAATCAGTGATGAATTCTGGGAAAGTCAGCATTCAAACTCTCTAATGTTCACCCCTCTACAGCAAATTCCTCAGTCCCCCACACAAACTGTTCACACGGGCTCTGAAGAAACTCATCCCACTGCATCTGTTCATGAGGAAATTCCAGCCACTAGCGCTGAAGAAACTGCTGCTGTTGAACAACCAACGACGCAGACTGCCACTGAGGAGGAACCAGAAATTCCTCAGCCTGAATAACCTGCGATTGAGATTCCTGAGGTCGTGATGCAACTCATTGACACTCCTCTGCCGAAGCCAAAGGATCCTTTCTCACGCAAGCAAAAGTTCAAGGCTGATGATTTCTTCGGCGAGCACGTATTCTTCGAAGATTACAACCCATATGACTCTGCTCGCAGTAGGAAGAGGCGTTTCTGGACTGCCAGTCAAGCAAATTTCTATTCCTCAGTGCTGTTCAACAAGGAGAAAATCTTCTACCATGAGCATATTCCTCACGTGGATATGGAATCTCTGCCGTGCTTCACACCAGTCCTCAGTGTTCTTCACGACGCTGGACTGCTAAACTTTGCTCTGACATCTGCGATTGGAATGAAGAACTGATTCTTCAATTCTATGCAACGCTGCACATCACCGGAGATGCTGAAGATGTGAATTCATGGGTGCTGGACTGGATTTCTGAAAACACTCACTACACTGCACCAGCCTCTGACTTGCTTCGTGCTCTACCACTCAGTCCTCCCCTTGAAGAAGCTCGCTGCATCTATAGTGAACCTGAGCTCACACATCATTACATGCAGGTGTTGATGAAACCTTTGAAGCCAGGTCAAGCACCAAGAACCAAATTCCTCGTGAAGGAATTGTTGTACGTGCCCAGAACTGTCTATCGTATTCTTACGAGGACAATCAGTCCTATCAAAGGCCACGACTCATCTGATGAGGAAATTGTTGGCATCATGAAGAATCTGGTATTCAACATCGTTCATGGCATTCCTGTCAATTATCACGATTTCTTCATGAGGACTATGGCAAATGTTGCACTGTCACCGTTTGAGCTGAAGCCTTATGTACCTTGGATTATGAGATTCCTTAGAACAAGGTCTTCACTCAACTACAAAGCTGATTTCCAGAATCACCTCAGCTACTTGCCCCCAATTGAAGTCCTCAAGCAGACATATTTCTCAGTTGATGGAAAGGGCAAAGCACCAGCTGTAATAGATGAAGGCATTCATCCATTGGATGGTCAGTTTCGCAAAGCTGCATCTTATTCCACCAATGATGACTCTACCACACATGACTCTGCCAATGCACCTAAGTCCACTCCTCAAGCCACTGCTCCGCGCGTGATGACTGACCGTGATCTGCTTAGTCTTCACCAGAAGGTGGATCGAAATCACAAATGGGTTAAGCGTCAGTTTGGTTCACTTCTTCACAACATGACTGCCACACACAATGCAGTGAAGTAAAACCACTACTACCTCCATCAAGTCTTCGGTCGCACCTGGGCAATCCTATCACATCTGTATGGTGAAGAAGATCTGAAGAACATGGGTCTCAAAGAAAATTTTGACTGGTCTGCACCTCCACCGAAGAAATTCAAGAAGGTCCAGGTTCCTTCTCTGGTGGCCAGCTCATATTCTTCATCGCGCGACATTGATGAACATGAAGATTTGGACGACACTGCGATAGGCCCTACATCAACAAATGACCCCAACAACGCTGGCGCTCCTTCATCAACATGATTATCTTCAGGGGCGTTGGTCCTCATTTTCGATCCTTTTGGTCATTCGATGACAAAGGGGGAGCAATATGAGTTAGTCTTCAAGCGGGTCTACTATATGGGCGTTTTTTTGCCAAGTTACAACTCTCGTTCTTCTGAAACTTTATTGGATTGAGTTGTAATCTTAAACCCGATGGTGCTCTGATACTTTTAATGCACTATGCTCTGATACTTTTGATGCACTATTCTGCATGCTTATTCCTCGTTAATATTATTGCACGCATACTGAATTTCATCAGGTACCATATTTCATCATGCATTTCAAATTCTTCATATTATATGTTAAATGCGTGTATGAATTACAAGATATAGGGGGAGATCTCCATGATTCAACTCTTCAAGTGTGCATTGCTTCAAAGGCAAATTCCTCACTATGCACATCTTCAGGGGGAGTTCTTCTATATCTTGCAATTAAATTCCTCAATATCAGTAGTTACACTTCATATGTTTATCCCCGTTGAAAACTTAACCTATATTGTCATCAATCACCAAAAAGGGGGAGATTGTAAGTGCATCTAGTGCCTCTTAGTGATTTTGGTGTATTGAAGACTTATAGGTTAAGGGACTAATGCGTTTGTGAGTGTACACAGGTCTATAAGTCTATGAGGAGTTTGATATTTACAGGAAAAGTCGACCCCTAAAAATGAATATCTTCGACTGAAGATTTTGGTATTTCTGAAGACTTTCATGAAGACTTTGAAAGTGAAGAAATTGGTGTGTCTGTGAAGACTTGATATTCATGCGAGGAATATGAAGCTTGAAGACTTTCGTTTTCATAGTTTTGTTTTTCTCTTTCTTGAGTCATAGGAAACACTGTACTGTTAAAGGGGGTCGAGGAAATACTAAGGAAAAATTTCCATGTGTTGCTCAACTCAAAATCCTACACCTACCAATCCCTTCGAGTGAAGCCATTGGAAATCTCATACAGTTCAGTCAATTTCTTCAGTGACAGAGACGATGTTCTTCTGGTCTCTGAGGAATTTGTCCTGACTGAGGAGTTAGGAATTCACCAATGCGGATTGCCTACACAGTGAGGAACATGATAGCCCTCAGGATTTTACTACTCAAAATTCCGACCGTTGCTGTGCTATGCGCCAGCTGTCCCAAAATATCTATCCACCTAACGGTCATATCATTGAAGGAAATTTATGTCTTATCATGTCGGGCTGCTCCCTAGGCTATAAATAGCCACCCCCTACAACCACTAGCTGGTTGGCTGCTCTGAGAGAAACTGACACTTGTCATTTGAGAGCAACCCATCCTCTGAGGACTTTGAGCGAAAATCATCAAGTGAGGAAAAACCAAAAACCCCAAACCCAAACACCTACAAACCCCAAGTGATTGAGCATCACTTAAGAGATTGATCATGCGTGGATCCGACGCTTGTTACCTTTGAAGACTGTGCTTCTTCCAGACGGTTAGGCGTCATGGTCTAGAGCATCCAAGAGGAATTGTGGATCGCCGAGTGACCAAGTTTGTGAAGGTTTGGAAGTCGCCTGAAGACTTACCACGAGTGATTGGACGAGGTCTGTGTGACCTTAGTTCAAGGAGAATACGGTGAGGACTGGGTGTCCCGAGCTGCGTGTTCAGGATTGGGTGTCCGGGACTGTGTGTCCTCGAGTTTAAATACTTAGCCGCTCCAACCAGACGTACAACTGAGACAGCAGTTGGAACTGGTCTACCAAATCATTGTCTTCACCAAGCTTACTGGTTCTATTTCCTCAACTCTTTCATTTCCTCATAATTGTGTTGTGTGTTTGTTCATATCTGTGTTTGAAGACTTTGACTGAAGACTTTCTCAATTTCCTCAGTTCAATTTCTTCAGTCTGTTCGTCTTCATCCTGTGTTATCATGTGATTACGCTTCCTGTACTCTGTGCCTGTCTTCATTTCATCATGATGACTATGCTTGTATTCTGTTATGTTTACTTTTGAGTACTTATTCCGCTGCTGGTAGTTCTTCGCTAAGGAATTTCCTCACCGGCAAATTCCTCAGTGAAGAATTTCATAAAAATCGTCTATTCACCCCCCCCCTCTAGGTGATATAACGCACTTTCACCTGGTTGGCATCCCACCTTTCTTCTTCAACAATTATCGGTTAGTTTCGGTTGATCCTAAGTTTTTGCTTCTTCATGATGTTTGCTATTCTTAGATGTCATTTTCTTTTGCTTTGCTTGCTGTTTGAATAAAATACCAAGATATGAAATTCTTAAATGTTAGAGAGTCTTCACATAGTTGCATAATTATTCGACTACTCACTGATCTTCACTTATATCTTTCGGAGTACTTTGTCATTTGCTCTAGTGCTTCACTTATATCTTTTAGAGCATGGTGGTAGTTTTATTTTGAAGAAATAGATGAACCCTCATGCTTCACTTATATTATTTTGAGACTCTTAAATAGCATGGTAATTTGTTTAAAATCCTAATATGCTAGGTATACAAGATTAATAATAAAACGTTCATATAGAGTATTGAATACTAAGAGAAGTTTGATGCTTGATGATTGTTTTGAGATATGGAGGTAATAATATCAGAGTCATGCTAGTTGAGTAATTGTGAAATTGAGAAATACTTGTGTTGAGGTTTGCAAGTCCCGTAGCATGCACGTATGGTGAACCGTTATGTAACGAATTCGGAGCATGAGGTGTTTATTGATTGTCTTCCTTATGAGTGGCGGTCGGGGACGAGCGATGGTCTTTTCCTACCAATCTATCCCCCTAGGAGCATGCGCGTAGTACTTTGTTTGGATGACTAATAGATTTTTTGCACTAAGTATGTTAGTTCTTTATGACTAATGTTGAGTCCATGGATTATACGCACTCTCACCCTTCCATCATTGCTAGCCTCTCTAGTACCGCGCAACTTTCGCCGGTACCATGAACCCACCATATACCTTCCTCAAAACAGCCACCATACCTACCTATTATGGCATTTCCATAGCCATTCCGAGATATATTGCCATGCAACTTCCATCATCATCATATACATGACTTGAGCATCATTGTCATATTGCTTTGCATGATCGTAAGATAGCTAGCATGATGTTTTCATGGCTTGTCCGTTTTTTGATGTCATTGCTACGCTAGATCATTGCACATCCCGGTACACCGCCGGAGGCATTCATATAGAGTCATATCTTTGTTCTAGTATCGAGTTGTAATATTGAGTTGTAAGTAAATAAAAGTGTGATGTTCATCATTATTAGAGCATTGCCCAAAAAAAAGAGAGGCCAAAGAAGCCTAAAAAGGGGGGGGGGCAAAGAAGCCCGCAAAAAAAGGAAAAATAAAAAGAAAAAGTGGCAATGCTACTATCCTTTTTCCACACTTGTGCTTCAAAGTAGCACCATGATCTTTATGATAGAGAGTCTATTGTTTTGTCACTTTCATATACTAGTGGGAATTTTTCATTATAAAACTTGGCTTGTATATTCCAACAATGGGCCTCCTCAAGTGCCCTAGGTCTTCGTGAGCAAGCAAGTTGGATGCACACCCACTAGTTTCTTTTGTTGAGCTTTCATACATTTATAGCTCTAGTGCATCCGTTGCATGGCAATCCCTACTCCTTGCATTAACATCAATCGGTGGGCATCTCCCTAGCCCATTGATTAGCCTCGTTGATGTGAGACTTTCTCCTTTTTTGTCTTCTCCACATAACCCCCTCATTATTCTATTCCACCCATAGTGCTATATCCATGGCTCGTGCTCATGTATTGCATGAAAGTTTATAGGTTTGAGATTACTAAAGTATGAAACAATTGCTTGGCTTGTCATAGGGGTTGTGCATGATGAGAGCATTCTTGTGTGACGAAAATGAAACATGACTAAACTATATGATTTTGTAGGGATGAACTTTCTTTGGCCATGTTATTTTGAGAAGACATGATTGCTTAGTTAGTATGCTTGAAGTATTATTATTTTTATGTCAATATGAACTTTTGTCTTGAATCTTTCGGATCTGAATATTCATATCACAAGTAAGAAGAATTACATTGAAATTATGCCAACTAGCATTCCACATCAAAAATTATCTTTTTTTATCATTTACCTACTCGAGGACGAGCAGGAATTAAGCTTGGGGATGCTTGATACGTCTCCAACGTATCTATAATTTTTGATTGCGCCATGCTATATTATCTACTGTTTTGAATGTTTATGGGCTTTATTATCCACTTTTATATTACTTTCGGGACTAACCTATTAACCGGAGGCCCATCCCAGATTTGCTGTTTTATGCCTATTTCAGTGTTTCGAGGAAAAGGAATATCAAACGGAGTCAAAACGGAACGAAATCAACTGGAGAAGTTATTTTTGGAAGGAAACCTACCGGATAGACTTGGACCCTACGTCAGAAGATGGAGGAGCTCACGAGGGTAGGGGCGCGCCCACCCCCCTAGGGCACGCCCCCTGCCTCGTGGCCCCCCCTTCGGTCCACCGACGTACCTCCTGCACCTATATATACCTACATAACCTAAAACTTCCAGAACAGAGAATAGATCGGGAGTTCCGCCGCCAGAAGCCTCTGTAGCCACCAAAAACCAACCTAGACCCGTTCCGGCACCCTGCCGGAGGGGGCAATCCCTCTCCGGTGGCCATCTTCATCATCCCGATGCTCTCCATGACAAGGAGGGAGTAGTTCTCCCTCAGGGGTGAGGGTATGTACCAGTAGCTATGTGTTTGATCTCTCTCTCTCTCTCGTGTTCTTGAGATGATACGATCTTGATGTATCGCGAGCTTTACTATTATAGCTGGATCCTATGTTTCTCCTCCCCCTCTTCTCTCTTGTAATGGATTGAGTTCCCCTTTGAAGTAATCTTATTGGATTGAGCCTTTAAAGATTTGAGAACACTTGATGTATGTCTTGCCGTGGATATCTGTGGTGACAATGGGATATCACGTGATTCACTTGATGTATGTTTTGGTGATCAACTTGCGGGTTTCGCCCATGAACCTATGCATAGGGGTTGGCACACGTTTTCGTTGTGATTCTCCGGTAGAACTTTGGGGCACTCTTTGAGGTCCTTTGTGTTGGTTGAATTGATGAATCTGAGATTGTGTGATGCATATCGTATAATCATACCCACGGATACTTGAGGTGACATTGGAGTATCTAGGTGACATTAGGGTTTTGGTTGATTTGTATCTTAAGGTGTTATTCTAGTATGAACTCTAGGGCTGTTTGTGATACTTATAGGAATAGCCCAACGGATTGATTGGAAAGAATAACTTTGAGGTGGTTTCGTACCCTACCATAATCTCTTTGTTCGTTCTCCGCTATTAGTGACTTTGGAGTGACTCTTTGTTGCATGTTGAGGGATAGTTATGTGATCCAATTATGTTAGTATTGTTGAGGGTACTTACACTAGCGAAAGTATGAACCCTAGGCCTTGTTTCAACGTATTGCAATACCGTTTATGCTCACTTTTATCACTTACTACCTTGCTGTTTTTATTATTTCAGATTACAAATACCTTTATCTACTATCCATATACCACTTGTTTCACCATCTCTTCGCCGAACTAGTGCACCTATACAATTTACCATTGTATTGGGTGTGTTGGGGACACAATAGACTCTTTGTTATTTGGTTGCAGGGTTGCTTGAGAGAGACCATCTTTATCCTATGCCTCCTACGGATTGATAAACCTTAGGTCATCCACTTGAGGGAAATTTGCTACTGTCCTACAAACCTCTGCACTTGGAGGCCCAACAACGTCTACAAGAAGAAGGTTGTGTAGTAGACATCATACCTCCCTGCTAAACTAATAACATGGCACACATCAGGTCTGGTACACAACATTGCATACATGATAGAGCCTATGGCTGAAGCATAGGAAACACTTTTCATTTTCTCTCTATCTTCTAAAGTGGTCGGGCATTGTGTCTTACTCAACTTCACACCTTGTAACACAGGCAAGAACCCTTTCTTTGCTTGATACATTTTGAAATTCTTCAAAACTTTATTAGGTATGTGCTTTGTGAAAGTCCAATTAAGCATCTTGATCTAACTCTATAGATCTTGATGCCCAATATATAAGCAGCTTCTCCTAGGTATTTCATTGGAAAACTCTTATTCGAGTATCCTTTTATGCTATCCAGAAATTCTATATCATTTCCAATCAACAATATGTCATCCACATATAATATTAGAAATGCTACAGAGCTCCCACTCACTTTCTTGTAAATACAAGCTTCTCCAAAAGTCTATATAAAACCATATGCTTTGATCACACTATCAAAACGTTTATTCCAACTCCGAGATGCTTGCACCAGTCCATAAATGGATTGCTGGAGCTTGCACACTTTGTGAGTACCCTTTCGATCGACAAAACCTTCTGGTTGCATCATATACAACTCTTCTTCCAAAAATCCATTCAGGAATGCAGTTTTGGCATCCATTTGCCAAAGTTTCTTAATCATTAAATACGGCAATTGCTAACATGATTCAGACAAACTTAAGCATCACTATGGGTGAGAAAGTCTCATCATAGTCAACCTCTTGAACTTGTCGAAAACCTTTCGCAACAAGTCGAGCTTTGTAGATAGTAACATTACAGTCAGCGTCAGTCTTCTTCTTGAAGATCCATTTATTCTCGATGGCTTGCCGATCATCGGGCAAGTCAACCAAAGTCCATACTTTGTTCTCATACATGGATCCCATCTCAGATTTCATGGCCTCAAGCCATTTTGCGGAATCTGGGCTCACCATCGCTTCTTCATAGTTCGTAGGTTCATCATGGTCAAGTAACATGACTTCCAGAACAGGATTACCGTACCACTCTGGTGCGGATCTTACTCTGGTTGACCTACGAGGTTCGGTAGTAATTTGATCTGAAGTTTCATGATCATCATCATAAGCTTCCTCACTAATTGGTGTAGGTGTCACAGAAACCGATTTCTGTGATGAACTACTTTCCAATAAGGGAGCAGGTACAATTACCTCATCAAGTTCTAATTTTATCCCACTCACTTCTTTCGAGAGAAACTCCTTCTCTAGAAAGGATCCATTCTTAGCAACAAATGTCTTGCCTTCGAATCTGTGATAGAAGGTGTACCCAATAGTTTCTTTTGGGTATCCTATGAAGACACATTTCTACGATTTGGGTTCGAGTTTATCAGGTTGAAGCTTTTTCACATAAGCATCGCATCCCCAAACTTTAAGAAACGACAACTTTGGTTTCTTGCCAAACCACAGTTCATAAGGCGTCGTCTCAACGGATTTTGATGGCGCCCTATTTAACGTGAATGCAGCCGTCTCTAAAGCATAACCCCAAAATGATAGCGGTAAATCAGTAAGAGACATCATAGATAGCACCATATCTTGTAAAGTACGATTACAACGTTCAGACACACCATTACGCTGTGGTGTTCTGGGTGGCGTGAGTTGTGAAACTATTCCGCATTGTTTCAAATGTAGACCAAACTTGTAACTCAAATATTCTCCTCCACGATCAGATCGTAGAAACTTTATTTTCTTGTTACGATGCTTTTCCACTTCACTCTGAAATTCTTTGAACTTTTCAAATGTTTCAGACTTATGTTTCATTAAGTAGATATACCCATATCTGCTCAAATCATCTGTGAAGGTGAGAAAATAACGATACCCGCCGCGAGCCTCAATATTCATTGGACCACATACATCAGTATGTATGATTTCCAATAAATCTGTTGCTCGATCCATTGTTCCGGAGAACTGCGTTTTAGTCATCTTGCCCATGAGGCATGGTTCACAAGTACCAAGTGATTCATAATCAAGTGATTGTAGAAGTCCATCAGTATGGAGTTTCTTCATGCGCTTTACACCAATATGATCTAAACGGCAGTGCCACAAATAAGTTGCACTATCATTATCAACTCTGCATCTTTTGGCTTCAACATTATGAATATGTGTATTACTACTATAGAGATTCAACAAAAATAGACCACTCTTCAAGGGTGCATGACCATAAAAGATATTACTCATATAAATAGAACAACCATTATTCTCAGATTTAAATGAATAACCGTATTGCATCAAACAAGATCCAGATATAATGTTCATGCTTAACGCTGGCACCAAATAACAATTATTTAGGTCTAAAATTAATCCCGAAGGTAGATGTAGAGGTAGCGTGCTGACGGCGATCACATCGACTTTGGAACAATTTCCCACGCGCATCGTCACCTCGTCCTTAACCAATCTTCGCTCAATCCGTAGTCCCTGTTTCAAGTTGCAAATATTAGCAACAGAACCAGTATCAAATACCCAGGTGCTACTGCGAGCTCTTGTAAGGTACACATCAATAACATGTATATCACATATACCTTTGTTCACCTTGCCATCCTTCTTATCCGCCAAATACTTGGGGCAGTTCTGCTTCCAGTGACCAGTCTGTTTGTAGTAGAAGCACTCAGTCTCAGGCTTAGGTCCAGACTTGGGTTTCTTCTCCTGAGCAGCAACTTGTTTGCCGTTCTTTTTGAAGTTCCCCTTCTTCTTCTTACCTTTACCCTTTTTCTTGAAACTAATGGTCTTGTTGACCATCAACACTTGATGCTCCTTCTAGATTTCTACCTCCGCGGCTTTTAGCATTGCGAAGAGCTCGGGAATTGTCTTATCCATCCCTTGCATATTATAGTTCATCACGAAGCTCATGTAGCTTGGTGGCAGTGATTGAAGAACTCTTTCAATGACACTATCAACAAGAAGATTAACTCCCAGTTGAGTCTAGTGGTTATGGTACCCAGACATTCTGAGTATATGTTCACTGACAGAACTACTCTCCTCCATCTTGCAGCTATAGAAATTATTGGAGACTTCTTATGTCTCAATTCGGGCATTTGCTTGAAATATTAACTTCAACTCCTGGAACTTCTCATATGCTCCATGACGTTCAAAATGTCATTGAAGTCCCGGTTCTAAGCCGTAAAGCATGGCCCACTGAACTATCGAGTAGTCATCAGCTTTGCTCTGCCAGACGTTCTTAACGTCATTAGCAGCATCTGCAGCAGGCCTGGCACCCAGCGGTTCTTCCAGGACATAACTCTTCTGTGTAGTAATGAGGATAATCCTCAAGTTACAGACCCAGTCTGTGTAATTTCTACCATCTTTCAACTTTGCTTTCTCAAGGAATGCATTAAAATTTAACGGAACAACAGCACAGGTCATCTATATACAATAACATAGACAAGCAAAATACTATCAGGTACTAAGTTCATGATAAATTTAAGTTCAATTAATCATATTACTTAAGAACTCCCACTTAGATAGACATCCCTCTAATCATCTAAGTGATCACGTGATCCAAATCAATTAAACCATAACCGTTCATCACGTGAAATGGAGTAGTCTTCAATGGTGAACATCACTATGTTGATCATATCTACTATATGATTCACGCTCGACCTTTCGGTCTCAGTGTTCTGAGGCCATATCTGTATATGCTAGCTCGTCAAGTTTAACCCGAGTATTCTACGTGTGCAAAACTGGCTTGCACCCGTTGTATAAGAATGTTGAGCTTATCACACCCGATCATCACGGGATGTCTCGGCATGACGACCTTTTGCAACGGTGCATACTCAGGGAGAACACTTGTACCTTGAAATTTTTAGTGAGAGATCATCTTATAATGCTACCGTCAAACAAAGCAGAATAAGATGCATAAAGGATAAACATCACATGCAATCAATATAAGTGATATGATATGGTCATCATCTTGTGCCTTTGATCTCCATCTCCAAAGCACCGTCATGATCACCATCATCACCGGCGCGACACCTTGATATCCATCGTAGCATCGTTGTCGTCTCGCCAACTATTGCTTCTACGACTATCGCTATCACTTAGTGATAAAGTAAAGCAATTACATGGCGATTGCATTTCATACAATAAAGCGACAACCATATGGCTCCTGCCAGTTGCCGATAACTCCGTTACAAAACATGATCATCTCATACAATAAAATATAGCATCATGCGTTGACCATATCACATCACAACATGCCCTGCAAAAACAAGTTAGACGTCCTCTACTTTGTTGTTGCAAGTTTTACGTGGCTGCTATGGGCTGAGCAAGAACCGTTCTTACCTACGCATCAAAACCACAACGATAGTTCGTCAAGTTAGTGCTGTTTTAACCTTCAACAAGGACCGGGCGTAGTCACACTCGGTTCAACTAAAGTTGGAGAAACTAACACCCGCCGGCCACCTATGTGTAAAGCACGTCGGTAGAACCAGTCTCGCGTAAGGGTACGCATAATGTCAGTCCGTGCCTCTTCATCCAACAATACCGCTGAACCAAAGTATGACATGCTGGTAAGCAGTATTAATTGTATCACCCACAACTCACTTGTGTTCTACTCGTGCATATAACATCTACGCATAAACCTGGCTCTGATACCACTGTTGGGGAACATAGTAATTTCAAAAATATTCCTACGCACACACAAGATCATGGTGATGCATAGCAACGAGAGGGGAGAGTGTTTTCTATGTACCATCGTAGACCGTAAGCCGAAGCATTATGACAACGCGGTTGATGTAGTCGTACATCTTCATGATCGACCGATCCTCAGTATCGAATGTACGGCACCTCCGTGTTCAGCACACGTTCAGCTCGGTGACGTCCCGCGAACTCACGATCCAGTAGAGCTTCCGGGAAGAGCTTCGTTAGCACGACGGCATGGTGACGATGTTGATGAAGCTACCGACGCAGGGCTTCGCCTAAGCACCACTACGATATGACCGAGGTGGATTATGGTGGCGGGGGGCACCGCACATGGCTAAAAGATCAATGATCAATTGTTGTGTCTCCAAGGGGTGCCCCCCTCCCTGTATATAAAGGAGTGGAGGAGGGGGAGGAGGCTGGCCTCCTATGGCGTGCCCCATTGATGTCTGCTACACAACCTTCTTCTTGTAGACGGTGTCGGGCCTCCAAGTGCCGAGGTTTGTAGGATAGTAGCAAATTTCCCTCAAGTGGATGACCTAAGGTTTATCAATCCATAGGAGGCGTAGGGTGAAGATGGTCTCTCTCAAGAAACCCTGCAATTAAATAACAACAAGTCTCTTTTGTCCCCAACACACCCAATACAATGGTAAATTGTATAGGTGCACTAGTTCGGCGAAGAGATGGTGATACAAGTGGTATATGGATGGTAGATAAAGGTTTTTGTAATCTGAAAATATAAAAACAGCAAGGTAACTAATGATAAAAGTGAGCGTAAACAGTATTGCAATGCTAGGAAACAAGGCCTAGGGTTCATACTTTCACTAGTGCAAGTTCTCTCAACAATAATAACATAATTGGATCACATAACTATCCCTCAACATGCAACAAAGCGTCACTCCAAAGTCACTAATAGCGGAGAACGAACGGAGAGATTATGGTAGGGTACGAAACCACCTCAAAGTTATTATTTCCAATCAATTCATTGGGCTATTTCTATAAGTGTCACAAACAGCCCTAGAGTTCATACTAGAATAACACCTTAAGACACAAATCAACCAAAACCCTAATGTCACCTAGATACTCCAATGTCACCTCAAGTATCCATGGGTATGATTATACGATATGCATCACACAATCTCAGATTCATCTATTCAACCAACACATAGAACCTCAAAGAGTGTCCCAAAGTTTCTACCGGAGAATCACGACGAAAACGTGTGCCAACCCCTATGCATAGGTTCATGGGCGGAACCCGCAAGTTGGTCACCAAAACATACATCAAGTGAATCACGTGATATCCCATTGTCACCACAGATACGCACAGCAAGATTTACATCAAGTGTTCTCAAATCTTTAAAGACTCAATCCGATAAGATAACTTCAAAGGGGAACTCAATCCATTACAAGAGAGTAGAGGGGGGAGAAAACATCATAAGATCCAACTATAATAGGAAAGCTTGCGATATATCAAGATTGTTCCGCCTCAAGAACACGAGAGAGAGAGAGAGAGATCAAACACATAGCTACTGGTACATACCCTCAGCCCCGAGGGATAACTACTCCCTCCTCGTCATGGAGAGCACCGGGATGATGAAGATGGCCACCGGAGAGGGATTCCCCCCTCCGGAAGGGTGCCATAACGGGTCTAGATTGGGTTTCGGTGGCTACAGAGGCTTCTGGCGGCGGAAATCCTGATCTATTGTGCTCCCCGATCGTTTTAGGGTATATGGAGATATATAGGAGGAAGAAGTACGTCAGGGGAGCCACGAGGGGCCCACGAGGATGGAGGGTGCGCCCAGGGGGGTGGGCGCGCCCCCTGTCTCGTGGCTTCCTCGTTGCTTCCCTTACGTGGACTCCAAGTCTCCCGGATTGCTTCCCTTCCAAAAATAAGTTCCGTGAAGTTTCAGGTCAATTGGACTCCGTTTGATTTTCCTTTTCTGCGATACTCTAAAACAAGGAAAAAACAGAAACTGGCACTGGGCTCTAGGTTAATAGGTTAGTCCCAAAAATCATATAAAATAACATATACATGCATATAAAACATCCAAGGTTGATAATATAATAGCATGGAACAATCAAAAATTATAGATACGTTGGAGACGTATCAGCATCCCCAAGCTTAATTCCTGCTCGTCCTCAAGTAGGTAAATGATGAAAACAGAATTTTTGATGTCGAATGCTACCTAACATATTTCTCTAAGTAATTCTCTTCATTTTGGCATGAATGTTCAGATCCATAAGATTCAAGACAAAAGTTTAATATTGACATAAAAATAATAATACTTCAAGCATACTAACTAAGCAATCATGTCTTCTCAAAATAACATGGCCAAAGAAAGCTATCCCTACAAAATCATATAGTCTGGCTATGCTCTATCTTCACCACACAAAATATTTAATCATGCACAACTCCGATGACAAGCCAAGCAATTGTTTCATACTTTTGGTGTTCTCAAACTTTTTCAATCTTCACGCAATACATGAGCGTGAGCCATGGACATAGCACTATATGTGGAATAGAATGGTGGTTGTGGAGAAGACGAAAAGGGAGAAGATAGTCTCACATCAACTAGGCGTATCAACGGGCTATGGAGATGCCCATTAATAGATATCAATGTGAGTCTGTAGGTATTGCCATGCAACGGATGCACTAGAGCTATAAGTGTATGAAAGCTCAACAAAAGAAACTAGTGGGTGTGCATCCAACTTGCTTGCTCACGAAGACCCAGGGCATTTTGAGGAAGCCCATCATTGGAATATACAAGCCAAGTTCTATAATGAAAGATTGCCACTAGTATATGAAAGTGACAACATAGGAGACTCTCTATCACGAAGATCATGGTGCTACTTTGAAGCACAAGTGTGGTAAAAGGATAGTAGCATTGCTCCTTCTCTCTTTTTCTCTCATTTTTTATTTGGGCCTTCTCTTTTTTATGGCCTATTTTCCCCCCTTTTTTATTTGGGCTTCTTTGGCCTCTTTTATTTATTTATTTTCATCCGGAGTCTCATCCCGACTTGTGGGGGAATCATAGTCTCCATCATCCTTTCCTCACTGGGACAATGCTCTAATAATGATGATCATCACACTTTTATTTACTTACAACTCAAGAATTACAACTCGATACTTAGAACAAGATATGACTCTATATGAATGCCTCCGGCGGTGTACCAGGATGTGCAATGACTCATGAGTGACATGTATGAAAGAATTATGAATGGCGGCTTTGCCACAAATACGATGTCAACTACATGATCATGCAAAGCAGTATGACAATGATGGAGCGTGTCATAATAAGCGGAACAGTGGAAAGTTGCATGGAAATATATCTCGGAATGGCTATAGAAATGTCATAATAGGTAGGTATGGTGGCTGTTTTGAGGAAGGTATATGGTGGGTTTAAGGTACCGACGAAAGTTGCGCGGTACTAGAGAGGCTAGCAATGGTGGAAGGGTGAGAGTGCGTATAATCCATGGACTCAACATTAGTCATAAAGAACTCACATAATTATTGCAAAAATTTATTAGTTATCGAATCCTAGGGGGATAGATTGGTAGGAAAAGACCATCGCTCGTCCCCGACCGCCACTCATAAGGAAGACAATCAATAAATAAATCATGCTCCGACTTCATCACATAACGGTTCACCATACGTGCATGCTACGGGAATCACAAACTTCAACAAAAGTATTTCTCAAATTCACAACTACTCAACTATCATGACTCTAATATCACCATATCCATATCTCAAAACAATTATCAAGTATCAAACTTCTCTTAGTATTCAATGCACTCTATATGAAAGTTTTTATTATACCCATCTTGGATGCCCATCATATTAGGACTAGTTTCATTACCAAAGCAAATTACCATGCTGTTCTAAAGACTCTCAAAATAATATAAGTGAAGCACGAGAGTTCATCTATTTCTATAAAATAAAATCACCACCGTGCTCTAACAAGATATAAGTGAAGCACTAGAGCAAAGGACAAACTACTCCAAAATATATAAGTGAAGATCAACGAGTAGTTGAATAATTATGCAACTATGTGAACACTCTCCCATTTAATAATTTCAGATCTTGATATTTTATTCAAACAGCAAGCAAAACAAAATAAAATAAAATGACGCTCCAAGCAAAACACATATCATGTGGCGAATAAAAATATAGCTCCAAGTAAAGTTACCGATGAACGAAGACGAAAGAGGGGATGCCTTCCGGGGCATCCCCAAGATTAGGCTTTTGCTTGTCCTTGATTATCTTGGGGTACCATGGGCATCCCCAAGCTTAGGATCTTGCCACTCCTTATTCCATAGTCCATCGAATCTTTACCCAAAACTTGAAAACTTCAGAACACAAAACTTAACAGAAAACTCGTAAGCTCCGTTAGTATAAGAAAATAAATCACCACTTAGGTACTGTTTTGAACTCATTCTAAATTCATATTGGTGTAATATCTACTGTATTCCAACTTATCTATGGTTCATACCCTCCGATACTACTCATAGATTCATCAAAATAAGCAAACAACACATCGAAAACAGAATCTGTCAAAAATAGAACAGTCTGTAGTAATCTGGATCAAACGTATACTTCTGGAACTCATAAAATTCTCAAATAAATTGCTGGACGTGAGAAATTTATCTATTAATCATCTGCAAAAAGAATTAACTAAATAGCTCTCTCCAATAAAAATGGCAGCAATTCTCGTGAGCGCTAAAGTTTCTGTTTTTTACAGCAAGATCAACAAGACTTTCCCCAAGTCTTCCCAACGGTTCTACTTGGCACAAACACTAATTAAAACATGAAAACTCAATAATAACAGAGGCTAGATAAATTATTTATTGCTAAACAGGAGCAGAAAGCAAGTAACAAAAATAAAATTGGGTTGCCTCCCAACAAGTGCTATCGTTTAACGCCCCTAGCTAGGCATGATGATTTCAATGATGCTCACATAATGGATAAGAATTGAAACATAAAGAGAGCATAATGAAGAATATGACTAGCACATTTAAGTCTAAACCACTTCCTATCCATAGGGATTTTGTGAGCAAACAACTTGTGGGAACAAGAATCAACTTGCATAGGAAGGTAAAACAAGCATAACTTCAAAATTTTAAGCACATAGAGAGGGAACTTGATATTATTGCAATCCCTACAAGCATATATTCCTCCCTAATAATAATTTTCAATAGCATAATGAATGAATTCAACAATATAACCAGCACCTAAATCATTCTTTTCATGATCTACAAGCATAGAAATTTTATTACTCTCCACATAAGCAAATTTCTTCTCATTCGGAATAGTGGGAGTATCATAAGAGACTCGAATACTATAAATTGTTTCCACATTAAAAGAGTAATGTTCAGAAAAAGGGTAATCATAATAATGACAAGTTTTATAAATATAATCACTACTTTTTATAGCATAAGTATCATCACAATAATCATCATAAGTAGGAGGCATGCTATTATCATTATAAATTTGTATATCAAAACTTGGGAGACTAAAAATATCATCTTCATTAAACGTAGCATCCCCAAGCTTGGGAAAAACATTAATTGGAGAAAATATATTCTCAAAAACATCATCTTCTTCAAACATAGCATCCCCAAGCTTGGGCCTTTTCATATCATAAGCATAATCACTCTCATCATCAATAGTATGGATAGCACCAATAGTATAGCAATTATCATATTCTTCCAAGCAAGTGCCAAAAAGATTTTCAAGATCATAAGAAGTATCATTATCTTCCAAAATTATATTTTCATGAGGCACAATAGTAATAGGAGCAGCATTATTTGGGAGAGATATCTTTTTACCTCTCTTCCTTTTTTTTTCTTCTTCTTCACCACATCATGTGTGGGTTCAATCCTCTTTTTGGAGCTCCTTATTAATGAGATTGGTTGAATAGGAGGCTCCTCCTCATTACCTGATTCATCATAAGAAATAATAGGGGGATATTGGGAAGTCTCTTCCCTTTCATTAGTATTCTCTTCATCTTCTATTTGTTTTCTTTTCTTTATGTAATTGGCAATATAAGGATTTTCAATGCAATTCACCGCGCAATACATATAAATTTCCTCTAGATCAAAATCAAGAACTCTATCAGGAGCAAATTTTGGAATATCCTTAGTTATACGTTTCATTTCTTCATAACCCAAGATCAAACTAAGTTCATTATGATGTGCAAGGGAAATCAAGTCATCACAATTTTTGGACACGATTAGATCATGAAACAATTTGCATCGGATAGCTAAATGACCTTGTTCATTGCAAAGTCCACAAGTATGGCCAAGAAAATTTAAATTTTCAGCACAATCATCTAGCCTTTCTTGCAACAGTTTAGTTTCTAAGTACTTATGCCTCTTGCAAAATCTATCTTCCCTAATTGGTGTGTACTTGCAAACCCAATGCACTCCACAAAAATTGACATGTTTATAGGAGACATTTTCATCATAACTAGTGCAATCATCATTAGTACTATGGATATTCAAGGAGTTCGTACTAACAACATTGCAATCATGCTCATTATTCAAAGATTTAGTGCCAAACATTTTAATGCATTCTTCTTCTAGCATTTGAGCACAATTTTCCTTTCCATCATACTCATGAAAGATATTAAAAAGATGAAGCGGATGAGGAAAACTTAATTCCATATTTTTTGTAGTTTTCTTTTATAAACTAAACTAGTGATAAAACAAGAAACTAAAAGACTCGATTGCAAGATCTAAAGATATACCATCAAGCACTCACCTCCCCGGCAACGGCGCCAGAAAAGAGCTTGATGTCTACTACACAACCTTCTTCTTGTAGACGTTGTTGGGCCTCCAAGTGCAGAGGTTTGTAGGACAGTAGCAAATTTCCCTCAAGTGGATGACCTAAGGTTTATCAATCCGTAGGAGGCGTAGGGTGAAGATGGTCTCTCTCAAGCAACCCTGCAACCAAATAACAAAAAGTCTCTTGTGTCCCCAACACACCCAATACAATGGTAAATTGTATAGGTGCACTAGTTCGGCGAAGAGATGGTGATACAAGTGGTATATGGATGGTAGATAAAGGTTTTTGTAATCTGAAAATATAAAACAACAAGGTAACTAATGATAAAAGTGAGCGTAAACGGTATTGCAATGCTAGGAAACAAGGCCTAGGGTTCATACTTTCACTAGTGCAAGTTCTCTCAACAATAATAACATAATTGGATGACATAACTATCCCTCAACATGCAACAAAGAGTCACCCCAAAGTCACTAATAGCGGAGAACGAACGAAGAGATTATGGTAGGGTACGAAACCACCTCAAAGTTATTGTTTCCAATCAATCCGTTGGGCTATTCCTATAAGTGTCACAAACAGCCCTAGAGTTCATACTAGAATAACACCTTAAGACACAAATCAACCAAAACCCTAATGTCACCTAGATACTCCAATGTCACCTCAAGTATCCGTGGGTATGATTATACGATATGCATCACACAATCTCAGATTCATCTATTCAACCAACACATAGAACCTCAAAGAGTGTCCCAAAGTTTCTACCGGAGAATCACGACAAAAATGTGTGCCAACCTCTATGCATAGGTTCATGGGCGGAACCCGCAAGTTGATCACCAAAACATACATCAAGTGAATCATGTGATATCCCATTGTCACCACAGATACGCACGGCAAGACATACATCAAGTGTTCTCAAATCTTTAAAGACTCAATCTGATAAGATAACTACAAAGGGGAAACTCAATCCATTACAGGAGAGTAGAGGGGGAGAAAACATCATAAGATCCAACTATAATAGCAAAGCTCGCGATACATCAAGATCGTGCCACCTCAAGAACACGAGAGAGAGAGAGAGATCAAACACATAGCTACTGGTACATACCCTCAGCCTCGAGGGAGAACTACTCCCTCCTCGTCATGGAGAGCATCAGGATGATGAAGATGGCCACCGGAGAGGGATTCCCCCCCTCTGGCAGGGTGCCGGAACGGGTCTAGATTGGCTTTCACTGGCTACAGAGGTTTCTGGCCGCGGAACTCCCGATCTACTGTGCTCCCCGATCGTTTTAGGGTATATGGAGATATATAGGAGGAAGAAGTACGTCAGGGGAGCCACGAGGGGCCCACGAGGGTGGAGGGCGCGCCCAGGGGGGTGGGCGCGCCCCCTGCCTCATGGCTTCCTCGTTCCTTCCCTTATGTGGACTCCAAGTCTCCCGGGTTGCTTTCCTTCCAAAAATAAGTTCCGTGAAGTTTCAGGTCAATTGGACTCCGTTTGATTTTCCTTTTCTGCGATACTCTAAAACAAGGAAAAAATAGAAAATGGCACTGGGCTCTAGGTTAATAGGTTAGTCCCAAAAATCATATAAAATAACATATAAATGCATATAAAACATCCAAGGTTGATAATATAATAGCATGGAACAATAAAAAATTATAGATACGTTGGAGACGTATCAGCCATGAGGAATCCTACTCCCACCGGGAGTAGGACTCCCCCCTTCCAAGTAGGAGTAGGAGTAGGAGAGGAAGGGAGAGAAGAAGAGAAGGAAAGGGGGGGTGCCCCCCCTCCTTTTCCAATTCGGGCTAGAGGGGGAGGGGGCGCGCGACTGCCCTGGCCGCCCCTCGTCTTCTCCCAATAAGTCCCATTAGTCCCAATATACTCCCCGGGGGGTTCCGATAACCCCCCGGTACTCTGGTATATGTCCGAAACCTCCCGAAACACTTCCGGTGTCTGAACATAGTCGTCTAATATATCGATCTTTACGTCTCGACCATTTCGAGACTCCTCGTCATGTCCGTGATCATATCCGGGACTCCGAACTACCTTCGATACATCAAAACACAAAAACTCATAATACCGATCATCACAGAACTTTAAGCGTGCGGACCCTACGGGTTTGAGAACTATGTAGAAATGACCAAGACACGTCTCCGGTCAATAACCAATAGCGGAACCTAGATGCTCATATTGGTTCCTACATATTCTACGAAGATCTTTATCGGTCAAACCGCATAACAACATACGTTGTTCCCTTTGTCATCGGTATGCTACTTGCCCGAGATTCGGTCGTCGGTATCTCAATACCTAGTTCAATCTCGTTACTGGCAAGTCTCTTTACTCGTTCCGTAATGCATCATTCCATAACTAACTCATTAGTCACATTGCTTGCAAGGCTTATAGTGATGTGCATTACCGAGAGGGCCCAGAGATACCTCTCCGACAATCGGAGTGACAAATCCTATTCTCAATCTAAGCCAAGTCAACGAACACCATCGGAGACACCTGTAGAGCACCTTTATAATCACCCAGTTATGTTGTGACGTTTGGTAGCACACAAAGTGTTCTTCCAGTAATCGGGAGTTGCATAATCTCATAGTCATAGGAACATGTATAAGTCATGAAGAAAG
The DNA here is from genome assembly GCF_056163025.1 of Triticum urartu. Taxonomy (NCBI): domain Eukaryota; kingdom Viridiplantae; phylum Streptophyta; class Magnoliopsida; order Poales; family Poaceae; genus Triticum; species Triticum urartu. The sequence continues at coordinate 279,696,910 of NC_141879.1, read as the reverse complement.
CAATAGCAGTAAACTAAACGATCAAGTGCTAAGCAAACGGAATGGGTCATGTCAATCACATCATTCTCCTAATGATGTGATCCCGTCAATCAAATGACAACTCATGTATATGGCTAGGAAACTCAAACATCTTTGATCAACAAGCTAGTCAAGTAGAGGCATACTAGTGTCACTATGTTTGTCTATGAATTCACACATGTATTATGTTTCCGGTTAATACAATTCTCGCATGAATAATAAACATTTATCATGATATGAGGAAATAAATAATAACTTTATTATTGCCTCTAGGGCATATTTCCTTCAGAGAGGAGGCCGGCCAAGGAGTGGCACCCCCCCAAGCCCAATCCGAATTGGGTTAGGGTTGGGGGGGGGCTTTCCTTCTCTCCTCCTTCTCCTTCCCTCCTTCTCCTACTAGGAATGGGAAAGAGGAGGGGAATCCTACTTGGACTAGGGAGTCCTAGTAGGATTCCCCACACCTGGCGCGCCCCCCTTGGGCCGGCCACCTCTTCCCTCCCCTCCTTTATATACGTGGCCAGGGGGCACCCCATAGACACACAAGTTGATCTTTTAGCCGTGTGCGGTGCCCCCTTGTCACGACCGGTTTTCCAATAAAAATGTTTATTGAGAAACCGACCTTTTGAGTCCAGTATGAGGAAAATCCTCCTTACTGGTAGACAAAATCTTGATACAATAAGTCAGTAGCATATAATATATTACAAGGTCGAGCTAAGGCTGCTCAACAAATTATTACAAGCACGCCAATAATTATACATAATGGCGGATATGACACAGTGGTGTGGAGGCATACTACTGACTCGAGGATAGGGTGGTGGTGGAAAATCACAGCGGGGAGCGAGATACATGACTCTAAAACTGGCATCTCATCGAGCGTCGGGGTGAGGCTCGATGAATTTATTTGGTAGCGGAAGCGGATATAATACAGTGACCAAATCCAGGGTCGCACGAGACTGACTGGGATTCCTCTAGGCGTCGGACTCACTATCAAATTCTTCATCCATGAGATCGCCTTCGTCAGCATCTGGCCAAATCAACAAGCCAGGTGAGTACTTTGAAAGTACTCGCAAGACAGTTCGGACGTAAGATATAACAAATGCATGCATGGATGCGTCATGATTAATTTACCAATGCACATTCAAAATTTAGCAAGCAAGGTAAGTAAAAAGGGAATCGGCGGTAGTCCGCCTGAAAACCCAACAAAAAGAAATAATAGGAAACCGATCGGGTGTCTGAAGCGACGCCTCGAAGGGTGAACAAATAAATAAAGATCATGCCGCAGTCGGGCGTCTAAGCGACACCACGTAAAGGGCTTAAACTGAACATAAAAGACATGCGTGCCATAGTCGGACGTCGGGGAGACATCACAGAAAGGGCTTATATTGAAAGTAAATAACAGTACTGCCGCAGTCGGACGTCTGAGCGACATCGCAGAAAGGGCTTTTATTGAAAGTAAATAATAACAATGCCACAGTCGGACGTCTAAGTGACATCGCAGAAAGGGCTTTCACTGAAAGTAAATAATAACAATGCCACAGTCGGACGTCTGAGCGACATCGCAGAAAGGGCTTTTATTGAAAGTAAATAATAACAATGCCACAGTCGGACGTCTGAGCGACATCACAGAAAGGGCTTTTATTCACAAGTAAATAATACTCATAATAAATATTCAATTCATGATAATAAACGGGTTAGTCCATCCACAGGAATAAACATTTAACTGGACTTAGCACTCATGTGATTCACCGGAGTCTCTGTCCTCAAAACTGACATTTGTTAGGATAAGATAATACCGAATTTGGACATGGAATAGATGATTCAAAGGAATATATGACTCGGCAGAGTTTGTACGAAAATTTTTCCCACAGCCAACGGATTTCCGTAGTCATGAAGGACTAGTTCCGTTTACGGTGTTTCGGAAGAAAACACAGCTAACCAGTACACACCCATCCTACCTCTCGATGCCAGGAATCACCCTAGACATCGTCCAAGAAAAACTTTTGAGACGGGGAGATCACAATCTCGAATAGCATGGGATCAAATTTATATACGCGCTCTCTAAGGGGTGCCCCCCTCTCGGTCCCAACCGGAAACACCCACGCCCCCTGACCGGATGACTAGCTTTAATCCAGGGCCATGGAACCATCATCACGGCCTCTCCTTTTGGTGTGTACCAAGAAAGCATTTTGCAACTTACTAAGCCATATTCCTTGTGGAAAACGTGTGGTAGTACAGGGAAGGAAAAATGGAAGGAATTGGACCGATACGGGTTGACACTGAAGTCATATAGTCTGGCATAAGACTGGCATGCTACAACACTGCCATCTTACCCATCCTCATGCCAACACATGGCCATGCATACTCACATCCATCCACTTATGGATTTTCGAAACTCACTTGCCTCATCGTTGCATGTAACATGACATTCGTCGGTATGCTCATCAACATGCCATGAAACTACTTAATGCAAACATGCCAAAACAATCATCATATCAAAAGTTCAAACATGCTTGCCTGGTTCAGAGTAGTCGGAGCCTAGCTCGGTGAAGTTCGCGGTCCAGTCACCTCCTTCGGTATCTATGGTATAAAGAAACATACGCGCTAACGTAAATACCGTGAGGTGCACAAAATTATTCCAAATATTTTTCAAATAAATCTGATAAAAAACTAGACAAAATTCTAAGGAGGACAGAAAAAGAATCAATCAAAAATACTTTTTTGTTTAAAAGTTATAAGGGTTTTAGTCCAGGGACTCATCTATAATGAAACAGAAAGTTCCCAGGGGCTAACTTATAAAAACAGAAAACGCTTCGATTGAGAATACGCCGGCCCAGAGGGGAGACGCATTTTGGCAGAAGACGTTTTCAGAAAACGGTTCGTTTAAAAGATCAGAGAGGCTGACAGGCGGGTCCCGCCCGTCAGGTTTGAAATTTCTAAAGAGGCGGCAGAGCTCGACGGTGCCCGAGAGCCGCGATGGTCGCCGGCAGCGATCCACGGCGAGGCAGGGGGGTCGGAGGTTACCAATGTGTTCACCGTGTCCTTCCGCGTCGGTGGGTGGTGGTGGTGGTCGCCGGCGAGCACCACGTCGACGGCGGCCCTTGCTCCGGCGGACGGTGGTTCGGGCGTTGATGGAGCTCGCCGAGGAGGGCTGCAAGGATCGAATCAAAGTGGGGGTTAGCTCTCTGGTTGCTCGAGGAGGTTACTGATGAAGTTTGGGCGCCGGGGATGGTCTCACCGGAGTGAATCAAGACGGAGGCCGAGGCGGAACGAGGCGGCCGGAGTCGAGGAAGAAGGGCCCCTCGAGGCTCTTCCAGTTGCTGGGCGGGGTCTAGTGTGGTGGTGGAGGTGTGCGGGGGCGAGAGTGAGCTTGGGGGCGCTATATATAGCCGGCCCGAGGTGGTTGCCGTGAACGGGATAAGTCCGGCGAGTGATTACGGCAGCGCTGTGGTTGGGCAGTTGGATTAGGGGCTTGGGCATTGACTAGATGAAGTAACGAGCCCATCCCGGTGAGTAACTCAGCAAGGGGGGAGGAGGTTACGGCCTGTCCCAACAGAACGGCCGTGCGGCATGTTCCTGCGTGTGCCAGGCCACGGCGACGGTGCTGCATGCGTGCGCTGGCAAGAGAGACGGCCACGCGGAGCTCCCAGCTGGCTTGGGCGGTGCAGAACGGCGTTGTGCCGTAGGGTGCCTTCTGTCGGCCGCCACGGGAGGTCCCGACGCCGCAGAAGACGCCGGCGAGGGTGGGCCAGCGTGCCACCGACGCCAGGAACCGGCCAAGCGTGCGTGCGGTGCTCCGGACAGGGAGGAGGGGCTGTGCGCAACGCGCCAGGCACACTGTCGACGCGTGACTGAACTCTGACGAAGGAAAAACGACACTGAACTCTGAAACTCGGAACTTTTCTGAAAATGTAGGGAAACAGTGCCGTCCAGGTGTTCGACAGAATGATTTTGGTATGTAGGGGTTTCTCCTTGAGCTGAAACTTGGTGGGGTGGCCTCTCATTGCACCAGGAGGCTGCCTGAATTTTGGTAGAATTTTTGGAGAAGAGGAGATATGAATTCCACCAAATTTGGCAAATCTGGTCCAAACTTGCAGATACTGAAATTTGAAAAATTTGAAAAGAGGGAGAGTGGATCAAGATGGTTCTGGGTTGTGGATGCTAAGGACAATCCAGAGGAGTTGGTTTGAGATAAAAACTCAAAGGCAATGAGGTACTTGCTTTGAAAATTACTTAGGCTCATAATGAAAGACAGAATTGTTTTGGGAGATAAAATAAATGAAATAAAATTCAAAAATGGTTTGGACTTGATGGGACAGAGAATTTAGATTGTTCCAAAGTGGAGGGAGGGGTTTTGGGAGGTCTTTCCACATGAGGCAAAATAAAATCATGGGTGGTTCCAAATGAGAGAAGCCCCAAAAACTCCTAGGGTTTTCCTTTTAAATGAAAATAATCAAATTAAAAAAAATACATTTGAGAGGAGAAGAATTCAGAAGAAAAGTTTCCATAATTCAAACACCCAATTTGAAAAGGATGTAAATGAAAATCCTTGCCAAAGGTGAAAGTTTTTAAGAGAGAGGTTTTCTGAAAAAAAAATTTAATGGCCTCTCTTCAAAAACCAACAAAGTTTTTGCTAAAAACCAAAAGAAAATTTTGGAGTGTCACACCCCTCCACAGTTACACACCTCGGTCATATCATCGTAGTGCTTAGGCGAAGCCCTGCGCCGGTAACTTCATCATCACCGTCGCCACACTGTCGTGCTGATGGAACTCTCCCTCGTCCTCAACTGGATCAAGAGATCGAGGGACGTCATTGAGCTGAACATGTGCTGAACGTGGAGGTGCCGTACGTTCGATGCTTGGATCGGTTGGATCGCGAAGACGTTCAACTACATCAACCGCGTTACTAAACGCTTCCGCTTTCGGTCTACGTGGGTACATAGACACACTCTCCCCTGTTGTTGCTATGCATCTCCTAGATAGATCTTGCGTTTTCGTAGGTAATTTTTTGAAATACTATGTTCCCCAACAGTAATGTCACTGTCTTCTATCTCGGCAGGTGTAATATCATTCATAGCTTCTTGATATAACGTAAAAGGTATAACACTCACACTAGCACCCAAATCACATGAACCATGACAACAATGATCTCCCTTCAAAGGATTAGGTTTAGCAATTCTAGTTGCTTCATTGCAGAAGTAAATAACACGCCCATCCATATTATCGACCAATAGATCTTTAACCATAGCAATATTAGGCCCAACTTTAATTTTTTAGAGGGTCTAGGTGTTCTAATATTACTTTTGTTAACCACTGAAAGGATCGATATAGTTGACTAGAGGGGGGGGGGTGAATAGGCAACTAACAATTTTTAGCTTTTCTTTACCAATTTAAACTTTGCATCAAAGTAGGTTCTCTAGATATGCAACTAGGTGAGGAACCTATATGATGCAACAACAACAAGAACACAAGCAAGCAAGGGATACAACACGAAGTAATCTTGCACAAGTAACAGTACGAGATAACCAAGAGTGGAGCCGGTGAAGACGAGGATGTGTTACCAAAGTTCCTTCCCTTTGAAGGGAAGTACGTCTCCGTTGGAGCGGTGTGGGGGCGCAATGCTCCCCAAGAAGCCACTAGGGCCACTGTAATCTCCTCATGCCCTCACACAATGCGAGATCCCATGATTCCACTATTGGTGCCCTTGAAGGCGGCAACCGGACCTTTACAAACAAGGTTGGGGATCTCTCCACAACTTAATTGGAGTCTCCCAACGAAACCCTGGAGCTTCACCACAATGGAACATGGCTCCGAAGTGACCCCTTCTGTCTAGGGCGCTCAAGTACCCATGAGTAACAAAATCCACACAAGAAAGTATGGGGGAATCAAATATCCTCTGGTGGAAGTGTAGATCTAGGTCTCCTCCTTCAATCCCTAGAAAATCAACAAGTTTGAGTAGCTAGAGAGAGATCGGGCAAGAGAGCTTCAATGGCAATAATAGAGGAGAGAGAGAGGCAAAAGGTAGGTGGGAGGTGGGAGAAGCACCTCCTTAAATAGGGTCCCCTCAGATCCAACCGTTATGCGCAGAAATGCATAGGAGCGGTACTTCCGCAATAGACACCGGTACAACTGGTGAATGCGGGAAACTCCTGCTAGGGAACTAGGACGGTACTTCCGGTGGCGCACCCGGTAGTACCGGTCTATCGGAATAAACCGGAACTACCGCACCACCACCGCTCGACAACCGCATCACATCCAGAAAGAAAACACCTCAGGCCGGTGGTAAGATCGGTGGTTGGGCCGGAGCTACCGCTGGGCCAACAGTCCCTGGGTGGTGGAGTCCGAGGCGGTACTACCGCCCTGAACACCGATAGTACCGGTTTGTCAAGACACACCGGAACTTCCGTTCCACCACCGGTCTACCACCATACCCGGTACAGAAGGGAGTCACCCCTGAGCGGTACTTGGAGTGGTGGTAAGACCGGAACTACCGGCCAGCAGTACAACCGCTCAATGGAGCGGTACTACCGCCATGGGCAGAACTGCACAGGACAGAGGACTTCGGGGAACCTCTCTCTCCTCGCACGGAGGGTATATGGTGGGTGCAGAGAAAGTGTACGTGAAGTGATTCACCCAATACCTTCTGATGTGGATTCCCTCTTAATAGTTCGGATATCCTACGACCAAAGGAAAAAAACATCGGAAACTCCGTCTTTGATCTTTTCCGCATAGAGGGAAGGCCTAACCGTCTTGCGCCACACAATATGTACCTGAGAAAACTATGGCGCACGATTAGTCCACACGTGTGTTGTCATCATCGCCAAAACTGTAGGGCAGAAGATGCCCTTACAATCTCCCCCTGTTTGGTGGATGATGACTACCACACGAAAAGCACGGGAGTTCTAGAAAATATAGACGGGGCTCCCCCTGAGTCTGAGCACTATTTAGAGTTTGCTTTTGGAATGCAAAGTGCTCACACTAGGATCAATACCCCCCCTAGATTTTATAGACCAACCAGTGACAACAAAACACAATACCATACATAAAGTAGTAGAGACAAGGATAAGGGCATTAGCAACACGCAAACTCTACTGATAGAGAGTGCATAGATAAATAGATAAGGGACACATGTCTTACACCATGCACAAGGTCACAACAGAGGATAAGTTCATAATACACTAGAAAGAGCAACTGCAAATGAACTCACAAGACCAACTGCAAATAAGATAAACCCCCATGCAACTCCTGTGACCACCTAATGGAGCTCTCTCCCCCTTTGGCATCAAGACACCAAAAAGGAAAAGAGCGAAGCTAGCGCCCCGGGGCTCAGTAGATCTCCTCGCCAGCTGCCGCAGAGCTGTCAGAAGCATCATCATCAACATCATCGTTAGGATCCTCAGCCTCCTCAGACTCCTTAGACTCCTCAGACCCCGCAGTAGCCGCCACAGGACCACAGACAGAAGAGGTAGCAAGCGCTTCATCAGACCACTGAAAATTACCCAAGCACCATGTATCCTCAGGAGTGATGGTCTTCTCGGAGCCACTCTTCACATCTAGCACATTGAGGTGCCTCATCAGCTGAATCTACTTGCGACGCGCCATCTTCTCAGCAACATGGGCCTTGTAGATCTTCTTCTGAATATGTGTCTGCAAGCAAAAGGTCTTCTTGATCTTGGAAGTCAGCTTCTCATCCCACGTGGGTTGGGCCCTAGGCTCCAGCTCAAAGTCCTTGTTTCCCAAGGTAGCAAACACATCCTCCTGATTGCCCGAAGAAAATGAGGAGTCTTATGCTTCTTCTTCCTCAGCACCTTAACCTCATGCTTCGTGAGGTTGGCAGGAGTGGTGAGAGGCTCTCCTGGCCTACGGACTGCCCAAACGGTGTTCAGAAACTGCATCACAAAAGGAGCATAGATCGGTACCCTGTGATACCACACCACATTGTACATCTCCTCCCATATCCACTTGGAGACATCAAACATGGCACCAGATCCCCTCTTGGTCTTCATGGCCACAAGTAAATCCACCAGATAACCATAGATATCATCTTGATTCCCAACCTCGGGAAGCAGCACACAGCGGAACACACGATGCAAAATGTCATAGACGGGCAGAAGATCACTGGACTTACCCACAATACCATGTCCAGGAATGTACAGAGGGGAAAGATTCACCTTATCCATGGGGTGAGCTTGGTCGTGAGGATGGAGGCCACCTTGGCCCTCCACCCCGGTATCCTCATAGCCTAGAGCATTGTAGAAGGCTCTCCACGGGACATGAAATAACTCATCACGGCACATAAAGGAGAGGTGGCGCTCATCATCAGAGCCGAAGTGGACTATAGCATAGAACTGATGGACGAGCTACACATCAAAGTCACAATTCACGGTCATGAGCTTGATCAAATCAAACTCCTCACAGATCGCCAGAGCTTCTCCAAAGTAATCAAGGTTGTTCCTCCAATGATCGATGTCAATGGACCACATCTGGGTGAACTTGTTCTTGTGACGCTCAAAAATTTCTGACACAATCCTCATCTGTAACTCATCCCGGAACTAAGGGTTGCTCCAACGAGGATTCGGTGCTACGGTGTAGGGATCCTGGAAACGAAACCTTTGCCAGTCCGGCATCTTCCATTTGTGCATGGGCAACGCAACACGTTGCTTGGCAGCAATAGACTTCTCCTCATTGTCATCCGAAGGTTTGCCCCTACGGGCCCTCTTCTTGGTGTTCTGAGGCTTCGGAGCAGCACGAGAGCTAGAGCCACCTGCAAACGCACACAGAGAGCACACAGAAACCCTAGCAAAGATGAGAAGAATGTACACAAGATCAGAGAAATACATCTCATGTATGTAAATAGAAGAAGAACAGTGCCGATGGGTTGAGAGAAGGCGGTTGTTCTGGTTGTTCCACCAGTAGAACCACTCGAGTGGTAGTACCGCTCACACGGACCGGTAGTACCGCCGAGAGTGGATCCGCCGAGTGGAAGAACAGGAACAATCATTTCTCGAATCTGATACGTCCATTTTGCATCATGCTTTTATATCGATATTTATTGCATTATGGGCTGTTATTTCACATTATGTCACAATACTTATGGCTATTCTCTCTTATTTTACAAGGTTTTACATAAGGAGGGAGAATGCCGGCAGCTGGAATTCTGGGCTGGAAAAGAAGCAAATATTACAGACCTATTCTGCACAACTCCAAAAGTCTTGAAACTCCACGGAATACCTTATAATAAATAATGAAAAATCCTCGCCAAAAATGAAGACCAAGGGGCCCACACCTTGCTCACGAGGGTGAGGGGCGCGCCCCCCCTAGGGCACGCCCCCTACCTCGTGGGCCCCCTGGTGGCTCTCCGATGACCATTTTCTCCTATATGAAGTCTTTCTTTGAGAAAAAAATAGGAAGCAACCTTTCGGGACGAAACTCCGCCGCCACGAGGCGGAACCTTGGCGGATCCAATCTAGAGCTCCGGCAGAGCTGTTCTGCCGGGGAAACTTCCCTCCTGGAGGGGGAAATCATCGCCATCGTCATCACCAACGCTCCTCTCATCGGGAGAGGGCAATCTCCATCAACATCTTCATCAGCACCATCTCATCTCAAAACCCTAGTTCATCTCTTGTATCCAATTCTTGTCTCCAAGTCCGGGATTCGTGCTAGTAGGTTGCTAGTAGTGTTAATTACTCCTTGTAGTTGATGCTAGTTGGTTTAATTGGTGGAAGATCATATGTTCATATCCTTTATGCATATTATTACCCCTCTGATTATGAACATGAATATGCTTTGTGAGTAGTTACGTTTGTTCCTGAGGACAAGGGAGAAGTCTTGCTATTAGTAGTCATGTGAATTTGGTATTCGTTCGATATTTTGATGTGATGCATGTTGTCTAGCCTCTAGTGGTGTTATGTGAACGTCGACTACATAACACTTCACCATTATTTGGACCCAGAGGAAGGCATTGGGAAGTAATAAGTAGATGATGGGTTGCTAGAGTGACAGAAGCTTAAACCCTAGTTTATGCGTTGCTTCGTAAGGGGCTGATTTGGATCCATATGTTTCATGCTATGGTTAGGTTTACCTTAATACTTTTGTTGTAGTTTCGGATGCTTTCAATAGAGGTTAATCATAAGTGGGATGCTTGTTCAAGTAAGAACAGCACCCAAGCACCGGTCCACCCACATGTCAAATTATCAAAGTACCGAACGCTAATCATATGAACGTGATGAAAACTAGCTTGACGATATTCCCATGTGTCCTCGGGAGCGCTTTTATTTATATAAGATTTTGTCCAGGCTTGTCCTTTGCTACAAAAAGGATTGGGCCACTTTGCTGCACTTTATTTACTTTTGTTACTTGTTGCTCGTACAAATTATCTTATCACAAAACTATCTGTTACCATTTATTTCAGTACTTGCAGAGAATACCTTGCTGAAAACCGTTTATCATTTCCTTCTGCTCCTCGTTGGGTTCGACACTCTTACTTATGAAAAGGACTATGATAGATTCCCTATACTTGTGGGTCATCAAGACTCTTTTCTGGTGTCGTTGCCGGGGAGTGAAGCGCCTTTGGTAGGTGGAATTTGGTAAGGAAAAAATTATATAGTGTGCTGAAATTTACTGTCACTTGTTACTATGGAAAGTAATCCTCTGAGGGGCTTGTTCGGGGTATCTTCACCCCGACCAGTAGAGCAAAGAGTTGCTCCTCAACCTACTGAACCTATTGAAGATGAAATTCCTTATGAGTATCCTTCGGGTATGATAGACAAACTGCTAGCTAATCCTTTTACAGGAGATGGAACAAAGCATCCTGATGAACACCTAATATATGTGGATGAAGTTTGTGGATTATTTAAGCTTGCAGGTATACCCGATGATGTTGCTAAGAAGAAGGTCTTCCCTTTATGTTTGAAGGGAGATGCATTGATATGGTATAGGCTATGTGATGATACGAGATCATGGAACTATAGAAGATTGAAATTGGAAATTCATCAAAAGTATTACCCTATGCATCTTGTTCATCGTGATCGCAATTATATATATAATTTTTGGCCTCGCGAAGGAGAAAGCATCGCTCAAGCTTGGGGGAGGCTTAAATCAATGTTATATTCATGCCCCAATCATGAGCTCTCAATAGAAATGATTATTCAAAATTTTTATGCTCGGCTTTCTGAAAATAATCGCACCATGCTCGATACTTCTTGTGCTGGCTCTTTTATGATGAAGACTATTGGATTTAGATGGGATTTATTGGATAGAATTAAACGCAACTTTGAAGATTGGGATCTCGACAAAGGTAAGGAGTCAGGCATGACACCTAAGTTTGATTGTGTTAAATCTTTTATGGATACCGATATTTTCCGTAAGTTTAGCACTAAATATGTACTTGATTATGAGATAGTAGCTTCTTTTTGTGAATCTTTTGCTACTTATGTTGATCTCCCTAAGGAGAAGTGGTTTAAATATCATCCTCCCATAGAAGTAAAAGTAGCTGCACCTATTAAAGTTGAAGAAAAGACTATCACTTATAATGATCCTATTGTTCCTACTTCTTATGTTGAGAAACCACCTTTCCCTGTTAGGATAAAGAATCATGCTAAAGCTTCAACTGTGGTTCGTAAAAGCAATATTGAAACATACAAACCTCCCGAGAAAGTTAAAGTTGAACCTAATATTGCTATTGTTAAAGATCTCTTGTCTGATAATATAGATGGGCATGTTATTTATTTCTGTGATGAAACTGCTAGAATTGCTAAACCCCGTGATATAGATAAACCTAGACCTATGGTAGGCATGCCTGTTATTTCTGTTAAAATAGGAGATCATTGTTATCATGGTTTATGTGATATGGGTGCTAGTGCTAGTGCAATACCTATTGACTTATACAACGAAATTATGCATGACATTGCACCTATTGAGTTATAAGATATTGATGTTACTATTAAACTTGCTAATAGAGATACTATTTCACCAATGGGAATTGTTAGAGATGTTGAAGTCTTGTGTGGGAAAAGTAAATATCCTGCTGATTTTCTTGTTCTTGGTTCCCCCAAGGATAGCTTTTGTCCCATTATATTTGGTAGACCCTTCTTAAATACTGTTAATTCTACCATAGATTGCACAAGGGATGTTGTTACTGTCGGCTTGGATGATATGACTCATGAATTTAATTTCTCTAAATTTAGTAAACAACACCGTGAAGAAGAATTGCCTAGTAAGGATGAAATTATTGGTCTTGCTTCTATTTCCATACTTCCTAGTGATCCTTTAGAACAATATTTGCTAGACCATGAGAATGATATGTTTATGAATGAAAGAAGGGAAATAGATGAAGTATTCTTTAAACAGGAACCTATGCTGAAACACAATTTTCCTGTTGAAATCCTAGGGGATCCCCCTCCACCTAAGGGTGGTCCCGTGTTTGAGCTTAAACCGTTGCCTGATAATCTTAAATATGCTTATCTTGATGAAAAGAAGATATATCCTGTTATTATTAGTGCTAACCTTTCGGAGCATGAAGAAGAAAGATTATTGAAAACTCTGAAGAAGCACCGTGCTGCTATTGGATATACTCTTGATGATCTTAAGGGCATTAGTCCCACTCCATGTCAACATAAAATAAATTTGGAAGCAGATGCCAAACCAGTTCGTGATCCTCAACGACGTCTGAATCCTAAAATGAAAGAAGTGGTAAGAAAAGAAATACTAAAGCTTCTGGAGCCAGGTATAATTTATCCCGTTGCTGATAGTCAGTGGGTAAGTCATGTTCATTGTGTCCCTAAGAAGGGAGGTATTACTGTTGTTCCTAATGATAAAGATGAATTGATTCCACAAAGAATTATTACAGGTTATAGGATTGTAATTGATTTCCGCAAATTAAATAGGGCTACTAAGAAAGATCATTACCCCTTACCTTTTATCGATCAAATGCTAGAAAGATTATGCAAACATACACATTACTGCTTTCTAGATGGTTATTCTGGTTTCTCTCAAATACCTGTGTCGGCTAAAGATCAATTAAAGACTACTTTTACATGCCCTTTTGGTACTTTTGCTTATAGACGTATGCCTTTTGGTTTATGTAATGCACCTCCTATCTTTCAAAGATGCACGATGGCAATATTCTCTGACTTTTGTGAAAAGATTTGTGAGGTTTTCATGGGCGAATTTTCCGTCTATGGATCTTCTTTTGATGATTGCTTGAGCAATCTTGATCGAGTTTTGCAGAGATGTGAAGAAACTAATCTTGTCTTGAAATGGGAAAAGTGCCACTTTATTGGTTAATGAAGGTATTGTCTTGGGGCATAAAGTTTCTGAAAGAGGTATTGAAGTTGATAAAGCCAAGGTTGATGCTATGGAAAAGATGCCATGTCCCAAGGACATCAAAGGTATAAGAAGTTTCCTTGGTCACGCCGAAATTTTATAGGAGGTTCATTAAGGACTTCTCAAAAATTTCTTGGCCTCTGACCAATTTATTACAAAAATATATACCATTTGTCTTTGATGATGATTGTGTAGAGGCATTTGAAATACTTAAGAAAGCATTAGTCTCTGCACCTATTGTTCAGCCACCTGATTGGAATTTACCCTTTGAAATTATGTGTGATGCTAGCGATTATGCTGTAGGTGCTGTTCTAGGGCAAAGAGTTGATAAGAAATTAAATGTTATCCACTACGCTAGTAAGACTCTAGACAATGCTCAAAGAAATTATGCTACTACTGAAAAAGAACTTTTAGCAGTTGTATTTGCTTGTGGTAAGTTCAGACCTTATATTGTTGATTCTAAAGTAACTATCCACACTGATCATGCTGCTATTAAATATCTTATGGAGAAGAAATATGCTAAACCTAAACTTATTAGATGGGTTCTCTTGCTACAAGAATTTGATTTGCATATTGTTGATAGAAAAGGAGCTGAGAACCCCATTGCAGACAACTTATCTAGGTTAGAGAATGTTCTTGATGACCCACTACATATTGATGATAGCTTTCCTGATGAACAATTAAATGTCATAAGTACTTCTCGTAGTACCCCTTGGTATGTTGATTATGCTAATTACATAGTTGCTAAATTTATACCACCTAGCTTCACATACCAACAAAAGAAAAAGTTCTTCTATGATTTGAGACATTACTTTTGGGATGACCCACATCTTTATAAAGAAGGAGTAGATGGTGTTATTAGACGTTGTGTACCTAAGCATGAACAGGAACATATCCTACGCAAGTGCCACTCCGAAACTTATGGAGGACACCACGCGGGAGATAGAACTGCACATAAGGTATTGCAATCCGGTTTTTATTGGCCTACTCTCTTCAAAGATGCCCGTAAGTTTGTCCTATCTTGTGATGAATGTCAAAGAATTGGTAATATTAGTAGACGTCAAGAAATGCCTATGAATTATTCACTTGTTATTGAACCGTTTGATGTTTGGGGCTTTGATTATATGGGACCTTTTCCTGCCTCTAATGGATATACACAATCACCATCACTTTTATCTTTACCGTTTTTCTTAGTTCGATCCTTTTGGTAATATTTTGATCTAGTAGAATACAGTTTATGGCATGATCTAGTTGTGAGTTTTGCTTTATTATCCTTCTATGTAATCGAGTTCGTGAGCTATATAATAAATATTAGTGTTGATTCAAGGGCTTGTTTATTTTTGCCATGATCCCAAATAAAAGAAAAGAAAAGAGAAAAAGAATAAGAAGAAACAAAAGTTCATATTGATCTTATTGATAGTAATGACTTCACATAGAAAGAGTGTGATGATTAAAAGTTGTTGGGAGTTGGCAGACATAGCTTTGGTCATCGTTGCAATTAATAGGAAGTAATAAGGAAAGAGAGGTTTCATATATAAATATACTATTATTGACATCTTTTATGATTGTGAGCACTCATCAAAATATGACATGCTAAAGAGTTGATGTTGGACAAGGAAGACAACATAATGGGTTATGTTTTCTTATATCTGAGATAAAGTATGTTGTCATGGATCATCCAACATGTTGAGCTTGCCTTTCCCCCTCATGCTAGCCAAATTCTCAGCACCAAGTAGAGATACTACTTGTGCTTCCAAATACACTTAAACTAGTTTTGCCATGAGAGTCCACCATATCTACCTATGGATTGAATAAGATCCTTCAAGTAAGTTGTCATCGGTGCAAAGCAATAAAAATTGCTCTCTAAATATGTATGATTGATTGGTGTGGGAGAAATAAGATTTATACGATCTTGTGATGTGGAAGTAATAAAAGCGACGGACTGCATAATAAAGGTTCATATCACAAGGGGCAATATAAAGTGACGTTCTTTCGCATTAAGATTTTGTGCATCCAACCATAAAAGCGCGTGGCAACCTCTGCTTCCCTCTGCGAAGGGCCTATCTTCTACATATTTATTGTTATCGGCTTTCGCTTGAGGACAAGCGAGGTCTAAGCTTGGGGGAGTTGATACGTCCATTTTGCATCATGCTTTTATATCGACATTTATTGCATTATGGGCTGTTATTTCACATTATGTCACAATACTTATGGCTATTCTCTCTTATTTTACAATTTTTTACATAAGGAGAGAGAATGCCGGCAGCTGGAATTCTGGGCTGGAAAAGAAGCAAATATTACAGACCTATTCTACACAACTCCAAAAGTCCTGAAACTCCACGGAATACCTTATAATAATTAATGAAAAATCCTTGCCAAAGATGAAGACCAGGGGGCCCACACCCTGCTCACGAGGGTGGGGGGCGCCCCCCTCTAGGGCGCGCCCCTACTTCGTGGGCCCCCTGGTGGCTCTCCGATGACCATCTTCTCCTATATGAAGTCTTTCGTCGAGAAAAAAATAGGAAGCAACCTTTCGGGATGAAACTCCGCCGCCACGAGGCGGAACCTTGGCCGATCCAATCTAGAGCTCCGGCAGAGCTGTTCAGTCGGGGAAACTTCCCTCCCGGAGGGGGAAATCATCGCCATCGTCATCACCAACGCTCCTCTCATCGGGAGAGGGTAATCTCCATCGACATCTTCATCAGCACAATCTCATCTCAAAACCCTAGTTCATCTCTTGTATCCAATTCTTGTCTCCAAGTCCGGGATTGGTGCTAGTAGGTTGCTAGTAGTGTTAATTAGTCCTTGTAGTTGATGCTAGTTGGTTTAATTGGTGGAAGATCATATGTTCAGATCCTTTATGCATATTATTACCCCTCTGATTATGAACATGAATATGCTTTGTGAGTAGTTACGTTTGTTCCTGAGGACAAGGGAGAAGTCTTGCTATTAGTAGTCATGTGAATTTGGTATTCGTTCAATATTTTGATGTGATGCATGTTGTCTAGCCTCTAGTGGTGTTATGTGAACGTCGACTACATAACACTTCACCATTATTTGGGCCTAGAGGAAGGCATTGGGAAGTAATAAGTAGATGATGGGTTGCTAGAGTGACAAAAGCTTAAACCCTAGTTTATGCGTTGCTTCGTAAGGGGCTGATTTGGATCCATATGTTTCATGCTATGGTTAGGTTTACCTTAATACTTTTGTTGTAGTTGCGGATGCTTGCAATAGAGGTTAATCATAAGTGGGATGCTTGTTCAAGTAAGAACAGCACCCAAGCACCGGTCCACCCACATGTCAAATTATCAAAGTACCGAAAGTGAATCATATGAACGTGATGAAAACTAGCTTGACGATATTCCCATGTGTCCTCGGGAGCGCTTTTCCTTATAGAAGAGTTTATCCAGGTTGTCCTTTGCTACAAAAAGGATTGGGCCACTTTTCTGCACTTTATTTACTTTTGTTACTTGTTGCTCGTTACAAATTATCTTATCACAAAACTATCTGTTACCACTTATTTCAGTACTTGCAGAGAATACCTTGCTGAAAACCGTTTATCATTTCCTTCTGCTCCTCGTTGGGTTCGACACTCTTACTTATCGAAAGGACTACGATAGATCCCCTATACTTGTGGGTCATCAGAATCTAGATGCAATATTCCTACTTCTAACTACGCACATGAAGTAGGAGGAGTTTATGCGGATCTCTCCCACCAAACATTTGGTTAAAAATGCGGGAGTATAAGCAATGCCCTAGAGAAAGGATTCAAAAAAAGGAACCCTAAGAATGAGAAGAAACATGGCATTACCGGTATCTATGGGAGTAGATCGAAGAGGAGGCGACCTTAACGGAGCAGATCCGATGAAGGGCCGACCGATCCGGAGGGCCTGAGGGCGCTCCGTGGCAATGGGCGGAGCAACCGACGGCTAGGGCATAGATGAGGGACGAGCGCGAAGGGGAAAAAGAAAACCCTTTAGACTGCGCCCTTTATATAGGCGCCTAGATGTTAGCCGGTAGTACCGCTCTGTGGAGCATTAGTACCGGTCCTGTAGCTACCCGGTGTTTGAGAGCGGTACTTCCGCTCCAGAAGCAGCGGTGGTACCGCTTCCAAATACCGGTAGTACCGGCTAGTGGTACTGGTATAGGCAGGAGCGGTAGAACTGCTCGTGCAAGACCAGAAGTACTGCTGGGACTACACAACTTAGTGGAAGAACGGTAGAACCATTCTAACCACCGGTTGTACCGCCAAGTTGCATCAGCCCATGCACAAAAGAGATCAAACTGGTGTACATTTGAAAAGATGGCTTGGGATGAGAAGGCTTAGGTTGGAAGCAAGTCACTGTATTAGGATGAAGAAGACTCTCAAGAGTGCAAGAAGCACACAATAAAATCCGCTCTTTAGAGAATTCAAACATTTAGGAGAACCAAAGGAGCAAGGCAAAAGGAAACACACAACAAGGAAAAACAGTTTAAACACAAGGGTGGATGCTGGAGCCACCTATGTTTGAGTCAAATGGTACGGCGCCGCGAAGAATTATCCTTGGGCCCATGACCAAAACTCGTCATTGACGCACAAGTGCCATCAATAATGGCTAATGTGAAAGAGTTGATTAATTTATGCATAACGGGGGGAGGAAGAGTTCATTGAGAGAACACTACTCCCCCTATGTCCATGCCTACACCTAGAACAAGACATCATAAAGAGTATGGTGGGGTGTCGGTGTCAAAACCGGCGGATCTCGGGTAGGGGGTCCCAAACTGTGCGTCTAAGGTCGATGGTAACAGGAGACAGGGGACACGATGTTTACCTAGGTTTGGGCCCTCTCTATGGAGGTAATACCCTACGTCCTGCTTGATTGATATTGATGAATACGAGTATTACAAGAGTTGATCTACCTTGAGATCGTAATGGCTAAACCCTAGAGGTCTAGCTTGTATGGCTATGATAATAAATCTCCCCTATCCGGACTAAGTCCTCTGGTTTATATAGACACCGGGAGGATCTAGGGTTACATAAGGTCGATTACAAAGAAATGAATCTACATATTCGACGCCAAGCTTGCCTTCCACGCCAAGGAGAGTCCCATCCGGACACGGGTGCAATCTTCGGTCTTCGTATCTTCACAGCCCATCAGTCTGGCCCATGGCTAACAGGCCGGACGCCCGAGGACCCCTTAGTCTAGGACTCCCTCAGTAGCCCCCGAACCAGGCTTCAATGACGAGGTGTTCGGTGCGCAGACTGTCTTCGGCATTGCAAGGCGGGTTCCTCCTCCGACGTCTTCCAAGTAATGTGTTTGGCTTTCAATTCAATGCCGCACCCCTCGGCTAATGTGCATTTATTACTTCATCCTCCACGTGTGGGGAGAATGTGGACGGTCAGGGTATTTTTTGCAAATAACCCCCTAGCCCTGCAAGAAAGAGTGTCTATTTAAAGAGATTGGATCTCAGATCCTTTCGGCACCACGTGGATAAAATCCTCAGATACTTCCAGGCAAAAACCATTCCAACATGGCCCACATTCCCAGCTCCTCTTCCCGTTCCAACCTAGAGAGAGGCGAATGGGAGAGGTGCTCCGTGTCCCACAGCCAATTGGTGAAGCTGCAAACATAGGGATTTCTCCCTCCTGCAGATTTGGTCCCTATTCGAGCATGATTGGCCTCCTTCAACGGCAAAACCCAGGCGAAGGATTTCCCCAATCCGTCTGCGGGAGAATGAGTGTGCTTCGTCCCCTATCTGCTGAGGGGCGTGGGATTTCCAATTCACCCATTCCTCCGAGGGCTTCCAGAGTACTATGGCCTCCAGCTGCATAATTTTACCCCGGCCTCCGCCCTGCACATTGCGGGTTATGTCGCTTTATGCGAACTATTCCTGGGTTGCGAGGCCCATTTCGATTTGTGGAGAAGAATGTTCTGCCTCGTCCCTCGCAATCAAGGTGGGTCAATTTCTGAAGTGGGAGGAGCCGAAGTGTGGCGCATCGCTGGGACCAAATACCTGTCCGGCACGCCGAAGAAAGCTCCCGAAGAATGGCCTTCCGAATGGTTCTACATCGACGACGTCGCTCTACCTGACCCCGTCCGCATGGGCTTCCCCGAGTTTTCAAATGCTCCGCTGAAGAAACGCCATAGCTGGCATCCTTGGAGCCTTGATGAAGAGGATAGTGCGGAGGTCAGCTTGCAGCTGGGCAAGATTAAGGCGCTTGCCCAGTCCGGATTGTCAATAACCGAGGTAATGGCGATCTCTATAACGCGGGGGGTCCAGCCATTCCAATATAGAGGGCTGCCCATGTGGCATTACAACGGGGAAGACGATGCCTCACGCTATGGTCGGAAGGGCCCGAAGACCCCCGCCGCCCTGGCCAAAATACTGGCCGAGCTGTATAAAGGGGAGAAGGAGGAGTTCACCCGTCTCCAATATCGAGACGGATTTTCCATGTATAATCCTCCCAGCTGGGTAAGGTTCAGCTCCACTATTTTACTCTTGTCCCTGAATCATTCTTGACAGGCAGCATCTTATCTGCTCATAACAAGAATGGCGAAAGTCTGTCGAGGGGATCCATGACCCTGCCCCTCAGCCGAAGAATCGCAACCGGGATCTTGACCCCGGATATGAGGAAGATCCGAACATATTTGTGGAGCTTGAGGATGGAATATTCTATCAGATGAGCTACGACGGTACATATGTACCAATTATCGCTGATTACCTCGGCCTCCTCCCTGCTTCACGTGTAAGTAATCTGAAGACACCTTATCCAAAAGAGTTTTATCATTCCTCCTTACCCACTGCACTATCCTGTGCTTAGAAGGGGAAGCGTTCGGCGCGCCATGTTGCTCCGGGAGCGTCTCCGAAGAGAGCGTCCCCCATACCAGGCAAGCCTTCTAAGAGGAAGGCAAACGAAGATACGGCCGAGCCTTCATCAAAGAGGTATGAATTTGCAAGTATGCACCTTGGCAGTCACATCCAACTGTAACCTTTCCATTTACCCTGTATCAGGAAAAAGGTGCGCCGGACTATATCCGGGGGTTCGGCCGGTCATACTTCCTGCAGCCAGGATTCAATTCCTTTCGTGAAGACGGGGGTTGATGCGGGGGTGACGCTAGACTTCCCTCCAGCCGAGGATTCGGATGATGTATCCGTCACCAACTCGGAAGTGGAGAGCGCCATGAATCATCGATGCCGCAGGGCCATTTTACAAGACCCTGGCTTTTCAGAAGAGTCATTTAACGCCTTCAGCTCGGCCGATGCGTATACCCGAGATGCTCGAGATGGGCTTAATTGTAACATCCCAAATTTTCAATTTGGAATGTTATACATTAGATCATCATGCATATCTTATTTTCTTGCATTTTGGTCGATCCTAGAAATTTCACGCAACTCAATGACCTTCGGAGAGAGTTGGGGATTTCGTTATTTTCATATTTGAGAGTTTTCTCGAATTTGAAAAGAGGATCATTTGATTTATTTATTTCTTCTTCAATAATTTTTGCGTTATCAAAAATATAAGAGAGGGAATAATATGAATTTCCCAAAATATAGGAAAAATGAAGATTTAATAAATAGATCAAATTTCGTTTTCCGGTGTTTGTTTGTTTTTCTTTGGATAGGGAAAAATGCGTGTTTTCAAAAATTGCATTTTAGGTCCGGAGAAAAGTTCATTTTGTTCGACTCATTTTTAGGAGTCGGGGAAAATTTACTTTAGTAATTTTGGAGCTCGTTTAGATTTTCTTTTCTGTGTTTTCCTGTGCGTGAAATCTGTTAAAAAAATCAGCAGCGCCAGCTGGGCCAAAGGCCCAAGCCAAGCCGCCGCCCCTGCGCTCCCAGGCGCCAGGCGCCGAGCGCCAGCGCTGCCAGGAGGCCGCCGCCGCCTCTCCCTATTGCTGAATCCTTTTAGGATTCTAGGGCGCCCCCTTGTCTCTTTTTCCTTGTTTCGTTATTCCTAGTCCTACTCCGTTTATTCTTTCCTATTCTTAGTCTATTTCCTATTCCTACTCTATTTCTTGTCCCCTACCCCAAGTTTCCTCTCCCTTCACCAATATAAATACCCCAAGACCCCCCCCTCTAAACATCAAATCAAAGCCCCTCTCCTCCCAAGCCGCGCCACACCGCGCCGCCTCACCCCGCGCCCCTCACCCACCGCCGCCCTACACCACCGCCGCCGCCGCCCTAGCACGCCGCCGTCGCCACCATTCGCCCCGCCTCGCCGGAGGTAGCCCCGCGCCTCTCTTTTTCTTCCCCGCGGTTCGGTTCTTTTAAAAGAAACCGTTCCGGTTTTGTTTTCCGGTTTTTCTCTCCGATTCTTCGTTTCGGTTTCTTTTCCGAAACCCTAGATCGGTTTTCCGTTTTCTTTTTCGGTTTCTTCTCCGAAAACCCTAGATTGGTTTTCGTTCTTCTTTCGAACCGTTCGTCTCAACGAACGTGATCACCAATTCTTTCCCGGTTAAATACGTCCGTTCGTTTAACCGTTCTTCGTTTTCTTTTCGTCGGATTTATTCTGCGATCGCGATCTCAGATCCGATCTTCGTTCTAGTTATCTTCTCGCCCGTTTATCGGAATCAGGTGATTCAAGCGCCTGGAGTTTCGTCTCGAAACCGCCGTTCCGTATAATGAACTTAAACAAGTTTTTGCTACTGTAAAATTTTGACCTAGTTCAACTTGCTAGAACCGAGTTGTTCTTCCGCCGTTTGTTTTCGGTTTCTTTGTTCGGTTCCTTCTTTCTTTGCAACCGGAGTTCTTAAGTTGAACCTTCTGGTTCGTTCTCTCGTTCGAGTTTTACTTGTGCATTAGATGAGTACTTATTGTGTGGTTACTATTGTTTGCTTACGATAGATTGACCGGAGTGTGACGAGTAGATCTATCATGAGTTTTGAGTGCGAATCATCTTCATCAACATTGCAGGCAAGTTCACACTTTGATCATACCTTTTCTACAACCCAGTTTTATTGCATTAGATCAATCCTCACACATTGCATGATTAGGATCTAATTAAACTGTGGGATGGGAAGTAGATGAGGTAGTACCTATTACCTGTATTATTATGAAACCTTTGGGAGTTACTTCTACGTTTGCTTATTATGCCATGCTATGCTAGTAGACGTGGATTGGGTGAGTGATATCCATGACAGATGTGAGTTGATAATTTTAATGGTTTATTTAAAGTGGCAACATAAACACACATCTGGGTGGATTGAGGCACCTGATGTCTATCAGGACTTGCCTGTTTTTTTTTTGGACCGCCACCCAGGCTCAAAGGGATCATAAGATCTTTCATGCTAGAAACTTCCGTGTGCAGCCACATGCTACTATGGGATCTGGCATAGTTGACTAAGTTGTGCGAACTCTTACGGGGTGGACTAGCAGATGTAGGGGTTGTAGGTGGTACGGTCTACCCCACATGTAAGGTGCTAGCGCTTCTGAAAGACTTTGTCTCGGTCATCCATCTTCTCAAACACCATGTAGTGCGAGAAACCAAACGGAGGCGATCGAGTCATGTGGGGAAAAGTGCGCAAACCTCTGCAGAGTGTACAAACTAATCATGATTAGCCGTGTCCCCGGTTATGGACAACTTGAGTATCTAGTACTTGAATATCATGTGAATCTCATCACGTTACTTCTAATTAATGTTGTTGGGTTTTAATTATTTTTAATTGGGATTGAGAATGCTGTCAACCATTCTCAATGTTTAACAACCACCATGATAGTTAAATAAACTTATTCCTTTGCAGTAGGGAAAAATTGGCTTTACGAAAAGACCTTATAACCATAGAGCTTTCCACCAGCCAAATATGCATATAGTGGTAGCCATTGTTCATCATTTTCTCTATGGTGTGGATTTGCCAGTACATTCAATGTACTGACCCGTTTCGGGCTGCAACGTCTTATGTTGCAGGTTTCTTACGACGAGTAAGTGATACGTTAGGGTTACGATTTCTATACTCAACTTTGCCGTTGGTGTTGATGGGAATCCACAACCTTGTTGCTTCCGCTATTTTGGATTGAGGTAATAGTATTTACGTTACTTTGTACATGTGATTTACCTCTGTTATAAATCCTTTGAGTACTGTGTGTGTCAGCATACCGATCCAGGGATGACACGTAAGCACAGAGACTTGACTCATTCGGGTCGGGTCGCTACAAGATGGTATCAGAGCACATGTTGACTATAGGACGTGACCCTAGAAACTGGCAAGCCCATAGCAAAGATTTTTCTCTACAACTTTTCCTTTCAAAAAGATCTTTTACCTCTCTTCTCTTCTGAGCTTATTCAAAAATTCCCTTTTAGTGAGACTATACCCCTTTTCCCCATTTGACCACTCGAAGATTCCACTGATGAGACCACTCCAAGAAGTACAAGATATTGGACAACTAAGACCACTTCGAAATGAAGAGTATTTTCCGTGCATCTGAATAATGGAAACTACAATGGTTGAAGGCCGA
Organism: Triticum urartu; assembly: GCF_056163025.1. Taxonomy (NCBI): domain Eukaryota; kingdom Viridiplantae; phylum Streptophyta; class Magnoliopsida; order Poales; family Poaceae; genus Triticum; species Triticum urartu. Next base: position 279,673,138 of record NC_141879.1, on the reverse strand, counting down.
AGACAAGTAGAATTTGAAGGCTCTGAAGAATTCCCAGATTTGTATGACCTAGGAATGGCTACCCTTTTGGAACTTGGCAGACTATGGAAGTTTTCAATACCCGAGATCAAGGTGTATCGGAGAAAGACTGAAACAAGGAGCATGAGAACTCAAAGTTTTGTCAAGAAAACCCTAAGGCAGGAGATATCAACTATGGAATGATAGCTCATGGAAATGACAAGAGCAGAAACACGATTATCCGTGATGTCATCACCCGCTAATGCTATTGTCACCGTGCTGAGTTAAGGATGCAAGTCTTCAGAATGGATTTGATGGAAGAAGGCTGATGGAGCACCTAGCATAAGATGAAGTTTTAGCCCTAGCCGCTATATCGCCAGAATCTGGAGTAGTACATCAAGAGTTTTAAGATGGAGCTCCAGGAAGCCGTATTTTGACAGGGAAGCATTTCGTGAAGAATTTAGGTGCAAGAAGCTGAAGTACCAAGCTAGAGAAGTAAAGCCTTGAGATACAGGAGGTTCGTCAGGAACTGAAGGACAGTATGGCCATGGTTCATGTGAAGGATGTTGAAACCAGAAGTTTGGAATGCAATTCCAGAATATTCAAGGATGTCACGAGAGACTTCACGTCAACAGAGTTGAACTGGCAAAAGAACTTGAGAAGACAAGCATGATCGGAAGAAGCCATTGGAGGCATGAACAAGGCTTGAAGAGTTTGGAGACGTTGAAGATTTATTGACCTTAGAAGACCAAACCCCTGTTATATACCTACGTTAGATACGACGTTTGTGAGCTGTCATTTGTTTGATGTTTTTCGACAGCCACAACAAAAATCTGTCTTTTCAAAACTGTTGTTTGCATTGTGTGCATCCCTCTTGATCTCTCTTATCTCACCCCAAACCTTGGACCCAATAGAGGATGAATGGAGATGAGCTTGTATTTTCTGGACCGATGAGTCAATTGGAGACGGACCGATGGATTCAGAACATGGAGGATCATATGGAGAATAACCCTATAGTTGGAAATGATATGACCCAGCATGCTCTTCAGTGCTTTGAACGAGGTGCCGCTACTTGGTGGAGGATGTACCAAACCATCAATGGATGGAAAGGAGTAACCACTTGGAAAGAATTTAAGTTGACTTTGCTAAAGTCTCAGTTTGTGTCCCAGAAATTGAAGCCTTATGGAAAGGATATGAAGAAAACTTATGCATGCAAGCTTTGTGGAGAAATAGGACACAACCATAAAGAACACAAGGATGAATGCCCTAATTGTGAAGGAAGTCACCCAGCTGAAGAATGCCCAACTAGGCAGATCACTTGTTTCTTGTGTGAAGGGACTACCCACTATCCTGCTCAGTGTCACATTTACCCCATGGTACAACGAACCATCCAGCAGAAGAACGAAGTAATGAAAGGAGCCCTCATGGAAATTTTAGAAGAACCCGTGATGAAGGAAGATGTGGAAGACACACCTAAAGAGGACCCGAGTAAACCCTGCACTAAATCTTGCTATTCATGTGGAGAAGGAGGACACATCTCCCAAAATTGTATAAAGGGGGATCTAGTAGAATTCCCGACGGAGGAAGTAGCGTATGACCCACAGGAAATAGAAGCTCTGATTGGAATGGAAAAGACCAGGAAGAGAAACCGATTGGAGCCCAGGAGGAACCTGAGTCATATCACCTGTTACAGGTGCAAGGAGTCAGGGCACTTCCTCAGCAGTTGCCCAAAAAAAAGGAAACCTCGATACTTGTCAGAAGTAATATGTTTTAGTTGTAATAAAGCAGGGCACTTTGCCAGAGATTGTCCGAAGGAGAAGGAGACTTGTGATAAGTAGTTGAGTTTGCAACAGAAGTAATGGAGTAGTAGAAGCGAGAACATTTTCTTGAGGTGTTAAGTTGAGACATGTAATGGAGAAGCGAGAGATTGTAAACATTTGAGAATGAATAAAGTAGCATCGTTGGTACTGATATGGATTTTATGAGTTGTTACTCTATGAAGAAGGATTTTGACCATTTTTGAGGATAAGAGAAATATGGTCTATGGAAGGATTTTAAGGGTGGTAGTACCCTGTAAGAACCCTTGATCCCTGGAAAAGATAAGCATACTCCACTGAGTGGATTTCGGACAAAATGAATACGAGTTTTGTCTCGATATGTGTGATACCCCAAGAGTATGTGGGATGAAGTTGGAGACCGTCAGTTGTTTGGATCAAATGTGATCAAGGATTCAGAAGAGAATGTTCAAGATAGACTGAAGGTAGCTCAGTCCAGGCAGAAGAGTTGTATAGACTCAAAACTCAAGGAGGTAGCCTATGAAATGGAAGACAGAGCATGTCTTCGCATGTCCCCTATGCGAGGAGTTAAACGGATTGGAGTGAAGGGACAGTTAGCCCCGAGAATTGTAGGACCATACCGAGTTATGGAGCGTATGGGAGAAGTGGCCAACAAGTTTGAGTTACCCGAAGGACTGTTAGGAGTTCATGATGTGTTTCACGTTTTCCAGTTGAAGAAGTGCCATGCAGATATGGCCAATATTCCCGTGTAAGGACGCTTGACCCTGGAAAGGATAATGATGTGGAATATGGACTCCATAAGTATAAGTTTTTATCTCGGTATGTGGGATATCCCACGAGGATGAAGAGATAAATTACTATTCGATATAAAGGAGGTATGATGTTGGATCAATGAAAATTCCATGATGAGTCTGAGTAATCATGTCTTAGTTTGGTGCCAATAGAAGGAAGGAAGACAATACAATTGGATGGATTTAAGAATACTAGGAAGTTGGAAGTTGGAATAATGATCAGTTGCCCGATGATAAGTTCAAGGACTACAAGTGATGAGATGGGCCATAACCCACAGGCCCCAGGACCTGCCAAGAAGCAAGCACATTCTTGCTGAAGGAAAAACCCTGGAAGTGGATATACCTTTGTCGACAGACGATTTTATAGGAGTTTACGCAAAACCTGAGAGTTGTGAAGGAACGATAGATAGTTGTTTGGCTTGCAGAATCTATGGATTTATCCGAACTTGGTTCGTCGACAAGAGAAATTCTGCAATGCTTGTGAGGATGACCGAGTGTTAGAATGCGAGATTCGCTAAACCGTATACAAGGTAATGATTTGGGTGCGGGATGGATTGATCACCATACCGACTTACTCTTATTATTCGCCTTGATATATGGGATGGTAAATCTGAGTGACTTACCTATAGTAGAGAGACGACGATCAAAACTCTGTTTAAACCTTAGAATGGTATAAGTATTTTTTCCTTGTACACGGCAGTTGTTGCCAACCGTAGGATATACGGTGAGGATCAACCCAGACCATTTCCTGCAGGAGAAACCATAAATGGTTGACCACCATGAGATATCGATAGTTGTTTAGTAATGGCGCCAGACCCATCAGCTAAGAAGACCCAATCTTGGAATAACATTACCAAGATGAAAGGACAAAAGAATTGAGGAAAAGGTTATGCTGTTATCGGAAGAGCTCAGAGGAGAAATTTTCTCGAGGATCTGAGAAGACCGACACTGTCAAGAATAAGGATGGAGTATATGAATTTTGATGGAACAGTAACCATGCTTCTAAGGGTGGTAGCACCCCAGACCCCTGTGATGATCGATGGATTTTGAGGAGACCCCCAAACCCTAACCTTTTCTTGCTAGCCTCTCCGAATCTCGAGGACGAGATTCCTTTTAAGGGTGGTAGGTTTGTAACATCCCAAATTTTCAATTTGGAATGTTATACATTAGATCATCATGCATATCTTATTTTCTTGCATTTTGGTCGATCCTAGAAATTTCACGCAACTCAAGGACCTTCGGAGAGAGTTGGGGATTTCGTTATTTTCATATTTGAGAGTTTTCTCGAATTTGAAAAGAGGATCATTTGATTTATTTATTTCTTCTTCAATAATTTTTCCGTTATCAAAAATATAAGAGAGGGAATAATATGACTTTCCCAACATATAGGAAAAATGAAGATTTAATAAATAGATCAAATTTCGTTTTCCGGTGTTTGTTTGTTTTTCTTTGGATAGGGAAAAATGCGTGTTTTCAAAAATTGCATTTTAGGTCCGGAGAAAAGTTCATTTTGTTCGACTCATTTTTAGGAGTCGGGGAAAATTTACTTTAGTAATTTTGGAGCTCGTTTAGATTTTCTTTTCTGTGTTTTCCTGCGCGCGAAATCTATTAAAAAAATCAGCAGCGCCAGCTGGGCCAAAGGCCCAAGCCAAGCCGCCGCCCCTGCGCTCCCAGGCACCAGGCGCCGAGCGCCAGCGCTGCCAGGAGGCCGCCGCCGCCTCTCCCTGTTGCCGAATCCTTTTAGGATTTTAGGGCGCCCCCTTGTCTCTTTTTCCTTGTTTCGTTATTCCTAGTCCTACTCCGTTTATTCTTTCCTATTCTTAGTCTATTTCCTATTCCTACTCTATTTCTTGTCCCCTACCCCAAGTCTCCTCTCCCTTCACCAATATAAATACCCCAAGACCCCCCCCTCTAAACATCAAATCAAAGCCCCTCTCCTCCCAAGCCGCGCCACACCGCGCCGCCTCACCCCGCGCCCCTCACCCACCGCCGCCCTACACCACCGCCGCCGCCGCCCTAGCACGCCGCTGTCGCCATCGTTCGCCCCGCCTCGCCGGAGGTAGCCCCGCGCCTCTCTTTTTCTTCCCCGCGGTTCGGTTCTTTTAAAAGAAACCGTTCCGGTCTTCTTTTCCGGTTTTTCTCTCTGATTCTTCATTTCGGTTTCTTTTCCGAAACCCTAGATCAGTTTTCCGTTTTCTTTTTCGGTTTCTTCTCCGAAAACCCTAGATCGGTTTTCGTTCTTCTTTCGGACCGTTCGTCTCAACGAACGTGATCACCGATTCTTTCCCGGTTAATGACGTCCGTTCGTTTAACCGTTCGTCGTTTTCTTTTCGTCGGATTTATTCCGCGATCGCGATCTCAGATCCGATCTTCGTTCTAGTTATCTTCTCGCCCGTTTATCGGAATCAGGTGATTCAAGCGCCTGGAGTTTCCTCTCGAAACCGCCGTTCCGTCTAATCAATTTAAACAAGTTTTTGCTACTATAAAATTTTGACCTAGTTCAACTTGCTAGAACCGAGTTGTTCTTCCGCCGTTTGTTTTCGGTTTCTTTGTTCGGTTCCTTCTTTCTTTGCAACCGGAGTTCTTAAGTTGAACCTTCTAGTTCGTTCTCTCGTTCGAGTTTTACTTGTGCATTAGATGAGTACTTATTGTGTGGTTACTATTGTTTGCTTACGATAGATTGACCGGAGTGTGACGAGTAGATCTATCACGAGTTTTGAGTGCGAATCATCTTCATCAACATTGCAGGCAAGTTCACACTTTGATCATACCTTTTCTACAACCCAGTTTTATTGCATTAGATCAATCCTCACACATTGCATGATTAGGATCTAATTAAACTGTGGGATGGGAAGTAGATGAGGTAGTACCTATTACCTGTATTATTATGAAACCTTTGGGAGTTACTTCTACGTTTGCTTATTATGCCATGCTATGCTAGTAGACATGGATTGGGTGAGTGATATCCATGACAGATGTGAGTTGATAATTTTAATGGTTTATTTAAAGTGGCAACATAAACACACATCTAGGTGGATTGAGGCACCTGATGTCTATCAGGACTTGCCTGTTTTTTTTGGACCGCCACCCAGGCTCAAAGGGATCATAAGATCTTTCATGCTAGAAACTTCCGTGTGCAGCCACATGCTACTATGGGCTCTGGCATAGTTGACTAAGTTGTGCGAACTCTTACGGGGTGGACTAGCAGATGTAGGGGTTGTAGGTGGTACGGTCTACCCCACATGTAAGGTGCTAGCGCTTCTGAAAGACCGTGTCTCGGTCATCCGTCTTCTCAAACACCATGTAGTGCGAGAAACCAAACGGAGGTGATCGAGTCATGTGGGGAAAAGTGCGCAAACCTCTGCAGAGTGTACAAACTAATCATGATTAGCCGTGTCCCCGGTTATGGACAACTTGAGTATCTAGTACTTGAATATCATGTGAATCTCATCACGTTACTTCTAATTAATGTTGTTGGGTTTTAATTATTTTTAATTGGGATTGAGAATGCTGTCAACCATTCTCAATGTTTAACAACCACCATGATAGTTAAATAAACTTATTCCTTTGCAGTAGGGAAAAATTGGCTTTACGCAAAAACCTTATAACCATAGAGCTTTCCACCAGCCAAATATGCATATAGTGGTAGCCATTGTTCATCATTTTCTCTATGGTGTGGATTTGCCAGTACATTCAATGTACTGACCCGTTTCGGGCTGCAACGTCTTATGTTGCAGGTTTCTTACGACGAGTAAGTGATACGTTAGGGTTACGATTTCTACACTCAACTTTGCCGTTGGTGTTGATGGGAATCCACAACCTTGTTGCTTCCGCTATTTTGGATTGAGGTAATAGTATTTACGTTACTTTATACATGTGATTTACCTCTGTTATAAATCCTTCGAGTACTGTGTGTGTCAGCATACCGATCCAGGGATGACACGTAAGCACAGAGACTTGACTCATTCGGGTCGGGTCGCTACATTAATAGAGCCACAAAACAGCATTTGAAAGATGTGCATGTAAGTTTGTTTTGTCTGACTATGATAACCATATACCAGTAGCCCCCGAGACTTAAAGTAGTTGAAACCACTGATTTAAGGATGAATGTACAACCAGGTGCTTACGAAGAAGAACACCCTGTTAACTCAAGAACTAGAAAAGTGTTGGAGCTAGCTGTCTGCTGCCAATGCTGAACTGGAGAAATCCAAGAAGGCATCCCCCGGTAATGTTTCCCTCCATCGAGAAATCATAATTGTACACTAATAATGCTAATCTGGTTGTTTATCTTTGTATTGGATCGTTAGACCAACTGCAGAGCAGCTAGACACCGCTCGAAGCGAAGAACACAAAGCCAAAAAACTGCCAGCAGCAGGCGAGCGTGTGTTAACAAAAGTCGTTTAGGAGAAAAAGAAGCTGCAGGATTCGAACACCAAACTGGGCGAAGAACTGAAAGATGTGCGAGCTTAGCTAGCTGACTCCGTGAAGGTCAACAAAAAACTGTGAGGCGACATATTTAGTATGTGGCCGCATTTATCTTATAACAATTTGGAAGTAACAGTAGCTGATATAGCTGTGATTGCAAGTGTATTGACGGGCCGCCCCGAAGAGGGGGTGTCCGGATCATCAAGCGATCTTCTGCAAGAGCTGTTGCAGTTGCATGAGCAAGCTCGACAGGCAATGCGAAGTGTAGCCAAGGCCTTATGGCCATCCGACTCCCCTCCAGGGAGTATGGAGAAGCTTGTAGAGCTGTTCAAGGGAGCGCGGAGGCATATCCGACTATGGAAGATATCGGCTTGCCGAGAGGGTGCGCGAGAAGCATGGGCCATGATAAAAACGCGGTATACCAGCTGGATCTGAATCACATGGCCCGGGTCGGACCGCTAGGGTTAAATGGGGAAGAAATTCCCGTTAGTTTAGTATATGGCCAAGTAGAGGTGGCTGCTAAATACTCACAACAGGATTGTAAGTTAGACCGCCTGTTGGACGGTATGGAGGAGGAAGTTTTTGAGTCCCAAGTGACTATGTATTTTCCTTCTATCTAGATAATAAAAACAATTGCCATGGTCGACCTTTTCGCTTCGACCTCTAGACCCGAAGGTGCAGAGTGTTTCCGAATACCCTAATGGTAGAATATACCGGGGCATGCATGGGAACCAGGCGTAAGGGTCATAGTTGCTTGAACAGACAATGTGTATCCAGCTAGTTATGTTATATAACATTATGTAAGAAACATCTTCCAGAGAGAATAGTTCCGTTAAGGGTTCATTTCACTGGGTGTGCATGTGTTTAATGTGCATGTCCGAACTATGATTGAAAAAAATCGCAGAGTAAGTAACTTCTGGGGTTTCATAATGGGATGAATGCGGGAACATCTTTAATTTTCCGACCGAATATTACCTTAAGAACGCTAGCTTTCGGCTTCATCCAGTCTGAGGTACACATCCGGATGACCCGACAGTAACAATCGCAGAGGTGCTCCCTTTATGCCCTAGCCGAACTAACGGGAACGTAGGGCATAAACACAGGATCCAGGCAAACCAGCTTGGCCAAAACTTAAGTCATATCGATGCATATAATGGCGAAGAAAAGGTACATCTGAAAAAATGCATATGTGGTGAGCTTGATGCTCAAAGGATAATAGCAAGCTTCTGTACGAGAAGCCCCGGGGTATAATGAACGTACATATGTAGAGATGTACGCATCAGGTAAGGACGGTCTAGCCATACTAAAACCGTAAGGCTAAAGAGCAAAACAAAAAAAAAGATAAAAAATGAAAAGAGAGAAAAAATAACGTTAATAACAGGAGGGAGGAGACGAACACAGAGTTCGGCGCTAGGCATAAAATCGTCGTAGTCTGGCCGCATTCTAGGGGTTCGGCTCCAGGTGATTGTCTGACGCATCAAGCAGGCGGTAAGCTCCTCCGGTGAGAACTTCGTCAATGATGAAGGGACCCTCCCACTTGGGCTTGAGTTTGTCCTTTTCCTTCTCCGGCAGGCGTAGAACAAGTTCACCAACGTTATAAGTCTTGGCCCGCACTTCTCTGCTTTGATACCTACGAGCCTGCTGTTGATAAAATGTGAACGGGCTTTTGCGACGTCGCGCTCCTCCTCCAAGGCATCTAGGTTGTCCTGCCGATCAAGCTCGGCTTCTCTCTCTTTGTACATGCGCACTCGAGGTGAGTCATGAATAATATCGCAGGGTAACACTGCTTCTGCACCGTACACCATGAAGAAAGGTGTATATCCAGTAGTGTGGTTGGGCGTGGTCCGCAGCCCCCAGAGTACGGAGTCAAGTTCCTCCACCCAGTGCTTGTCTGATTCTTTCAAAGACCGCACTAGTCTAGGTTTGATGCCACTCATAATAAGACCATTAGCCCGTTCGACTTGACCGTTTCTCTGCGGGTAATAGACCGAGGCGTAATCGAGCTCAATGCCTAGATTAGCACACCGGGTTTTCACTTCATTGGCTGTGAAATTAGAGCCATTATCAATTATTATGCTGTGTGGGACACCATAACGGTGTACCACACCGGATATGAAATCTTCTACCGTCCCCGCTTCGGCCGTTTTGACTGGTTTGGCCTCTATCCACTTAGTGAATTTATCCACCATGACCAGCAGATACTTTCTTATGGATTCCTCCTTTAAGGAGTCTGATCATATCGAGTCCCCAGACTGCAAAAGGCCAAGTGATGGGGATTGTTTGTAAGGTAGTGGGGGGCATATGGCTTTGGTTGGCGAAGAGTTGGCATCCAACGCAAGTTGGACCTGTGCATCTGCTCGGGCCGTCGGCCAATAAAACCATGTACGGAAGGCCTTGCTAACAAGGGCCCCAGCTGCGGCGTGGTGACCGCCGAGTCCGGCGTGAATCTCGGCCAAGAGCTACCGCCCCTCTTCCTCGAAGAAACATCTTTGAAGAACTCCGGTAGCGCTTTTCTTATAGAGCTCTCCGTCATGAACCTTGTAGGCCTTCGAACGCCGGACAATGTAGCGGGCCTCATTCTGGTCCTCAGGAAGCTCCTTCCTGTTAAGGTAGGCCAGGAAGGGTTCGGTCCATGGGGCAATGACTACCATGATGAGATGCGTCGACGGTGTTATTTCGGTGGCTGAGCCTCCGATGATGTCGGTGTTTTCGGAATCTGGGGTTATGTTCGAATCCGGACTAGTGTTGTCGTTTTCCCCTGCCACACCACGGATGGCTTAAAAAGCCTTTCCAAGAAGATATTAGGTGGAACGGGGTCGCGCTTAGCGCCGATGCAAGCAAGAACGTCCGCCGCCTGATTACTTTCTCGAGCCACATGGTGGAACTCGAGCCCCTCGAACCGAGCCGACATTTTTATGATGACATTACGGTAAGCTGCCATCTTTGGATCTTTGGCATCGAAGTCTCCATTTATTTGAGATATTGCAATGTTTGAGTCCCCGCGCACTTCCAAGCATTGCATGCCCATGGAGACAGCCATCCAGAGACCATGCAATAAGGCCTCGTATTCGACTCCATTGTTGGAGTCTGTGTATAATATTTGGAGTACGTACTGAATGACGTCTCCAGTTGGTGACGTTAAGACGACGCCCACCCCTAGCCCTGCCAGCATTTTGGAGCCATCGAAATATATAACCCAATTGGAATATGCGCCGTACTCTTTAGGGAGTTCAGCCTTTGTCCATTCGGCGACGAAGTTAGCCAGTACTTGGGATTTAATAGCTCGACGTGGTTTGTATGTAATATCAAATGGAAGGAGCTCGATGGCCCATTTGGCAATCCGGCCCGTGGCATCGCGGTTGTTTATAATGTCATTGAGTGGTACTTCGGAAGCCACTGTGATCGAACACTCCTAGAAGTAGTGACGGAGCTTTCGAGATGCCATGAAGACCGCGTATGCTATCTTTTGATAATGGGGGTATCGGGATTTGCATGGTGTAAGGATAGTGGATACGTAGTATACTGGCTTCTGAAGCGGGAGTTCATGTCCGTCCTGTTCTCGTTCGACGACGAGCACGACGCTCACCGCCTGATGTGTTGCCGATATGTATAACAACATCAGTTCGCCGAAGTTTGGCGTGGGCAGGATTGGGTTGCTCGCAAGAAGGGTTTTTATTTCCTCTAGTCCGGCTGTTGCCGCGTCCGTCCACTCGAAGTGATCGGCTCGCCGTAGAAGGCGATAGAGTGGCAGTGCCTTTTCTCCCAATCTGGAGATAAAGCGGCTTAGAGCTGCCACGCAACCCGCGAGCTTTTGGACTTGTTTGAGGTCTTTTGGCGTAGCCAATTGTGACAGATCTCGGATTTTGGCTGGATTTGCTTCAATTCCTCTGTTGGAAACGATGAAGCCCAGTAGTTTTCCTGCGGGGACGCCGAAAACGCACTTTTCAGGATTGAGCTTAATGTCATATGCGCGGAGGTTATTGAATGTGAGACGTAAATCGTCTATTAATGTTTAGACGCGCCTGGTTTTGATGACAACGTCGTCCAGGTATTCGTATCTACTTTTCCAAACACTTTTGCCCTTGTTTTGGACTCGAACTTGCATGATTTGAATGGAACTAACCCGGACTGACGCTGTTTTCAGCAGAATTACCATGGTGTTATTTATGTGCAGAAACAAAAGTTCTCGGAATGACCTGAAACTCCACGGAACAACTTTTCGGAAATAATAAAAAATCCTTGCAAAAGATGAATGCCAGGGGGGCCACCACCTGTCCACGAGGGTGGGGGCGCGCCTGCCCCCCTAGGGCGCGCCCCCTACCTCATGGGCCCCCTGGAGCTCCTTCGACCTCAACTCCAACTCTATATATTTGGTTTCGGGGAGAAAAAAAATCAGAGAGAAGGATTCATCGCGTTTTATGATACGGAGCCACCGCCAAGCCCTAAAACCTCTTGGGAGGGTTGATCTGGAGTCCGTTCGGGGTTCCAGAGAGGGGAATCCGTCACCAATGTCATCATCAACCATCCTCCATCACCAATTTCATGATGCTCACCGCCGTGCGTAAGTAATTCCATCGTAGGCTTGCTGGACGGTGATGGGTTGGATGGGATCTATCATGTAATCGAGTTAGTTTGGTTAGGGTTTGATCCCTAGTATCCACTATGTTCTGAGATTGATGTTGCTATGACTTTGCTATGCTTCATGCTTGTCACTAGGGCCCGAATGCCATGATTTCAGATCTGAACCTTTTATGTTTTCATCAATGTATGAGAGTTCTTGATCCTATCTTGCAAGTCTATAGTCACCTATTATGTGTTATTATCCGTTAACCCTGAAGTGACGATAATCGGGATACTTACCGGTGATGACCATAGTTTGAGGAGTTCATGTATTCACTATGTGCTAATGCTTTGTTCCGGTACTCTATTAAAAGGAGGCCTTAATATCCCTTAGTTTCTGTTAGGACCCCGCTGCCATGGGAGGATAGGACAAAAGATGTCATGCAAGTTCTTTTTGATAAGCACGTATGACTATAATTAGAATACATGCCTACATTACATTGATGAACTGGAGCTAGTTCTGTGTCACCCTAGGTTATGATTGTTACATGATGAACCGCATCCGGCATAATTCTCCATCATCGATCCATTGCCTATGAGCTTTCCATATTTTGTTTTTCACTTATTGACTTTTCCGTTGCTAGTGCTATCATCATTACAAAATACCAAAAACATTACTTTTGCTACTGTTACCTTTTGCTACCGTTACCACTACTATCATATTACTTTGCTACTAAATACTTTGCTGCAGATATTAAGTTTCCAGGTGTGGTTGAATTGACAACTCAGCTGCTAATACTTGAGAATATTCTTTGGCTCCCCTTGTGTTGAATCAATAAATTTGGGTTGAATACTCTACCCTCGAAAACTGTTGCGATCCCCTATACTGGTGGGTTATCAAGACTATTTTCTTGCGCCGTTGCCAGGGAGCATAGCTCTATTCTTTGAGTCACTTGGGATTTATATCTTCTTATCATTATGAAGAACTTGAAAGATCCAAGAACTAAGATTTATCCCTCAACTACAAGGGGAGGTAAGGAACTGCCATCTAGCTCTACACTTGATTCACCTTCTGTTTTGAGTAAGCTTGCGACACCTAAACCCGCTTCTGCTATTCGTTCTGATATGTCACATGTTATTGATGATGCCACTTCTGCTATACATGATACTTATGATGAAACTACTTCTATGCTTGATACTACGGTGCCACTTGGTGAATTTCTTGATGAACAACATGCTAGGGCTAGAGAGAATGAAAATATTGAATCTGATAATACTCATGAAAGTGATGATGAAGACTCACCTGTTATTCCTGAGGGTTATGTTTTTGATAAAGAAGCTTCTTTAGCTATTTTATCTTGCAAAGATAGATACGAGGTCAAGAGGTTATTAGCTAAATGGAAGAAGCAATCTCTTAATGCTAGAATGAAACCTGACCCTGCTTTTTCTACTTCACCTATCTTGGTTACTGATAAGGATTATGAATTCTCTGTTGATCCTGATATAATTACTTTGGTTGAATCTGATCCTTTTCATGGCTATGAATCTGAAACTGTTGTGGCACATTTTACTAAAATAAATCATATAGCCACCCTGTTCACTACTGATGAGAGAACTCGTTACTTTTATATCCTTAAAATATTTCTATTCTCATTAAAGGGTGAAGCTAAGATATGGTTTAATTCTCTTGATCTTGGTTGTGTCCGTAGTCCCCAGGATATGATTTATTACTTCTCTGCTAAATATTTCCCTCCTCATAAAAAACAAGCTGCTTTAAGGGATATATATAATTTTGTGCAAATTGAAGAAGAGAGTCTCCCACAAGCTTGGGGGAGGCTTCTCAAGTTACTTAATGCTTTGCCTAATCATCCTCTTAAGAAAAATGAAATACTTGATATCTTTTATAATGGACTAACCGATGCCTCCAAAGATTACCTGGATAGTTGTGCTGGTTCTGTTTTCAGGGAAAGAACACCGGATGAAGTTGAAATTCTATTGAATAATATGTTGACAAATGAAAATAATTGGACACTTCCTAAGCGAGCTCCGGAGCAAATTCCTGAGCCTATTCCTAAACCAACTCCGAAGAAGAGGTGTATTCTATTTCTCAGTCCTGAAGATATGCAAGAGGCAAAGAAATCTATAAAAGAAAAAGGTATTAAAGCTGAAGATGTTAAGAATTTACCTCCTATTGAAGAAATATATGGTCTTAATTTACCGCCTTTTGAAGAAACATACGATCTTAATCCTTTACCTATTGAAGAAACTCATGGTCTTGATAACCCGACACAGGTAGTAAAGGTAAATTCTCTCTAGAGATATGATAAAGCTGAAATCCCATTTACTAAGTTTGCTAGCCCATGCTTAGATGAGTTTGATAAATTTATGGTTAAGCAAGAAGATTTTAATGCTTATTTTGGTAGACAATTGAAATACAATTCAAATATGCTTGAACACTTGGGTGATTATATGGCTAATGTTAAAGGTGAACTTAAACTTATTAGTAAACATGCTTCTATGGTTACCACTCAAGTAGAACAAGTACTTAAAGATCAAAATGATTTGCTCAATGAATTGAATAGTAAGAATAATGATAATGCTATTAGAGTTATGACTAGAGGTGGTAGAATGACTCAGGAACCTTTGTATCCTGAAGGCCACCCTAAGAGAATTGAGCAATATTCTCAGAGAAATAATGTGGATGCACCTAGTCCTTCTAATAGGAAGAAAAAGAAAAATGATAGGACTTTGCATGCTTCTAGTGATCCTATTATTGAAACACCTGAGAATCCAAATGACATCTCTATTTCTGATGCTGAAACACAATCTGGTAATGAACCTGAATCTAGTGATAATGTTAATGATAATGTTCATGATGATGCTTAACCTAGTAATGATAATGATATACAAATTGAACCTGCTCTTGATCTTGATAACCCACAATCAAAGAATCAACATTATGATAAGAAAGACTTTGTTGCTAGGAAATATTGTAAAGAAAGAGAGCCTTGGGTTTAGAAACCAATGCCTTTTCCTCCCAAACCATCCAAGAAAAAAGATGATGAGGATTTTGAGCGCTTTGTTGAAATGATTAGACCTATCTTTTTGCGTATGCGATTAACTGATATGCTCAAAATGAACCCTTATGCTAAGTATATGAAAGATATTGTTACAAATAAAAGAAAGATACCAGAAGCTGAAATTTCCACCATGCTTGCTAATTATACATTTAAGGGTGGAATACCTAAGAAACTAGGAGATCCAGGAGTACCCACTATACCATGCTCCATTAAAAGAAACTATGTTAAAACTGCTTTATGTGATCTTGGAGCCGGTGTTAGTGTTATGCCTCTCTCTTTATATCGTCGACTTGATTTGAATAAGTTGACACCTACTGAAATATCTTTGCAAATGGCTGATAAATCAACTGCTATACCTGTCGGTATTTGTGAGGATGTGCTTGTTGTAGTTGCAAACGTAACTATTTTAACGGACTTTGTTATTCTTGATATTCCCGAGGACGATAGTATGTCTATTATTCTTGGAAGATCCTTTTTGAATACTGCAGGGGCTGTTATTGATTGCACTAAAGGCAATGTCACTTTTCATGTTAATGGTAATGAGCATACGGTACACTTTCCGAGGAAACAACCTCAAGTTCATAGTATCAAGTATCAACTCTATTGGAAAAATCCCATCGATTATATTTGGAGGTTTTGAATTTCCTCTTCCTACTGTCAAGAAGAAATATGATATTCTTATTATTGGGGATGTGCATATCCCCATTGAGGTAACATAGTGTTATTTGAAATTTCTCCGGTTCCATGTTATTCGGAATGAGTTCGTTAACAAGACTTGATCAACCTTGTTAGTGGATTCCTTTTGATGAGCATGAGATGGATGAAACTAGAAGGCACAACCTGCTGTACCCTCCTCTTACTTTCTGTTATTTATATTAAATAAAATAAAAATAGTATTTTTCTGTCTGTTATCTGATTATCCATGCAATATGAAAATACCCCAAAACTAAAAGTTCTCCAAATGCCCTGAAATTTAAATATGATTTTTTCTGAAATATTTGAGAATATTTGGCACTGAGAACACAGCAGCGGGGTCATCCACCTGGCCACGAGGGTGGAGGGTGCGCCCTACCCCCTGGGCGCGCCCCCTACCTCGTGGGCCCACGGTGGCCCTCCTCCACTTATCCTTTCACCCACACACTCCTTCTTCCTCCCCCAAACACGAATATCCAGCTCAAACCCGAGTCCAAGCTCATTTTGCTTCCATTTTCGATCTCCTTGCTCAAAGCACCTCTCACAAAACTGCTTGGGGAGATTGTTCCTTGGTATGTGACTCCTCCATTGGTCCAATTAGTTTATGTTCTAGTGCTTTATTCATTGCAAATTTTTGCTGCCTAGGTGACCATGTTCTTGAGCTTGCATGTCAAATTTATAAGGTCAAAAGTAGTTTTGATGCATGATATAGGCCCTAGGCACTTGTAGGAGTAGTTGCTATCAATATTATTGAGTTTGGTTTACTTTTATTTTGAAGTTACTAAAAATTTCAGAAATTTTTCACAGGAAGAAATATGCTTAGGAAAATGTTCCAAGGTGGTTCTTCAAGGAAGCAAGGACCCAGGCTTGCAATGCGTGATGCTGATGAAGAGCCACCAAGAGACGCTCCAGTGCGTCCTTGTGAGTGACCTTTTGAAAACTTTATGGATCGAGCAGGAATTAAGGAAGAATTTAACGCATATTTGCATAACACTGATCTTGTGAGATTCGAGGAAGAAAAGTGCAGCCAGTGTCACTATCTCACTAGTTCCTTTGTGAGGAGGTTTGAATTTTCATCTTCACGTAATTCTCCAACTGTCCTGTTTGATCTTTACGAAAATTCTTACACTATGGACTTAGAGGATTTTACCACTGCTTGCAAACTTCCACAATGGGGTAGTATCAGGGATCCTCGCAAATCTGAATTTAGAGATTTTCTTGCTAGTATAACTGTGGGAGAATCTAGAGATATACCACAAACTACCATAGGGAGTATTCACTTTCTTGCTATACATTATTTTGCTCTCTTCATAGGTAGATGTATTAATGGTAAAGATGAGGCATGTCACATGTGTGTCCTTGACCTCAGTATTCTTAGGAGTGCTGTGTTAGGAGACAAATCTTATAATTTGGGAGCCATTGTTGCACGTAGGTTGCATCTTAATAGATTTAATGGAGATATCTTTGGTGGAATTTATGCAACCCGCATAGCTAATTTTCTTGGCATAGCCATGCGTGAAGATGATATTGAACTACCTCCTGCTTACCTAGACTTTAATGCTATGGTTCACCACCAGTTTGTCGAGAGGAATGAATCACCTCTCCAGTATCGTTTAATGTTTGACAAACACCGTGCTGTCCATATTACTCTCCCTGCTCCTGCCTTCTTTGATTATCAGGAAAAAGGAAGATATGTTATTACCAGAGAGGAGGCAGATGAGTACGAGAGGAGGGCAGAGGCCACTCGTCGCCACACTGCAGCTCAGGAGGCGATAGCCGCTGCATCTCAGTACGACCCCAACTTTTACTATGGATATCCGCCAGGCCAGCCGTGGCCATAGACCAACTTAGGACAAAATCCTAAGCTTGGGGGAGTACGTATTTCTCACCGACATTACATTTATGTTCACACACTCATTGCCAGATGTTGGTGCTCATACTTTTTCATTGTATCATCCTTGCTAGTTTATTTCCCTTTTTATGCTTTCTTCTTGTGTGTTCGATAAACCTTAAGAAAAACCAAAAAAATTAGTTGTAGCTTTTAATTAGTTTAGTTTCCATGCTCGTAGTAGTAATTAAAAAGGAAACCCAAAAAGATTTCATGTTCTTCTTTTACTTGTTGGGAGCTCTCCCATGTAAATAGTTTTATTTCTTTTCTTTGGTGGTCGATAGGAGAAGACCATACTTAAATTGTTGAAGTGGCTCTTATATGCATTATTGTTGATCTGACAAAAGAGCCCATATTGCCTTGTCTTCTCCTATTTATTGAATGATTGCAGATTCTAGCTTAGTCCAATGCACGTGCACTATTATTATTATTATCCACATCGTTCGGTCGTGCAGGTGAAAGGCAATAATGATGATTATATGATGAACTTATTGAGATGAGAAAAGCCGGTATAAACTCGACCTCTCTTGTTTTTGTAAATATGATTAGTTCATCGTTCCTGATTCAGCCTATTATGAATAAACATCTTTGCAATGACAACTAGAGATCATAGTTCTTGTGCCATGCTTGATTAGCTAGGAGCTTATAATGGTTTACCTTGCGTGCCAACATGCTATTAAAATGGTTGTGATGTGGTATGATAGGGTGGTATCCTCCTCTGAATGATTTAAGTGACTTGACTTGGCGCATGTTCACGCATGTAGTTGAAACAAAATCAACATAGCCTTCACGATATTTATGTTCATGGTGGATTATATTCTACTCATGCTTGCATTCGGTGTTGATTAATTTTAATGCATGTTCATGACTGATGTCGCTCTCTAGCTGGTCGCTTCCTAGTCTTTTGCTAGCCTTCACCTGTACTAAGCGGGAATACTACTTGTGCATCCAACTCCATAAACCCCAAAGTTATTCCATATGAGTCCACCATACCTACCTATATACGGTATCTACCTGCCGTTCCAAGTAAATTTGTATGTGCCAAACTCTAAACCTTCAAATAAATATCCTGTTTTGTATGCTTGAATAGCTCATGTATCAACTAGCTAGGGTTGTCCGTATCTTCCATGTTAGGCGGGTTATTCTCAAGAGGAGTGGACTCCGCTCCTCACTCACGAGAAAAATGGCTGGTCACCAGGATGCCCAGTCCCATGCTTTATGCAAATAAAATCAAAATAATTGCAAACAAAACTCCCCCTGGGACTCTTGTTAGTTGGAGGCACTCATTGTTTCGAGCAAGCCATGGATTGATGCTTGTTGGTGGAGGGGGAGTATAAACTTTACCATTCTGTTTGGGATCCGCCTATAATGTGTGTAGCATGGCAGATATCGCCATCTCTTGGTTGTTATGTTGACAATGAAAGTATACCCCTCAAAATATTATTCACCTCTATTTCAAAACCGAGTTCTGGCACCTCTACTAATCCCTGCTTCCCTCTGCGAAGGGCCTACCTATTTACTTTCATGTTGAGTCATCATCCTCTTATTAAAAAGCACCATTTGGAGAGCACCGCTGTCATTTGCATTTATTACTGTTAGGTTACATTGAGTATGACTTGACTGGATCTTTTTTACCATGAATTACAATGTCTAGTCAGTCCTTGGTCTTTAAAGGTGCTCTGCATTTATGTTCTGCGGTCTCAGAAAGGGCTAGCGAGATACCATCTTGTTATATCATATTATGATTGTTTTGATAAAGTGTTGTCATCCGAGATTTATTATTATTGCTCGCTAGTTGATTATGCCATTGATATGAGTAAACTTGAGACCTAAGCGTTATTGTGAATGTGGTTAGTCATAATCTTTCCTGAAAACTTGAATGCTGGCTTTACATATTTACAACAACAAGAGCAAACAGAGTTTGTAAAAGTTTTTCTTTATCACTTTCAGTTTATCAACTGAATTGCTTGAGGACAAGTAAGGGTTTAAGCTTGGGGGAGTTGATACGTCTCCGTCGTATCTACTTTTCCAAACACTTTTGCCCTTGTTTTGGACTCTAACTTGCATGATTTGAATGGAACTAACCCGGACTGACGCTGTTTTCAGCAGAATTACCATGGTGTTATTTATGTGCAGAAACAAAAGTTCTCGAAATGACCTGAAACTTCATGGAACAACTTTCCGGAAATAATAAAAAATCCTTGCAAAAGATGAAGGCCAGGGGGCCCACCACCTGTCCACGAGGGTGGGGCGCTCCCCCTACCTCGTGGGCCCCCTGGAGCTCCTCCGACCTCAAATCCAACTCTATATATTTGGTTTCAGGGAGAAAAAAATCAGAGAGAAGGATTCATCGCGTTTTACGATTCGGAGCCACCTCCGAGCCCTAAAACCTCTCGGGAGGGCTGATCTGGAGTCCGTTCGGGGCTCCGGAGAGGGGAATCTATCGCCATCGTCATCATCAACCATCCTCTATCACCAATTTTATGATGCTCACCGCCGTGTGTGAGTAATTCCATCGTAGGCTTGCTGGACGGTGATGGGTTGGATGGGATCTATCATGTAATCGAGTTAGTTTTGTTAGGGTTTGATCCCTAGTATCCACTATGTTCTGAGATTGATGTTGCCATGACTTTGCTATGCTTAATGCTTGTCACTAGGGCCCGAGTGCCATGATTTCAGATCTGAACCTATTATGTTTTCATCAATATATGAGTGTTCTTGATCCTATCTTGCAAGTCTATAGTCACCTATTATGTGTTATGATCCGTTAACCCCGAAGTGACAATAATCGGGATACTTACCGGTGATGACCATAGTTTGAGGAGTTCATGTATTCACTATGTGCTAATGCTTTGTTCCTATACTCTATTAAAAGGAGGCCTTAATATCCCTTAGTTTCCGTTAGGACCCCGCTGCCACGGGAGGGTAGGACAAAAGATGTCATGCAAGTTCTTTTCCATAAGCACGTATGACCATATTCAGAATACATGCCTACATTACATTGATGAACTGGAGCTAGTTCTGTGTCACCCTAGGTTATGATTGTTACATGATGAACCGCATCCGGCGTAATTCTCCATCACCGATCCATTGCCTACGAGCTTTCCATATATTGTTTTTCGCTTATTGACTTTTCTGTTGCTATTGCTATCATCATTACAAAATACCAAAAACATTACTTTTGCTACTGTTACCTTTTTCTACCGTTACCACTACTATCATATTACTTTGCTACTAAATACTTTGCTGCAGATATTAAGTTTCCAGGTGTGGTTGCATTGACAACTCAGTTGCTAATACTTGAGAATATTCTTTGGCTCCCCTTGTGTCGAATCAATAAATTTGGGTTGAATACTCTACCCTCGAAAACTGTTGCGATCCACTATACTTGTGGGTTATCAGTAAGCTTCAACTGTCTTGCCATTCTGTTTCTCAAGGCATGTTTGAATCATGCGTTGGTATGTGGCGCCGATGTTCTTGAGCCCGAAGGGCATGTTGTTGAAGCAGAATGGCCCATATGGGGTAATGAATGCTGTTGTGGCTTGATCGGACTCCTTCATTTTGATTTGATGGTATCCGGAATATGCATCCAGGAAACACAATGAGTCGTGTCCTACGGTAGCATCAATGATTTGATCAATGCGGGGGAGGGGATCCTTAGGGCAAGCCCTATTGAGGTCTTTAAAATCGACGCACAACCGCCAGGATTTGTCCTTCTTTGGTACCATCACCAGGTTTACCAGCCAGTCTAGATGTTTTATTTCTCTGATGAATCCGGCCTCAATTAACTTGGCTAGCTCCTCCCCCATAACTTGATGTTTGGGTTCGGAAAAGCACGGCAGTGTTTGCTTGACCGGTTTATATCCCTTTAATATATTGAGACTGTGTTCGGCCAACTCGCGTGGGATTCCTGGCATATCAGAAGGGTGCCAGGAGAATATATCCCAATTCTCGCGTAGGAACTCTCGTAGCACGACGTCAACCATTGGGTCTAATTATGCTCCGATGGATGCTGTCTTCTTGGGGTCCGTTGGATGGACTTGGAATTTGACTATTTCTTCTGCTGGTTTGAAGGAGGTGGATTTGGGTCGTTTGTCTAGGACCACATCATCCCTGTCCACCGTAGAGCGCAGCGTGGCTAATTCTTCGGCCGCGAGGGATTCAGATAATGCCTCGAGGGCCAAGGATGCGGTTTTATTCTCGGCACGGAGTGCTATGTTTGGATCACTAGCTAGAGTGATTATACCGTTGGGCCTAGGCATCTTAAGCTTCATGTATCCGTAATGGGGTACCTCTTGGAAGCGCATAAATGCATCTCTCCCTAAGAGGGCGTGATACCCGCTGTTGAAAGGGGCCACTTGGAAGGTTATTTCTTCGGACCCAGTGTGCCAAATACCACGTCGAGTGTTATTTTTCCCGCACACCGCGCCTCCTGACTGGGGATAATTCCTCGGAAGGTCGTGCTGCTTTGCTCAATGCGGCTCCTGTCTATTTCCATTTTGTGGAGTGTATCTTCATAAATGAGGTTTAGTCCGCCGTCGCCGTCCATGAGGACCTTGGAAGCCGAAAGCCGTCCACAATTGGACTGAGGACCAAGGCGGCTGGTGCTCGGACTGTCCTGTATTTGGTTCGTCGTCGGTATTAAAAGTGTAGCGACCAGACCTCAAACAGTCTGATCTCTGTGCTCCGGTGTCATCCCTGGATCAGTAATGCTGACACCACACAGTACTCGAAGGATTTATAGCAGAGTAGCAATCACACACTTATTACATCGAGTGTCTCAAAAGAGAACGTATTACAATAAATATGGCTTAAGGCCATCTAATAACGATAACAGCGGAGGGCTTGGAAGATAAGTGAGTCCATCAACTCCAACGGCATCACGGAGTATAGAACCATGACCTAAAACTCCTTAATCGTCGTCTGAAAAGTCTGCAACATTAACGTTGCAGCCCGAAACGGGTCAGCACATGGAATATGCTGGCAATGTAACACATAGAGAGTAATGGAATGAAACAGCTATACTATATGCATATTTGGCTGGTGGAAAGCTCTATGGTTACGGTTTTGTGTAAAGCCAATTTTTCCCTACTGTAAAGGAATAAATTTTATTTAACTATCATGGTAGTTGTTAAACATTGAGAATGGTTGACAGCATTCTCAATCCCAATTAAGCATCATCATTAAACATAACCCATCAAAATTAATTTAGAGTAACATGTTGAGATTCACATGAAAATCCAGGTACTAGATACTCAAGATGTCCATAACCGGGGACACGGCTAACCATGATTAGTTTATTACACTCTGCAGAGGTTTGCACACTTTTCCCCACAAGACTCGATCGCCTCCGTTTGGTTTCTCGCACTACAAGGTGTTTGAGAAGACGGATGACCGAGACATAGTCTTTCAGAAGCGCTAGCACCTTACGATTGGGTAGACCGTACCACCTACATCCCCTACATCTGCTAGTCTACCACTGTAAGAGTTCGCACGACTTAGTCAACTATGCTAGATCCCATAATAGCTTGTGGCTGCACACGGAAGTTTCTAGTATGAATAGTATCATGATCCCTTTGAGCCTGGGTGGCGGTCCAAAAGAAAACAGGCAAGTCCTGGAATACCCAGGTGCCTCAATCCACCCAGATGTGTGTTTAAGTTGCCACCTTAGATAAACCATTAATTAACAAAACTCACATCTGTCATGGATATCACTCACCCAATCCACGTCTACTAGCATAGCATGGCATAATAAGCAAACGTAGAAGTAACTCCCAAAGGTTTGATAATAAACAGGTAATAGGTACTACCTCAACTACTTCCCTTCCCACAATTTAAATAGATCCTACAATGTGTGAGGATTGATCTAATGCAATAAAACTGGGTAGTAGAAAAGGTATGATCAAAGTGTTACTTGCCTTGCTGATGATCCGGGAAACCTAGCGATTCAAGTAACAAGTGGCGCACTCCGGGTATTCTATCGCAGACAAACAAACAAGCATACAATAAGTACTCATATAATGCACAGGTAAAACTCAAATAAGAGATCTAACCAGAAGGTTCAACTTAAGAACTCCGGTTGGCAAAAAGAATCAAATCGAACGAAGCAACGAAAGTCAAACGGCGAAAGAAAATAACTTCGTTCTACTAATCTGGATCTAGGGAAAATTTTACAGTGGCAAAAACTTGTTTAAGCTGATTAAACAGATAGAGGGTTTCGAGACGAAACTCTAGGCGCTTGAATCGCCTGATTCCGATAAACGAGCGAAAAGTTATACTAAAACGAAAATCGGATCAGGAATCGCGATCAGAAAAATCGCGGATTTAATCCGAGAAAAAGAAAAACGACGTACGTTCGCTAGAACGAACGAACGGACGAACGCTCGCTATTTAAATAAACCGGAAAAACCGATCTATTTAAAAAACCGAATCTAAAAAAAACCGACGGAAAAATCGAATGGTTTTTCTAAAAATAAAATAAAAAAACCGGTGCGGATTTCGAGGCGGCGGCGAACATCGGCGAGCGTGCGGCGGCGGCGGCGGCGGGAGCGGCACGGGGCGGCTAGGGTTTCGGGGTTGGGCGCTGGCTCTCCCGGCTGGGCCTCTTCCCCGGCTTTTAAAGCCTGCCCTGGGCCGGTGTCCAGGTCGGACACGGCCCGTAGGTCGGTGCGCGTTTTTTTTAAATAATTACGCGCAGAAGAAAAATAAAAAAGAAATACTAAACGGACTCCAAAAATTCCGAAATAAATTTTCACGGGCTTCTAAAATCAAGCCGCACAAGGTGAACATTTATTTGGGACCTAACTACAATTTTGAAAAACACACATTTTTTCCTAAATTCGAATAAAACACAGAAAAACTTCGAAATAAAATCTTATTTGATTTTATTATTAAATCCTCAATACTTCTTTATTTTGGGAAAGTCATTTTATTCCCTCTCTCATATTTTCGTAATAGAAATAATTGATGATAAAATAAATAAAATCAAATGATCCTATTCTCAAAATTTGAGAAAACTCAAATATGAAAATAACGAAATCCCCAACTCTCTCCGTGGGTCATTGAGTTGCATAGAATTTCTAGGATCAACCAAAATGCTAAATAAAATATGGTATGAAATGATGATCTAATGTATAACATTCCAAATTGAAAATTTGGGATGTTACAAAAAGTTATAGCCGTGTCGTTCCAAGGTTTTATTGCTGCTATTTGATAGACTTCGGCGAGTCCGCGTAGTGCTCTCTTGCGCCTATTGTTTGAGGCGAATGTCTCAAAGACCGTCAGTACTTTGGGGTCGTTGTCCTCTGGGGGGTGTTGTTCTGGGTTATTCTTGGTGAGGATATCCTCGCCGCTCTTGGCCACTTGCCGGAGTATCCAACATGCTCTAAGGCTATGTGTTGGTATGTTATCCGGTGCTGCGTGTATTTTGCATGGCCCGTCGAGCCATCCTTCCAGAACGGTTCCGCGCCCCATATTGGACTTGTATTTCTTTACTATTGAGCCGGGCGTGTTGCAAGGGTGCACCCTTTTCGCCAGAATGAGGGGTTGAGTGGGGACCGATGATTCCCAACGAGCTGCTTGAGTTTTCCAGGCGCTTTCCATTGCACTGTACTTCTGTACGATAGTTGCGAAGTCAGCTAAGTGTAGGATGCGACGATGGTTGATGGCGTTGAGAATTCCTTCGTCCCTGCAATTGTTGTGGAACACTGAGATCGCTTCCTTGTCGCAACAATCTTTAATCTTGTTTTTGACAAGAAGGAATCTGGCCCAGAAGTGGTGGACCGTTTCCTGAGACTGATGTTTTATGCTCATGAGAGCACTTGTATTCGGGTGGGTGGGTGGGTGGATTTAAATCTGAACCCTGCCCTAGTTTTGGATCCGGAGTCTGAAGGTCTTCCGAACTTATAAGATCGGGCTCTGGGATGTCCACTAATTTCTTAGGCCCGTCGTCTGATTCTATGTTCGGAGGGCAGGATGCTTCACCTCGTGGGTAGGTGTCCGACTCTTTGAGACCGGAGATCTGGACATAGTCCATCCTTAATATGGAGGAAGAGTTATCGACTCGCTCCTCGACTACCGCTATATGGTGGGTGATCGGCGGAGATTTGATTTCTCTCCGATCGGGTTTAAGCCCAATCCGATCGTAGTCTGTAGCGACCCCCAGGGTGGCTATGCAATCTAGGAGCTCGTTTAAAGACGAAAGCTCCGCTGGATCCATCTGCTTGGAGTGTTCGGAGTTGATACGAAGGGAGTTTTCGATGACCCGAGAGGTCATCGTCGGCTTAATGACCGAACGGGCGGTCATGGTAAAGCTGCCCAGCCGGAGGGTTTGGCCTGGAGCCAGCGTTCCTCCGGTGGTGATATTATCCTTGAGAACAAGGTGAGACATCGATCTTGTCTTCGACGTCATAGTGGAACTCTCAATGAAAGCACTAATGTCGGTGTCAAAACCGGCGGATCTCGGGTAGGGGGTCCCGAACTGTGTGTCTAAGGTCGATGGTAACAGGAGACATGGGCCACGATGTTTACCCAGGTTCGGGCCCTCTCTATGGAGGTAATACCCTATGTCCTGCTTGATTGATATTGATGAATACGAGTATTACAAGAGTTGATCTACCTCAAGATCACAATGGCTAAACCCTAGAGGTCTAGCTTGTATGGCTATGATAATAAATCTCCCCTATCCGGACTAAGTCCTCCGATTTATATAGACACCGGGAGGATCTAGGGTTACATAAGGTCGGTTACAAAGAAAGGAATCTACATATTCGACGCCAAGCTTGCCTTCCACTCCAAGGAGAGTCCCATCTGGACACGGGCACAGTCTTCGGTCTTCATATCTTCACATCCCATCAGTCCGGCCCATGGCTAACAGGCCGGACGCCTGAGGATCCCTTAGTCCAGGACTCCCTCATGGGGTGTGCAAAGGTTCAAGCCACATTGCTCGAATCAATGATATTTAGCTCATGCCTTAACTCGCGAAATCTTGCTTCATCCAAAGGCTTCGTGAAAATATCTGCAAAGTTATCATGAGTGTTGACATAGTTGAGCTCGATGTCCCCTCGCCTAATATGATCCCGGATAAAGTGATACCGAATCTCAATATGCTTCGTCTTGAAATGTTGCACCGGTTGAGAGAAATCTTGATGGCACTTTCATTGTCACACCAAAGAGGCACTTTTTCACAAATGACACCGTAATCCTTTAAAGTTTGCCTCATCCAAAGAAGTTGTGCACAACAACTGCCAGCCGCCACATACTCCGCTTCGGTGGACGAGAGAGATACACAACTTTGCTTCTTAGAAGACAAACTCACCAAAGAGCAACCAAGAAATTGGCATCCTTCGGAAGTGGACTTCCTATCCACTTTGTCTCCCACCCAATCAGAGTCCGAATAGCCTACAAGCTTGAAGTTTGCTCCTCTTTGGTACCATAAGCCAAAGTTTTGGGTATGAGCCAAATATCGAAAGATTCATTTGACCGCCGCAAAGTGGCTTTCCTTAGGTGCAGCTTGAAACCGTGCACAAATTCCCACACTCAACATGATATCCGGTCTGGATGCACAAAAGTAAAGCAAGGAGCCAATCATGGAGCGATATACCTTTTGATCCACCGCTTTACCATTGGGATCTATGTTTGGAATTTGACGGGCATTGGAGTGGAAGCCGGCTTGACATCACTTAGCTTGAATCTCTTGAGCATGTATTGAGTGTATTTAGCTTGGTTGATGAGGGTCCCTTCTCTTCTTTGCTTGACTTCGAACCCAAGAAAGAACTTCAACTCTCCCATCATGGACATCTTGAACTTTGAGGTCATGAGAGCAGCAAATTCCTCATTGAAAGCTTTGTTAGGAGAAACAAAGATAATGTCATCAACATATAGTTGGCACACAAACAACTCCCCTTTGACCTTCTTAGTAAAAAGAGTGGGGTCGATTTTCCCAATTTCAAACCCACGATCTTGCAACAACTCGGTAAGGTGGTCATACCATGCACGTGGGGCTTGTTTAAGGCCGTAGAGTGCCTTATCAAGTTGGTACACATGATCAGGGAAATAGGGATCCTCGAACCCGAGGGGTTGTTTGACATACACCAACTCATTAACAGGACCATTAAGAAAATCACTCTTCACATCCATTTGTTGCAACTTGAAGTTATGATGAGAAGCATAAGCAATCAACAAACGAATAGATTCAAGGCGAGCAACGGGAGCGAAGGTTTCACCATAGTCGATACCCTCGACTTGGGAGTAGCCTTGTGCTACCAAGCGAGCCTTGTTGCAGACAATAATCCCATGAGCATCTTGCTTGTTCTTGAATATCCACCTGGTTCCAATGACATTATGGTTCCCGTTGGCCTTGGCACCAATCTCCACACCTTGTTGTGCTCGAAGTTGTTGAGTTCTTCATGCATGGCGTTAAGCCAATCCGGATCTTCAAGCACCTCATACACCTTTTGGGGTTCAACACAAGAGACAAACACATGATCCTCACAATAGTTTGCCAATTGTATGTGAGTGCTTACCCCCTTTCGAATGCTTCCAAGCACATTTGTCATGAGATGACCCTTGGTAGAGAGCTTGGATGCAATCTTGGCGGAACGACGCTCCAATTCCTCCTCAGGAGTGAGTTGAGGAGCGGTTACTTGATCATATTGAGCGTCGTCTTGAGCTTGTTCTTGATCTTGAGCTTGCTCTTGGCCTTGAACTTGCTCGGAGGAGAGAACTTGACCTTGGGCATCACTTGGTGGTTCAACACCATCTTGAGGTTGATCTTGCCCTTGGTCTTGTTCATGAGGTTGAGGGCCTTCACATTGTTCTTCGGAAGCATGTGGGCCTTGGGTTGGTGATGGTTCCATTTGAGTGGAACATTGTCCTTATCCTTCGGCCACAAGGGGTTCCTCAATGGGTAGGATAAAACAAACACCCATTCTTCTTATGGCTTGGGGAGGAATTTCATCACCTATATCAAAAGTTCCACTTTGCTACACCCTGAAGCCGTTATTCTCATCAAACTCCACGTTACATGTCTCCTCAATAAGTCCCGTCGACTTATTGAGGACACGGTAAGCATGAGAGTTTGTAGCATAACCAACAAATATGCCCTCATAAGCTCTAGCCTCGAATTTAGACAAGCGAACACCTTTCTTGAGAATGAAACACTTATACCCGAACACCCGGAAGTACTTGAGGTTGGGCTTGGTACCGGTGAGTATCTCATATGGAGTCTTGTTCAAGCCTTTGCGGAGATAGATCCGATTGGATGCATGACATGCAGTGTTGATGGCTTCGGCCCAAAAGTTGTATGGAGACTTGAACTCCGCCATCATGGTCCTTGCCGCATCCATCAACTTCGGTTCTTCCTCTCCGCTACACCATTTTGTTGAGGGGTGTAAGGTGCGTAATATTGATGCTTGATCCCCTCATCACTAAGAAACTCATCCAAGGTGTAGTTCTTGAACACGGTGCCATTGTCACTTCTTATTGTCAATATCTTTGCATTGTGTTGACGTTGAGCTTCATTTGCAAAGTCAATGACGGTTTGTTGGGTCTCACTCTTCCTCTTGAAGAAATACACCCAAGTGCATCTTGAATAGTCATCCACAATCACCAAGCAATACTTTCTACCCCCAAGACTATCAAAGGATGGAGGCCCAAAGAGATCCAAGTGAAGGAGCTCGAAAGGCCTCTTTGAGTAAATGATAGTCGTGGGAGGGTGAGCCTTCTCATGTAGCTTTGCTTCAATGCAAGCACTACAAGCATGATGTTTGGCAAAACTAACATTTGTTAGTCCATGGACATGGTCCCCATTGAGAAGACTTTGCAAAGATCTCATATTGACATGGGCTAAACGGCAATGCCAAAGCCATCCCACGTCTACTTTAGCCATTAGGCATGTCGCGGTCTTAGTGGATCGCTCTGAAAAGTTAACCACATAGAGACCGTGAAGGAAATATGCCCTAGAGGCAATAATAAAGTTGTTATTTATATATACTTATATCATGATAAATGTTTATTATTCATGCTAGAATTGTATTAACCAGAAACTTAGTACATGTGTGAATACATAGACAAACAGAGTGTCACTAGTATGCCTCTACTTCACTAGCTCGTTGAATCAATGATGGTTATGTTTCCTGACCATAGACATGAGTTGTCATTTGATTAACGGGATCACATCATTAGAGAATGATGTGATTGAATTGACTCATCCGTTAGCTTAGCACGATGATCGTTTAGTTTGTTGCTATTGCTTTCTCCATAACTTATACATGTTCCTATGACTATGAGATCATGCAACTCCTGAATATCGGAGGAACACTTAGTGTGCTATCAAACATCACAACGTAACTGGGTGACTATAAAGATGCTCTACAGGTGTCTCCGATGGTGTTTGTTGAGTTGGCATAGATCGAGATTAGGATTTGTCACTCCGAGTATCGGAGAGGTATCTCTGGGCCCTCTTGGTAATGCACATCACTATAAGCCTTGCAAGCAATGTGACTAATGGGTTAGTTGCGGGATGATGCATTATGGAACGAGTAAAGAGGCTTGCGGGTAACGAGATTGAACTAGGTATTGAGATACCGACGATCGAATCTCGGGCAAGTAACATACCGATGACAAAGGAAACAACATATGTTGTTGTGCGGTTTGACCGATGAAGATCTTTGTAGAATATGTAGGAACCAATATGAGCATCCAGGTTCCGCTATTGGTTATTGACCGGAGATGAGTCTCGGTCATGTATACATAGTTCTCGAACCCGTAGGGACCGCACGCTTAACATTTGGTGACGATCGTATTATGAGTTTATGTGTTTGATGTACCGAAGGTAGTTCGGAGTCCCGGATATGATCACGGACATGACGAGGAGTATCAAAATGGTCGAGACATAAAGATCGATATATTGGAAGCCTATGTTTGGACACCGGAATGGTTCCAGATGAGTTCAGGCATTTTCCGGAGTACCGAGAGGTTACCGGAACCCCCCGGGGAGTATATGGGCCTTATTGGGCCTTAGTGGAATAGAGGAGGGGAAGGGAAAAGGTGGGAGGTGCGCCCCCTAGCCCAATCCGAATTGGGTGGGGGCCGCCCCCCCCCCTTTCCTTCCTTCTCTCCTCCCCTTCCTTCTCTCCTACTCCTACTACTTGGAAGGGGGGAATCCTACTCCCAGTGGGAGTAGGACTCCCCTAGGGCGCGCCATAGAGGGTCGGCCCTCCCCCCTCCTCCACTCCTTTATATACGGGGGAAGGGGCACCCCATAGACACACAAGTTGATTGATTTCAGCCATGTGCGGTGCCCCCCTCCACCATAATCCACCTCGGTCATATCGTCGTAGTGCTTAGGCGAAGCCCTGCACCGGTAGCTTCATCATCACCGTCATCACGCCATCGTGCTGACGAAGCTCTCCCTCGACACTCAGCTAGATCGAGAGTTCGTTGGACGTCACCGAGCTGAACGTGTGCAGATCGCGGAGGTGCCATACTTTCGGTGCTAGGATCGGTCGGATCGTAGAGACGTACGACTACATCAACCGCGTTGTCATAACGCTTCCGCTTATGGTCTACAAGGGTACGTGGACAACACTCTTCCCCTCTCGTTGCTATGCATCACCATGATAGATCTTGCGTGTGCATAGGAAAATCTTTGAAATTTCTGTGTTCCCTAACAGTGGCATCCGAGCCAGGTTTATGCGTAGATGTTTGATGTCAACTACACAACCTTCTTCTTGTAGATGTTGTTGGGCCTCCAAGTGCAGAGGTTTGTAGGACAGTAGTAAATTTCCCTCAAGTGGATGACCTAAGGTTTATCAATCCGTGGGAGGCGTAGGATGAAGATGGTCTCTCTCAAGCAACCCTGCAACCAAATAACAAAAAGTCTCTTGTGCCCCCAACACACCCAATACAATGGCAAATTTTATAGGTGCACTAGTTCGGCGAAGAGATGGTGATACAAGTGCAATATGGATGGTAGATATAGGTTTTTTGTAATCTGAAAATATAAAAACAGCAAGGTAACTAATGATAAAAGTGAGCGTAAACGGTATTGCAATGCTAGGAAACAAGGCCTAGTGTTCATACTTTCACTAGTGCAAGTTCTCTCAACAATAATAACATGATTGGATCATATAACTATCCCTTAACATGCAACAAGAGTCACTCCAAATTCACTAATAGCGGAGAACAAACGAAGAGATTATTGTAGGGTACGAAACCACCTCAAAGTTATCCTTTCCGATCGATCTATTCAAGAGTCCGTAGTAAAATAACATGAAGCTATTCTTTCCGTTCAATCTATCCTAGAGTTGGTACTAGAATAACACCTTAAGACACAAATCAACCAAAACCCTAATTTCACCTAGATACTCCAATGTCACCTCAAGTATCCGTGGGTATGATTATACGATATGCATCACACAATCTCAGATTCATCTATTCAACCAACACAAAGAACTTCAACGAGTGCCCCAAAGTTTCTAACGGAGAGTCAAGACGAAAGCATGTGCCAACCCCTATGCATAAGTTCACGAGGTCCAGAACCTACAAGTTGATCACCAAAACATACATCAAGTGGATCACGTGATATCCCGTTGTCACCACAGATAAGCACGTGCAAGACATACATCAAGTGTTCTCAAATCCTTAAAGACTCAATCCGATAAGATAACTTCAAAGGGAAACTCAATCCATTACAATAGAGTAGAGGGGGAGAAACATCATAATATCCAACTATAATAGCAAAGCTCGCGATACATCAAGATCATGCCGAATCAAGAACACGAGAGAGAGAGAGAGGGATCAAACACAAAGCTACTGGTACATACCCTCAGCCCCAAGGGTGAACTACTCCCTCCTCATCACGAAGAGCGCTGAGATGATGAAGATGGCCACCGGAAAGGGATTCCCCCTCCGGCAGGTTGCCGGAATGGGTCTAGATTGGTTTTTGGTGGCTACAGAGGCTTGCGGCAGCGGAACTCCTGATCTAGGTTTCTTTCTGGAAGTTTTGGGTTATATAAGAGGTGTTGGAGTCGGGAAGAAGTCAGGGGGTCTCCGAGGCGGCCACGAGGTAGGGGGCATGCCCCAACCCTCTTGGTGGCCTTGGGTCTCTTCTAGCCCATCTTCGGTACTCCGTGGGCTTCTTCTGGTCCAAAAATGATCTTCGTGAAATTTCAGGTCAATTGGACTCCGTTTGATTTTCCTTTTCTGCGATACTCAAAAACAAGGAAAAACAGAAACTG
This sequence comes from Triticum urartu, assembly GCF_056163025.1. Lineage (NCBI taxonomy): Eukaryota > Viridiplantae > Streptophyta > Magnoliopsida > Poales > Poaceae > Triticum > Triticum urartu. The sequence goes on along the minus strand of NC_141879.1, from coordinate 279,640,669 downwards.
GCACTAGGCTCTAGGTTAATAGGTTAGTCCCAAAAATCATATAAACTACCATATAAATGCAAATAGAACATCCTAGATGGATAACATAATAGCATGGAACAATCAAAAATTATAGATACGTTGGAAACGTATCAAGCATCCCCAAGCTTAATTCCTGCTCGTCCTCGAGTAGGTAAATGATAAAAACAGAATTTTTGATGTGGAATGCTACCTAACATATTTATCAATGTATTTTTCTTTATTGTGGCATGAATGTTCATATCCGAAAGATTCAAGACAAAAGTTTAATATTGACATAAAAATAATAATACTTCAAGCATACTAACTAAGCAATTATGTCTTCTCAAAATAAAATGGCCAAATAAAGCTTATCCCTACAAAATCATATATTTTGGCTACGCTTCATTTTCATCACAAAAAATGCTCTCATCATGCACAACCCCGATGACGAGCCAAGCAATTGTTTCATACTTTAGTAATCTCAAACTTTTTTCAACTTTCACGCAATACATGAGCGTGAGCCATGGACATGGCACTATGGGTGGAATAGAATATAATGATGGGGGTTGTGTGGAGAAGACAAAAAGGAGAAAGTCTCACATCGACGCGGCTAATCAACGGGCTATGGAGATGCCCATTGATTGATGTCAATGTGAGGAGTAGGGATTGCCATGCAACGGATGCACTAGAGCTATAAATGTATGAAAGATCAACAAAAGAAACTAAGTGGGTGTGCATCCAACTTGCTTGCTCACGAAGACCTAGGGCATTTGAGGAAGCCTATTGTTGGAATATACAAGCCAAGTTCTATAATGAAAAATTCCCACTAGTATATGAAAGTGACAAAACAAGAGACTCTCTATCATAAAGATCATGGTGCTACTTTGAAGCACAAGTGTGGAAAAAAGGATAGTAGCATTGTCCCCTTTTATTATATATATTTTTCTTTTTTTATTTGGCCTTTTCCCTTTTTTATTCGACCTTTTTTATTGGGCCTTTCCTTTTTTATTTGGCCTTTTTTTGGGATAATGCTCTATTGATGATGATCATCACACTTCTATTTATTTACAACTCAAAGATTACAACTCGATACTAGAACAAAATATGACTCTATATGCATGCCTTCGGCGGTGTACCGGGATGGGCAATGAATCAAGAGTGACATGTATGATAAATTATGCATGGTGGCCTTGCCACAAATACGATGTCAACTACATGATCATGCAAGGCAATATGACAATGATGATGTGTGTCATGATGAACGGAACGGTGGAAAGTTTCATGGCAATATATCTCGGAATGGCTATGGAAATGCCATAATAGGTAGGTATGGTGGCTGTTTTGAGGAAGATATAAGGAGGTTTATGTTTGACAGAGCGTATCATATCACGGGTTTTGATGCACCAGCGAAGTTTGCACCAACTCTCGAGGTGAGAAAGGGCAATGCACGGTACCGAACAGGCTAGTAATGATGGAAGGGTGAGAGTGCGTATAATCCATGGACTCAACATTAGTCATAAAGAACTCACATACTTATTGCAAAAATCTACAAGTCATCAAAAACCAAGCACTACACGCATGCTCCTCGGGGGATAGATTGGTAGGAAAAGACCATCGCTCATCCCCGACCGCCACTCATAAGGAAGGCAATCAAAGAAACACCTCATGCTTCAAATTTGTCACACAACGGTTACCATACGTGCATGCTACGGGACATGCAAACCTCAACACAAGTATTTCTCAAATTCACAATTACTCAACTAGCACGACTCTAATATTACCATCTTCATATCTCAAAACAATTATCAAGTATCAAACTTCTCATAGTATTCAATGCACTTTATATGAAAGTTTTTATTATATCCCTCTTGGATGCCTATCATATTAGGATTAGCTTCATAACCAAAGCAAATTACCATGCTGTTTAGAGACTCTCAAAATGATATAAATGAAGCATGACAGTTATCTATTTCTTCAAAATAAAACCACCGCCGTGCTCTAAAAGGATATAAGTGAAGCACTAGAGCAAACGACAAACTACTTCAAAAGATATAAGTGAAGATCAATGAGTAGTCGAATAACTATGTAACTATGTGAAGACTCTCTAACATTTAACAATTTCAGATCTTGGTATTTTATTCAAACAGCAATCAAAACAAAAGAAAATAAAATGACGCTCCAAGCAAAACACATATCATGTGGCGAATAAAAATATAGCTCCAAGTAAAGTTACCGATGAACAAAGACGAAAGAGGGGATGCCATCCGGGGCATCCCATAGCTTAGGCTCTTGGTTGTACTTGAATATTACCTTGGGGTGCCTTGGGCATCCCCAAGCTTAGGCTCTTGCCACTCCTTATTCCATAGTCCATCGAATCTTTACCCAAAACTTGAAAACTTCACAACACAAAACTTAACAGAAAACTCGTAAGCTCTGTTAGTATAAGAAAATTAATGACCACTTTTGGTACTGTTTTGAACTCATTCTAAATTCATATTGGTGTACTACCTACTGTATTCCAACTTCTCTATGGTTCATATGTTGGGGAACGTAGCAGAAATTCAAAATTTTCCTACGTGTCACCAAGATCTATCTATGGAGAAACCAGCAATGAGGGGAAGGAGAGTGCATCTACATACCCTTGTAGATTGCTATGCGGAAGCGTTCAAGAGAACGGGGTTGATGGAGTCGTACTCGTCATGATCCAAATCACCGATGATCCTAGTGCCGAACGGACGGCACCTCCGTGTTCAACACACGTACAGCCCGGTGACGTCTCCTACGCCTTGATCCAGCAACGGGAGAAGGAGAGTTTGGGGAAGACTCCATCCAGCAGCAGCACAACGGCGTGGTGGTGGTGGAGGAGCGTGGTACTCCAGCAGGGCTTCGCCAAGCATCGCAAGAGACGAGGAGGGAGAGGGGTAGGGCTGCGCCAAGAAGGAGAGGAACTCGTGTCTCTTGGGCAGCCCAAACCTCAAGTATATATAGGGGGAGGGGAGGGGCTGCGCCCCCACCTAGGGTTCCCTCCCTAGGGGTGGTGGCAGCCCCCCAGATCCCATCTGGGTGGCGGCCACAAGGGGTAGAGGGGGAGGCGCACCTGGGGTGGGCCTTAGGGCCCATCTGCCCTAGGGTTTGCCCCCCCCCCTTCCCTCTTGGAGGCGCCTTCGGCCTTGGTGGGGGGGTGCACCAGCCCACCTGGGGCTGGTCCCCTCCCACACTTGGCCCATGCAGCCCTTCGGGGCTGGTGGCCCCACTTGGTGGACCCCCGGACCCCTCCGGTGGTCCCGGTACACTACCGGTAAAACCGGAAACTTTTCCGGTAACCAAAACAGGACTTCCCATATATAAAAATCTTTACCTCCGGACCATTCCGGAACTCCTCGTGATGTCCGGGATCTCATCCGGGACTCCGAACAACATTCGGTAACCACATACAAACTTCCTTTATAACCCTAGCATCATCGAACCTTAAGTGTGTAGACCCTACGGGTTCGGGAACCATGCAGACATGACCGAGACGTTCTCCGGTCAATAACCAACAGCGGGATCTGGATACCCATGTTGGTTCCCACATGTTCCACGATGATCTCATTGGATGAACCACGATGTCATGGATTCGATCAATCCCGTATACAATTCCCTTTGTCTAGCGGTATTGTACTTGCCCGAGATTCGATCGTCGGTATCCCGATACCTTGTTCAATCTCGTTACCGGCAAGTCTCTTTACTCGTTCCATAACACATCATCCCGTGATCAACTCCTTGATCACATTGTGCACATTATGATGATGTCCTACCGAGTGGGCCCAAAGATACCTCTCCGCTTACACGGAGTGACAAATCCCAGTCTCGATTCGTGCCAACCCAATAGACACTTTCGGAGATACCTGTAGTGTACCTTTATAGACACCCAGTTATGTTGTGACGTTTGGCACACCCAAAGTATTCCTACGGTATCCGGGAGTTGCACAATCTCATGGTCTAAGGAAATGATACTTGACATTAGAAAATCTTTAGCATACGAACTACACGATCTTTGTGCTAGGCTTAGAATTGGGTCTTGTCCATCACATCATTCTCCCAATGATGTGATCCCGTTATCAACGACATCCAATGTCCATGGTCAGGAAACCGTAACCATCTATTGATCAACGAGCTAGTCAACTAGAGGCTTACTAGGGACATGGTGTTGTCTATGTATCCACACATGTACCTGAGTTTCCTATCAATACAATTCTAGCATGGATAATAAACAATTATCATGAACAAGGAAATATAGTAATAACTAATTTATTATTGCCTCTAGGGCATATTTCCAACAGTCTCCCACTTGCACTAGTGTCAATAATCTAGTTCACATCGCCATGTGATTAACACTCACAGGTCACATCGCCATGTGACCAACATCCAAAGAGTTTACTAGTGTCACTAAACTAGTTCACATCATCATGTGATTAAGGCTCAATGAGTTCTGGGGTTTGATCATGTTTTGCTTGTGAGAGAGGTTTTAGTCAATGGGTCTGCAACAATCAGATCCGTATGTCCTTTGCAAATCTCTAGGTCATATTATATATGTTGCTTCCACGCTCCACTTGGAGCTATTCCAAATGGTTGCTCCACTATACGTATCCGGTTTGCTACTCAGAGTCATTCGGATAGGTGTTAAAGCTTGCATCGATGTAACCCTTTACGCCAAACTCTTTATCACCTCCATAATAGAGAAACATGTCCTTATTACTCCAAGGACAATTTTTGACCGCTATCTAGTGATCCACTCCTGGATCACCTTTGTACCCTCTTGCCAGACATGTGGCAAGGCATACATCAGGTGCGGTACTTAGCATGGCATACCGTATAGAGCCTATGACAAAAGCATAGGGGACGACCTTCGTCCTTCCTCTTTCTTCTGCCGTGGTCGAGCTTTAAGTCTTAACTTCATACCTTACAACTCAGGCAAGAACTCCTTCTTTGGCTGATCCATCTTGAACACCTTCAAGATCATGTCAAGGTATGTGCTCATTTGAAAGTACCATTAAGCGTTTTTGATCTATCCTTATAGATCTTGATGCTTAATGTTCAAGTAGCTTAATCCAGGTTTTCCATTGAAAAACACCTTTCAAATGACCCTATATGCTTTCCAGAAATTCTACGTCATTTCTGATCCACAATATGTCAACAACATATACTCATCAGAAATTCTATAGTGCTCCCACTCACTTCTTTGGAAATACAAGTTTCTCATAAACTTTCTATACACCCAAAATCTTTGATCATCTCATCAAAGCATACATTCCAACTCCGAGATGCTTACTCCAGTCCTTAGAAGGATTGCTGGAGCTTTGCATACTTATTAGCATCTTTCAGGATTGACAAAACCTTCCGGTTGTATCACATACAACCTTTCCTCAAGAAAATCATCGAGGAAACAATGTTTTGACATCCTATCTGCAAGATTTCATAAATAATGTAGTAATCGCTAATATAATTCCAACAGACTCTTAGCATCGCTACGAGTGAGAAAGTCTCATCATAGTCAACTCCTTGAACTTGTCGGGAAAAATCTTAACGACAAGTCGAGCTTTCTTAATGGTGATACTTACCATCATTGTCCGTCTTCCTTTTAAAATCCATCTGTACTCAATAGCCTTACGACCATCGAGCCGTTCTGCCAAAGTCTACACTTTGTTTTCATACATGGATCCTCTCTCAAATTTTATGGCCTCGAGCCATTTATCGGAATCCGGGCCCACCATCGCTTCTCCATGGCTCGTAGGTTCATTGTTGTCTAGCAACATGACTTCCAAGACAGGATTACGTACCACTCTGAAGTAGTATGCATCCTTGTCATCCCACGAGGTTTGGTAGTGACTTGATCTGAAGTTTCATGATCACTATCATAAGCTTCCACTTCAATTGGTGTAGGTGCCACAGGAACAACTTCCTGTGCCCTGCCACACACTAGTTGAAGAGACGGTTCAACAACCTTATCAAGTCTCCACCATCCTCCCACTCAATTCTTTCGAGAGAAATTTTTCTCGAGAAAGGACCCGATTCTAGAAACAATCCCTTATTGCTTTCGGATCTGAGATAGGAGGTATACCCAACTGTTTTGGGTGTCCTATGAAGATGCATTTATCCGCTTTGGGTTCGAGCTTATCAGCCTGAAACTTTTTTCACATAAGCGTCGCAGCCCCAAACTTTTAAGAAATGACAGCTTAGGTTTCTCTAAACCATAGTTCATACGGTGTCATCTCATCGGAATTACGTGGTGCCCTATTTAAAGTGAATGCGGTTGTCTCTAATGCCTAACCCATGAACTATCATGGTAATTTGATAAGAGACATCATGGTATGCATCATATCCAATAGGGTGCAGTTATGATGTTCGGACACACCATCACACTATGGTGTTCCAGGCTGTATTAGTTGTGAAACAATTTCCACAATGTCTTAATTCTGTGCCAAACTCATAATTCAGATATTCATCTCTATGATCATATCATAGATATTTTATCCTCTTGTCACGACGATCTTTCAACTTCACCCTGAAATTACTTGAACCTTTCAATAATTCAGACTCGTGATTCATCAAGTAAATATACTCAACATCTACTCAAATCATCTGTGAAGTAAGAACATAACGATATCCACTACATGCCTCAGTACTCATTGGACTGCACACATCAAAATGTATTACTTCCAACAAGTTGCTTTCTAGTTCCATTTTACTGAAAACAAGGCTTTCAGTCATCTTGCCCATGTGGTATGATTTGCATGTCTCAAGTGATTCAAAATCAAGTGAGTCCAAACGGTCCATTTGCATGGAGTTTCTTCATGCATATACACCAATAGACATGGTTCGCATGTCTCAAACTTTTCAAAAACGAGTGAGCCCAAAGATCCATCAACATGGAGCTTCTTCATGCATTTTATACCGATATGACTTACGTGGCAGTGCCACAAGTAGGTGGTACTATCATTACTATCTTTTGGCATGAACATGTGTATCACTACGATCGAGATTCAATAAACCGTTCATTTTAGGTGTAAGACCATTGAAGGTATTATTCAAATAAACAGAGTAACCATTATTCTCCTTAAATGAATAACCGTATTGCGATAGACATAATCCAATCATGTCTATGCTCAACGCAAACACCAATCTCGATGGTAGAGGGAGCGTACGAAATTTGATCAACCTTGGAAATACTTCCAACACATATCGTCATCTCACCTTTAGCTAGTCTCCGTTTATTCCGTAGCTTTTATTTCGAGTTACTAACACTTAGCAACCGAACCGGTATCTAATACCCTGGTGCTACTAGGAGTACTAGTAAAGTACACATTAACACAATGTATATCCAATATACTTCTATCGACTTTGCCAGCCTTCTCATCTACCAAGTATCTAGGGTAATTCTGCTCCAGTGGCTGTTCCCTTTATTACAGAAGCACTTAGTCTCGGGCTTGGGTTCAACTTTGGGTTTCTTCACTAGAACAGCAACTGATTTGTTGTTCCATGAAGTATCCCTTTCTTGCCCTTGCCCTTCTTGAAACTAGTGGTTTCACCAACCATCAACAATTGATGCTCCTTCTTGATTTCTACAAACATCGCGAATATCTCAAGGATCATCATATATGTCCCTGATATATTATAGTTCATCACGAAGCTCTAGCAGCTTGGTGGTAATGACTTTGGAGAAACATCACTATCTCATCTGGAAGATCAACTCCCACTCGATTCAAATGATTGTTGTACTCAGACAATCTGAGCACAAGCTCAACAATTGAGCTTTTCTCCCTTAGTTTGTGGGCTAAGAAAATCGTCGGAGGTCTTATACCTCTTGACGTGGGCACGAGCCTGAAATCCCAATTTCAGCCCTCGAAACATCTCATATGTTTCGCGACATTTCAAAAACGTCTTCGGTGCCTCAATTCTAAACCGTTTAACTGAACTATCACGTAGTTATCAAAATGTGTATGTCAGATGTTCGCAACATCCACAAACGACGTTCGAGGTTCGGCACACTGAGCGGTGTATTAAGGACATAAGCCTTCTATGAAGCAATGAGGACAATCCTCAGTTTACGGACCTAGTCCGCATAATTGCTACTATCAACTTTCAACTAAATTTTCTCTAGGAACATATCTAAACAGTAGAACTAAAGCGCGAGCTTCGACATAATTTGCGAAGACCTTTTGACTATGTTCAGGATAATTAAGTTCATCTTATGAACTCCCACTCAGATAGACATCTCTCTAGTCATCTAAGTGATTACATGATCCGAGTCAACTAGGCCATGTCCGATCATCACGTGAGACGGACTAGTCATCATCGGTGAACATCTTCATGTTGATCATATCTACCATACGACTCATGCTCGACCTTTCGGTCTCTTGTGTTCCGAGGCCATGTCTGTACATGCTAGGCTCGTCAAGTCAACCTAAGTGTTTCGCGTGTGTAAATCTGTCTTACACCCGTTGTATGTGAACGTTCGAATCTATCACAGCCGATCATCACGTGGTGCTTCGAAACAACGAACTGTCGCAACGGTGCACAGTTAGGGGGAACACCTTCTTGAAATTATTATGAGGGATCATCTTATTTACTACCGTCGTTTTAAGTAAACAAGATGCAAAAACATGATAAACATCACATGCAATCAAATAATAGTGACATGATATGGCCAATATCATATAGCTCCTTTGATCTCCATCTTGGGGCTCCATGATCATCTTGTCACCGGCATGACACCATGATCTCCATCATCATGATCTCCATCATCGTGTCTCCATGAAGTTGCTCGCCAACTATTACTTCTACTACTATGGCTACCGGTTAGCAATAAAGTAAAGTAATTACATGGCGTTGTTCAATGACACGCAGGTCATACAATTAATAAAGACAACTCCTATGGCTCCTGCCGGTTGTCATACTCATCGACATGCAAGTCGTGATTCCTATTACAAGAACATGATCAATCTCATACATCACATATCATTCATCACATTCTTCTTGGCCATATCACATCACATAGCATACCCTGCAAAAACAAGTTAGACGTCCTCTAATTGTTGTTTGCATGTTTTACGTGGCTGCTATGGGTTTCTAGCAAGAACATTTCTTACCTACGCAAAACCACAACGTGATATGCCAATTGCTATTTACCCTTCATAAGGACCCTTTTAATCGAATCCGTTCCGACTAAAGTGGGAGAGACAGACACCCGCTAGCCACCTTATGCAACTAGTGCATGTCAGTCGGTGGAACCAGTCTCACGTAAGAGTACGTGTAAGGTCGGTCCGGGCCGCTTCATCCCACAATACCGTCGAAACAAGATTGGACTAGTAACGGTAAGCATATTGAACAAAATCAACGCCCACAACTACTTTGTGTTCTACTCGTGCATAGAATCTACGCAATAGACCTAGCTCATGATGCCACTGTTGGGGAACGTAGCAGAAATTCAAAATTTTCCTACGTGTCACCAAGATCTATCTATGGAGAAACCAGCAACGAGGGGAAGGAGAGTGCATCTACATACCCTTGTAGATCGCTATGCGGAAGCGTTCAAGAGAACGGGGTTGATGGAGTCGTACTCGTCATGATCCAAATCACCGATGATCCTAGTGCCGAACGGACGGCACCTCCGTGTTCAACACACGTACAGCCCGGTGACGTCTCCTACGCCTTGATCCAGCAACGGGAGAAGGAGAGTTTGGGGAAGACTCCATCCAGCAGCAGCACAACGGCGTGGTGGTGGTGGAGGAGCGTGGTACTCCAGCAGGGCTTCGCCAAGCATCGCAAGAGACGAGGAGGGAGAGGGGTAGGGCTGCGCCAAGAAGGAGAGGAACTCGTGTCTCTTGGGCAGCCCAAACCTCAAGTATATATAGGGGGAGGGGAGGGGCTGCGCCCCCACCTAGGGTTCCCTCCCTAGGGGTGGTGGCAGCCCCCCAGATCCCATCTGGGTGGCGGCCACAAGGGGTAGAGGGGGAGGCGCACCTGGGGTGGGCCTTAGGGCCCATCTGCCCTAGGGTTTGCCCCCCCCTTCCCTCTTGGAGGCGCCTTGGGCCTTTGTGGGGGGACGCACCAGCCCACCTGGGGCTGGTCCCCTCCCACACTTGGCCCATGCAGCCCTTCGGGGCTGGTGGCCCCACTTGGTGGACCCCCGGACCCCTCCGGTGGTCCCGGTACACTACCGGTAAAACCCAAAACTTTTCTAGTAACCAAAACAGGACTTCCCATATATAAATCTTTACCTCCGGACCATTCTGGAACTCCTCGTGACGTCCGGGATCTCATCCGGGACTCCGAACAACATTCGGTAACCACATACAAACTTCCTTTATAACCCTAGCGTCATCGAACCTTAAGTGTGTAGACCCTATGGGTTCGGGAACCATGCAGACATAACCGAGATGTTCTCCGGTCAATAACCAACAGCGGGATCTGGATACCCATGTTGGTTCCCACATGTTCCACGATGATCTCATCGGATGAACCACGATGTCGTGGATTCGATCAATCCCGTATACAATTCCCTTTGTCTAGCGGTATTGTACTTGCCCGAGATTCGATCGTCGGTATCCCGATACCTTGTTCAATCCCGTTACCGCAAGGTCTCTTTACTCATTCCGTAGCACATCATCCCGTGATCAACTCCTTGATCACATTGTGCACATTATGATGATGTCCTACCGAGTGGGCCCAGAGATACCTCTCCGTTTACACGGAGTGACAAATCCCAGTCTCGATTCGTGCCAACCCAACAGACACTTTCGGAGATACCTGTAGTGTACGTTTATAGCCACCCAGTTACGTTGTGACGTTTGGCACACCCAAAGTATTCCTACGGTATCCGGGATTTGCACGATCTCATGGTCTAAGGAAATGATACTTGACATTAGAAAAGCTTTAGCATACGAACTACACGATCTTTGTGCTAGGCTTAGAATTGGGTCTTGTCCATCACATCATTCTCCCAATGATGTGATCCCGTTATCAATGACATCCAATGTACATGGTCAGGAAACCGTAACCATCTATTGATCAACGAGCTAGTCAACTAGAGGCTTACTAGGGACATGGTGTTGTCTATGTATCCGCACATGTATCTGAGTTTCCTATCAATACAATTCTAGCATGGATAATAAACGATTATCATGAACAAGGAAATATAATAATAAATAATTTATTATTGCCTCTAGGGCATATTTCCAACATCATACCCTCCGATACTACTCATAGATTCATCAAGATAAGCAAACAACTCAATGAAAACAGAATCTGTCAAAAACAGAACAGTCTGTAGTAATCTGCATCAAACGTATACTTCTGTAACCCCAAAAATTCCGAAATAAATTGGTGGACGTGAGGAATTTGTCTATTAATCATCTTAAAAAAGAATCAACCTAATCACACTCTCCAGTAAAAAATGGCAGCAAAACTCGTGAGCGCTAAAGTTTCTGTTTTTTACAGCAAGATCGCAAAGACTTCACCCCAAGTCTTCCCAAAGGTTCTACTTGGCACAAACACTAATTAAAATATAAAAACACAAGCATAAAATAGGATAGATGATTTATTTATTACTAAACAGGAAAAAAACAAGGATCAAAAATAAAACTGGGTGCCTCGCAACAAGCGCTATCGTTTAACGCCCCTAGCTAGGCATGATGATTTCAATGATGCTCGCATAAAAGATAAGAATTGAAACATAATGGGAGCATCATGAAGCATATGACAAGCACATTTAAGTATATCCCACTTCCTATGCATAGGGATTTTGTGAGCAAACAACTTGTGGGAACGAAAATTAACTAGCATAGGAAGGCAAGGCAAACATAACTTCAAGATTTTAAGCACATAGATAGGAAACTTGATATTATTGCTATTCCTACAAGCATATATTCCTCCCTCATAATAATTTTCAGTAGAATCATGAATGAATTCAACAATATAACCATCACATAAAGCATTCTTTTCATGATCTACAAGCATAGAATTTTTATTACTCTCCACACATAAGCAAATTTCTTCTCATTGGAATAGTGGGAGTATCATAAGAAACTCGAATACTACAAATTGTTTCCACATTAAAAGAGTAATGTTCAGAAAAAGGATAATCATAATCATGACAAGTTTTATAAATATAATCATCACTACTTTTTATAGCATAAGTGTCATCACAAACCCACAATTCATCGGATCTCGACAAACACACCGCAAAAGAGTTACATCAAATAGATCTCCCAGAAGATCGAGGAGAACTTTGTATTGAGATCCAAAGAGAGAGAAGAAGCCATCTAGCTAATAGCTATGGACCCGAAGGTCTGAAGTAAACTACTCACACATCATCGGAGAGGCCATGGAGTTGATGTAGAGGCCCTCCGTGATCGATGCCCCCTCCGGCGAAGCTCCGGAAAAGGCCCCAAGATGGGATCCCTTGGGTACAGAAGGTTGCGGCGGTGGAAATAGGGTTTCGTGGTGCTCCTGGATGTTTTCAGGGTATATGATTATATATAGGTGGAAGAAGTACGTCGATGGAGCCACGAGGGGCCCATGAGGGGGAGGGCGCGCCCCCTGCCTCGTGGCCTCCTCGTTGGTTGCTTGACGTCCACTCCAAGTCCTCTGGATCACGTTTGTTCAAAAAAATCACGCTCCCGAAGGTTTCATTCCCTTTGGACTCCGTTTGATATTCATTTTTTGCAAAACACTGAAACATGCAAAAAACAGCAATTTGCACTAGGCCTTGGGTTAATAGGTTAGTCCCAAAAATAATATAAAAGTGTATAATAAATCCCATTAAACATCCAAAACAGAATATATAATAGCATGGAACAATCAAAAATTGTAGATACGTTGGAGATGTATCATTAGCACCTTTTGGATCGACAAAACCCTTTGGTTGCATCATATACAACTCTTCTTTAAGATATCCATTAAGGAATGCAGTTTTGACATCCATTTGCCAAATTTCATAATCATAAAATGCGGCAATTGCTAACATGATTCGACTGACTTAAGCATCGCTACGGGTGAGAAGGTCTCATCGTAGTCAACTCCTTGAACGTGTCGAAAACCTTTTGCAACAAGTCGAGCTTTGTAGACAGTAACATTACTGTCAGTGTCAGTCTTCTTCTTGAAGATCCATTTATTCTCTATGGCCTGCCGGTCATCGGGCAAGTCAACCAAAGTCCACACTTTGTTCTCATACATGGATCCCATCTCAGATTTCATGGCTCAAGACATTTTGCGGAATCTGGGCTCATCATCGCTTCCTCATAGTTCGTAGGTTCGTCATGGTCAAGTAACATGACCTCCAGAACAGGATTAACGTACCACTCTGGTGCGGATCTTACTTTGGTTGACCTATGAGGTTCGGTAGTAACTTGATCAGAAGTTTCATGATCATCATCATTAGCTTCCTCACTTACTGGTGTAGGAATCACTGGAACTGATTTCAGTGATTAACTACTTTCCAATAAGGGAGTAGGTACAATTAACTCATCAAGTTCTACTTTCCTCCCACTCACTTCTTTCAAGAGAAACTCCTTCTCTAGAAAGGATCCATTCTTAGCAACGAATATCTTGCCTTCGGATCTGTGATAGAAGGTGTACCCAACAGTCTCCTTTGGGTATCCTATGAAGACACATTTCTCCGTTTTGGGTACGAGCTTATCAGGTTGAAGCTTTTTCACATAAGCATCGCAGCCCAAACTTTAAGAAACGACAACTTGGGTTTCTTGCCAAACCACAGTTCATAAGGTGTCATCTCAACGAATTTAGTTGGTGCCCTATTTAACGTGAATGCAGCTGTCTCTAAAGCATAACCCCAAGACAATAGCGGTAAATCAGTAAGAGACATCATAGATCGCACCATATCTAGTAAAGTACGATTACGACGTTCGGACACACCATTACGCTGTGGTGTTCCGGGTGGCGTGAGTTGCGAAACTATTCTGCATTGTTTCAAATGAAGACCAAACTCGTTACTCAAATATTCTCCTCCACGATCAGATCATAGAAACTTTATTTTCTTGTTATGATGATTTTCTACTTCACTCTGAAATTCTTTGAACTTTTCAAATGTTTCAAACTTATGTTTCATTAAGTAGATATACCCATATCTGCTCAAATCATCTGTGAAGGTGAGAAAATAACGATATCCGCCGCGAGCCTCAATGTTCCTTGGACCACATACATTAGTATGTATGATTTCCAATTACTCTGTTGCTCGCTCCATTGTTTCGGAGAACGGAGTTTTAGTCATCTTGCCGATGAAGCATGGTTCGCAAGTACCAAGTGATTCCAGAAGTCCATCAGAATGGAGTTTCTTCATGCGCTTTACACCAATATGACCCAAACGGCAGTGCCACAAATAAGTTGCACTATCATTATCAACTTTGCATCTTTTGGCTTCAATACTATGAACATGTGTATCACTACTATCAAGATTTAGTAAAAATAGACCACTCATCAAGGGTGCGTGACCATAAAAGATATTACTCATATAAATAGAACAATCATTATTCTCTGATTTAAATGAATAACCGTCTCGCATCAAACAAGATCCAGATATAATGTTCATGCTAAACGCTGGCACCAAATAACAATTATTTAGGTCTAAAACTAATCCTGAAGGTAGATGTATTGGTAGCGTGCCGACGGCGATCACATCGACTTTGGAACCATTTCCCACGCGCATCATCACCTCGTCCTTAGCCAATCTTCGCTTAATCCGTAGCCCCTGTTTCGAGTTGCAAATGTTAGCAACTAAACCAGTATCAAATACACAGGCACTACTGCGAGCATTAGTAAGGTACACATCAATAACATGTATATCAAATATACCTTTCACTTTGCCATCCTTCTTCTCCGCCAAATACTTGGAGCAGTTCTGCTTCTAGTGACAAGTTCCTTTGCAGTAGAAGCACTCAGTATCAGGCTTAGGTCCAGACTTGGGTTTCTTCACTTGAGAGCATCCGGCTTGCTGTTCTTCATGAAGTTCCCCTTCTTCCATTTACCCTTTTTCTTGAAACTGGTGGTCTTGTTGACCATCAACACTTGATGCTCCATCTTGATCTACCTCCGCAGCCTTTAGCATTGCGAAGAGCTCAGGAATCGTCTTATCCATCCCTTGCATATTATAGTTCATCACGAAGCTCTTGTAGCTTGGTGGCAGTGATTGAAGAACTCTGTCAATAACACCATCATCAGGGAGATCAACTCCCTACTGAGTCAAGTGGTTGTGGTACCCAGACATTCTGAGTATATGTTCGCTAACAGAACTATTCTGCTCCATTTTGAAGCTGTAGAACTTATTGGAGACTTCATATCTCTCAATCTGGGCATTTTCTTGAAATATTAACTTCAACTCCTGGAACATCTCATATGCTCCATGACGTTCAAAACGTTGTTGAAGTCCCGGTTCTAAGCCGTAAAGCATGGCACACTGAACTATCGAGTAGTCATCAGCTTTGCTCTACCAGGTGTTCACAACATCTGGCGTTGCTCCTGCAGCGGGTTTGTCACCTAGCGGTGCTTCTAGGACGTAATTCTTCTATGCAACAATGAGGATAATCCTCAAGTTAAAGACCAGTCCGTGTAGTTGCTACAATCATCTTTCAACTTAGCTTTCTCTAGGAACGCATTAAAATTCAACGGAACAACAGTACGGGCCATCTATCTACAACAACATAGACATGCAAAATACTATCAGGTACTAATTTCATGATAAATTAAAGTTCAATTAATCAAATTACTTAAGAACTCCCACTTAGATAGACATCTCTCTAATCATCTAAGTGATCACGTGATCCATATCAACAAAACCATGTCCGATCATCACGTGAGATGGAGTAGTTTTCAATGGTGAACATCACTATGTTGATCATATCTACTATATGATTCACACTCGACCTTTCGGTCTCTGTGTTCCGAGGCCATATCTGCATATGCTAGGCTCGTCAAGTTTAACCCAAGTATTCCGCGTGTGCAAAACTGGCTTGCACCCGTTGTATGTGAACATAGAGCTTATCACACCCGATCATCATGTTTAGTCTCGGCACGACGAACTGTAGCAACGGTGCATACTCAGGGAGAACACTTATACCTTGAAATTTAGTGAGAGATCATCTTATAATGCTACCGCCGAACTAAGAAAAATAAGATGCATAAAGGATAAACATCACATGCAATCAATATAAGTAATATGATATGGCCATCATCATCTTGTGCCTTTGATCTCCATCTCCAAAGCACAGTTATGATCACCATCGTCACCGGCTTGACTCCTTCATCTCCATCGAAGCATCGTTGTCGCCTCGCCAACTATTGCTTCTACGACTATTGCTACCACTTAGTGATAAAGTAAAGCAATTACATGGCGATTGCATTTCATACAATAAAGCGGCAACCATATGGCTCCTCCAGTTGTTGATAACTGTGTTACAAAACATCATCTCATACAATAAAATTTAGCATCATGTCTTGACCATATCACATCACAACATTCCCTGCAAAAACAAGTTAGATTTCTTGTACTTTGTTGTTGCAAGTTTTACGTGGCTTCTACGGGCTGAGCAAGAACCGTTCTTACCTACGCATCAAAAACCACAACGCGGTATAGTGATTGCTTTTTGATCTTCAGAAAGAACCCTGTTCATTGAATCTGATTCAACTAAAGTTGGAGAAACTGACACCCACCAGCCAACTGTGTGCGAAGCATGTCGGTAGAACCCGTCTTGCGTAAGCGTATGCGTAATGTCGGTCTAGGCCGCTTCATCCAACAATACCGCCGAATCAAGAAACAACTAGTGACGGCAAGCAATATGTATATTCCCACGCCCACAACTCCTTTGTGTTCTACTCGTGCATATAACATTGATATGTCTCCAACGTATCTATAATTTTTTATTGTTCCATGCTATTATATTATCCATCTAGGATGTTTTATATGCATTTATATGGTATTTTATATGACTTTTGGGACTAAACTAGTAACCTAGAGCCAAGTGCCAGTTTCTGTTTTTTCCTTGTTTTTGAGTATCGCAGAAAAGGAAAATCAAACGGAGTCCAATTGACCTGAAATTTCATGGAGATCATTTTTGGACCAGAAGAAGCCCACGGAGTACCGGAGATGGGCCAGAAGAGCCCCGAGGCCACCACGAGGGTGGGGCGCGCCCTACCCCCCTGGGCGCGCCCCCTACCTCGTGGCCGCCTTAGAGGCCCCCCCCCGACTTGTTCCCGACTCCAACGCCTCTTATATAACCCAAAATTTCCAGAAAGAAACCTAGATCGGGAGTTCCGCCGCCGCAAGCCTCCGTAGCCACCAAAAACCAATCTAGACCCGTTCCGGCACCCTGCCGGAGGGGGAATCCCTCTCCGATGGCCATCTTCATCATCCCGGAGCTCTCCATGACGAGGAGGGAATAGTTCACCCTCGGGGATGAGGGTATGTACCAGTAGCTATGTGTTTGATCTCTCTCTCTCTCTTTCTCTCTCTCTCTCTCGTGCTCTTGATTCGACACGATCTTGATGTATCGCAAGCTTTGCTATTATAGTTGGATCTTATGATGTTCCTCCCCCTCTACTCTCTTGTAATGGATTGAGTTTTCCCTTTGAAGTTATCTTATTGGATTGCGTCTTTAAGGATTGAGAACGCTTGATGTATGTCTTACACGTGCTTATCTATGGTGAAAATGGGATATCACGTGATCCACTTGATGTATGTTTTGGTGATCAACTTGCGAGTTCTGGACCTCGTGAACTTATGCATAGGGGTTGGCACACATTTTCGTCTTGACTCTCCGGTAGAAACTTTGGGGCACTCTTTGAAGTTCTTTGTGTTGGTTGAATAGATGAATCTGAGATTGTGTGATGCATATCGTATAATCATACCCACGGATACTTGAGGTGACATTGGAGTATCTAGGTGACATTAGGGTTTTGGTTGATTTGTGTCTTAAGGTGTTATTCTAGTACGAACTCTAGGATAGATTGAACGGAAAGAATAGCTTCATGTTACTTTACTACGGACTCTTGAATAGATCGATCAGAAAGGATAACTTTGAGGTGGTTTCATACCCTACAATAATCTCTCCGTTTGTTCTCCGCTATTAGTGACTTTGGAGTGACTCTTTGTTGCATGTTTAGGGATAGTTATATGATCTAATTATGTTATTATTGTTGAGAGAACTTGCACTAGTGAAAGTATGAACCCTAGGCCTTGTTTCCTAGCATTGCAATACGTTTACGCTCACTTTTATCATTAGTTACCTTGCTGTTTTATATTTTCAGATTACAAAAACCTATATCTACCATCCATATTGCACTTGTATCACCATCTCTTCGCCGAACTAGTGCACCTATACAATTTACCATTGTATTGGGTGTGTTGGGGACACAAGAGACTTTTTGTTATTTGGTTGCAGGGTTGCTTGAGAGAGACCATCTTCATCCTACGCCTCCCACGAATTGATAAACATTAGGTCATCCACTTGAGGGAAATTTGCTACTGTCCTACAAACCTCTGCACTTGGAGGCCCAACAACGTCTATAAGAAGAAGGTTGTGTAGTAGACATCAAGCTCTTTTCTGGCGCCGTTGCCGGGGAGGTTAGCGCTTGAAGGTATATCTTTAGATCTTGCAATCGAATCTTTTAGTTTCTTGTTTTATCACTAGTTTAGTTTATAAAAGAAAACTACAACAAAATGGAATTGAGGGTACCTCATATGCTCCATCTTTTTAATATCTTTCATGAAAATAAGGATTCCGATAATTGTGCCAAAATGCTAGAAGAAGAATGCATTAAAATGTTTGGAACTAAATCTTTGAATGATGAGCATGATTGCAATGTTGTTAGTACAAACTCTTTGAATATCCATAGTACTAATGATGATTGCACTAGTCATGATGAAAATGTCTCTTATAAGCATGTTAATTTTTGTGGAGTGCATAGGTTTTGCAAGTACACATCAAATAGGGAAGATAGATTTTGCAAGAGGCATAAGTATTTAGAAACTAAATGGTTGCAAGAAAGGCTAGATGTTTGTGCTGAAAATTTAAATTTTCTTAGACATCCTTGTGAACTTTGCAATGAATGTGGTCATTTAAATATCCAATGCAAATGGTTTCATGATCGAATCGTGTCCAAAAATTGTGATGACTTGATTTCCCTTGCGCATCATAATGAACTTAGTTTACTTCTGGTTATGAAGAAATGAAATGTATAACTAAGGATATTCCAGAATTTGCCCTTGATAAAGTTCTTGATTTTGATCTAGAGGAAATTTATATGTATTGTGCGGTGAATTGCATTGAAAATCCTTATATTGCCAATTACATAAAGACAAGAAAACAAATAGAAGATGAATAGAAGACTAATGAAAGGGAAGAGACTTCCCAATATCCTCCTATTATTTCTTATGATGAACCAGGTAATGAGGAGGAGCCTTCTATTCAACCAATCTCATTAATAAGGAGCTCTGAAAAGAGGATTAAACCCACACATGATGTGAAGAAGAGAAAGAAAAGACGGAGAAGCAAAGGTAAAAATGTATCCCTCCCAAATGATGTTGCTCCTATTACTCATTGTGATGATGATAATTGTTATATTATTGGTGCTATCCATACTATTAATGATGAAAGTGATGATGCTTATTGTAACATCCCAAATTTTCAATTTGGAATGTTATACATAGGTCATTCATGGATATCATATTGTATTGCATTTCTCGTTCCGCAATCCTCGAAATCCTAAGCAACTCAAGGACCTTCGGAGAGAGTAGGGATTTCCCGGTTTTCATATTTGATTTTTGTCAAATACTGAAATGAGGATTTTTGATTTTAATTATTTTTCTCCCCGAAAAATATTTCATGATAAAATAAATAAGAGGAGATAATATGACTGATCCAAATAATTGAAATATTGGAGGAAAAATATTAAAATCATTTCTTTGATTTTATTTGATTTTTATTCAGATTTTATTTGCATTAGAAAAATTGCATGTTTCCAAAATTGCATTTTAGGGCCAAGAAAATGTTCATCTCGTTCTAAATATTTTATTAGACGGTGAAAATTTGTTTTGGCATTTTTAGATTTTTATTTATTTTTCTAGGATTTTATTTCGGTCGGCGAAATTATTTTAAAAAAAAGTTCCCGCGTCCGACTAGGCCTAAGGCCCAGCCGAGCCAGGCTGCCGCCACCGCCGCCCTGCGCGCGCCTACCGTTGCCGCCGCTCGGACCGGAGTCCGAGTCGGACTCCGCCTCCGCCGCGCCTTGCCCCATCCTCCAAGTCGTGCTGCCCCCGCCCTTTATATATGCCGCCCCCGAGCCCCAACACCACACCACCACCACCGCCTGCCCCGCCGCCCCAAGCCGTAGTCGCCGCCGCCGCCTACCGCAGCCGCCGCTTGCCGCCGCCGCCTGCCTCGCCGCCGCCTACCGCCGCCGCCGAGCCCCGCCGCCCGCGAGTCGCCGCCGCCGCCCAAGCCCACCACGCCGGACCCCCTCGCCGGAGGTATCCACATCGGAATCCGAGCCACCGATTTTTTTTCTAAAACCGTTCGGTTTTTTTAGAAACCCTAGATCTGTTTTTTTAGATCGCTGGTTTTTCTCGGTTCTTCTAGTTAGCGGACGTTCGTCCGAACATTCGTTTTAACGAACGGTCTTCGCCCGTTAGTTACAGCTAACGAACGCTCATTCGTTAGTCTGTTCGTCGGTTTTCTTTTATCGGATTTATTCCACGATTTTTCTGATCGCGATTTCTGATCCGATCTTAGTTTCTGTTTATCTTTTCGCTCGTTACTCGGAATCAGGCGATTCAAGCGCCTAGAGTTTCATCTCGAGACCCTATTTCCGTTTAACCAACTTCAATAAGTTTTTGCTACTGTAAAATTTGACCTAGGTTCAGATTAGTAAACGAAGCTTCTTTCTTTCGCCGTTTGAGTTTCGTTGCTCCGTTTGTTTTGATTCTTTTTGCGAACCGGGGTTCTTAAGTTGAACCTTCTGGTCAACCGCTTCTATTTGAGTTTTTGCTCGTGCATCTCTTGCTTGTTGCTTATGTATGCTACTGTTTGTTTGCGATAGAACACCTAGAGCGTGAAGCGTGCTACTACGAGTCCCTAGGTTTCGCAGACCGTCAGCAAGGCAAGTAACACTTTGATCATATCCCTTTTATCACCCAGTTTTATGCATTAGTTCCAATCCTCAAACATTGCATGATTAGGATGTCATTAATATGTGGGTTGGGAAGTAGTTGATGAGGTACAACCTATTACCCTATTACATTCAAACCCTTGGGAGTTACTTCTACGTTGCTTATATTGCTATGCTATGCTATGCTCGTAGACGTTGTTTGGGTTTGAGTGAAATCCATGACAGATGTGAGATTGTTAATTAATGGTTCAAACTTAAGGTGGCAACTTAAATTAACATCTGGGTGGATTGAGGCACCTGGAGTACCCAGTGTTGCCTGTTTTTTTGGAAATCTCAGAGTACCCGTCTGATCTTCCTATGGACCGCCACCCAGGCTCAAAGGGAACTGAGATGATTCATGCTAGAAACTTCCGTGTGCAGCCACAAGCTATTATGGGCGCTAGCATAGTTGAGTAAGTTACGTGAAGCTCTTGAAGAGGCAGATCAGCAGGTAGTGGGATGTAGGTTTGGTATGGTCTGTCTGGAGTAGAGAGTTAATGTTTCTGAAAGATTGTGTCTCGGTCATCCGTATCTCAAACACCTTGTAGTGTGAGAAATCCAATGGAGGCGATCGAGTTTTGTGGGGAAAAGTGCGCAAACCTCTGCAGAGTGTATAATCTAATCATGGTTAGCCGTGTCCCCGGTTATGGACAATTCCTGAGTATCTAGTATTTGGGTTATCACATGTATCTCATCATTCTTAAATAATATTGTTGGGATGTTAATCACTTTAATTGGGATTGAGTTGTAGGAACTCAATGATGTTTCAACTACCATGATAGTTAAATTAAAATCTATTCCTTTGTTGTGGGGAAAATTTGGCTTTTCGCAAAACTATAACCATAGAGCTTTCCACCAGCCAAATATGCATGTAGTGATAGCTTTATTCTGTTCTTTCTCTACTGTGTTACTTTGCCAGCATATTCCATGTGCTGACCCATTTTCGGGCTACAACGTATTATGTTGCAGACTTTTCAGACGAGGAGTAAGGTTCGTTAGGTCGTTGCCGTGCAGCTCAGCTATGTCGTTGGAGTTGATGGACTCACTTTATCTTCCAAGCCTTCCGCTATTATCGTATTAGATGGCCTTAAGCCATATTATTGTAATAAGTTCTCTTTTGAGACATTCGATATAATAAGTGTGTGATTGCCACTCTGTTATAAATCCTTCGAGTACTGTGTGTGTCAGCATTACCAATCCAGGGATGACACTGAAGCACAGAGACTTGACCATCTGAGGTCGGGTCGCTACAAAGATGGTATCAAAGCACACGCTGAGTGTAGGACACGACCACTAAGATAAACCCTAGGTCACACTTCTCTACTCATTTCTGACTCCTCTCCATTCTCTACTCTTTAGGATGGCGGAGATGAAGCACAAGTTTGCACAACCGGATGAAGACACACCTTTTGGACACCACTTGAAGGAAGTCACTAGGTACTTGAACATTGGAATACGAAGCTTCACCGGAACGTACAACGCCACTTTACCTGAAGAGGAGCGCAGGATGGTTCAAGTACAAGTTCCCGAAAGGACATTCTCGCCAACTTCTAAACCCATAGAGTTTTCTTTTGAAGCACCCACCTGGAGTCTAGGCAAGAGCATGGCAGCCCACATTACCATGGGATGCATTGGAGAGGTCTACAACAGGGAGCTTAAGGACACTATCTACCAAATATGTGGGCGCTGAGACGAGCAATGGGAAGTAATCAGCACCAGGAAGGATAGATCCATTGCAGCTTTCATCTAGGAGTTAAACCAGCACATTCGACGCCAGGAGAACCAGATGTGCGTGGACATGATGGACATGAAGAAGGCAGAGACTAGAATCATCGAGCTGGAGGAAGAACTCAAGTTTACACGCGATGGATATGAGGAGGAAATCAAGACACTACTGGAGAAGAATGATGACTTAGTCAAGAAGATCGGAGTATTCATGGGAGGACCAGCACCAGTGCAAGAAGACGAAGAAGAAGAACCCAAGGAGATACGCCCCGAGGACTACATCATCATCGACGACACCGATTCCGATCCTAGTGATGATGACTTTGAAGACGAAGCTGGAGCTGACATCATGGAGTCTTCCACCGATCAAAATTTCTAGATGACCACCAAATATTAGTAGTATTTCCCCATGTAATTAGTAGTAGATGAACACTTTGCGATAGTCCTAGACCGTTTGTATGCCCTTGCTTGATTGATTGAGTGAAATGTTTGTGTTTGTCTCATGTGCATATGGGTAGTGTTTTCTCATTAGACCCCTTTTCTATTCTGATCTCTTCCATCTAAACCCATCAGATGCCCCCGGGACGTGACACCGGTTTTGCTTTCCCACCGGAGCTCACCCAGTTGATCCAGCAGCAGAATACTTTGATGCAATTGCTAGTTCAGAACCAGGGCAACAACAACAACAACAACCCGCCGCCAGTGGACAACCTAGCCCATTTTCTAAGGTTACAGCCGCCGGTGTTTTTCAGTAGCACCGAGCCTATAGTTGTTGATGATTGGCTACGCCGTATTGGAAGGGAGTTGACCACCGCAGGTTGCACGGATGCTGAGAGGTTGCGCTTTGCCGCACATCAATTGGATGGACCTGCAGCCTCATGGTGGGAGAATTACACAGCCACTTTCCCCATAGCCAACGTCACTTGGTACCAGTTTCAGCAAGCTTTCCGCACGGCCCATGTCTCAACTAGAGCTACGCAGATGAAGAAGCGGGAGTTCCGCAACCTACGTCAGGGGAACCGTACTGTGGCTCAGTACGTGGATAAGTTTAGCAAGTTATCTCGCTATGCCCCTGATGATGTGGCCACAGATGCCGCGAAGCAGGAGAAGTTTATGGAAGGGTTGAATGATGAGATGAGCATGCAATTGATGGTAGCAACCTTCAACAACTACCAGGAGTTGGTAGATAAGGCTCTTATGATTGAAGGGAAGCAGCAGCAGATTGAGAGCCGCAAGAGGAAGTATGGACAGGGGAAGTATAATTCAGGAGCTCAGCAGAAGCCTCGCCTAACCCCGAATTCGGGAGGACTTGTTCATAATCATGGAGGTCACAACCACACTGGAGGAGGATCACATAACCACAATGGTTCTAAGAATGGGAATGGGAATGGAACCAACAATAATCAGAACCGCCCCAATCCAGCCACACCCACCAAAAGAGACCTAAGTCACGTTACTTGCTTCAAGTGTGGGAATACTGGACACTATGCCACGGAGTGCCCTGAAGGAAAGAATGGAAACGGAAATGGGAGCGCGGGGAAGAAGCCTAGTCCATTCAACAAAGGACAAGTGAACCACGTTAACGTGGAGGAGGTTGAAGAGCAGCCAGACGCGGTAATAGGTAAGTTTTTGGTTAAGACATTTACCGCTCTTGTTCTTTTCGATACTGGTGCATCGCATTCATACATATCAAAGGGATTTGTGGATAAGTTTAAACTACCAACCCAAACCCTTAGGACCCCTCTGTTAGTAAGCTCACCCGGAGCAGAATACATGGCTAGCCGATGGTGTGACCAGGTACCCTTGACCATTGGCACACATGTTTTTCCGTCCGACCTAATTATCTTGGAGTCACAAGGATTGGATGTGATATTAGGTATGGACTGGATGTCAAAGTTTGCAGGGAGTATTGACTGTGCTAGTAAGTCGATTTATCTTACCACCCCGGAGGGAAAAAGGATTAAGTATGTGTCTAGGCATGTGCCTAGGAGGAGCCAAGTGAATGCACTTTCGGGAGTTGTTCAGGAGGAAGTGCCTGTAATGAAGGATTATCCGGATGTTTTTCCAGAGGAGTTACCAGGCATGCCACTGGATAGAGACATTGAGTTTTTGATAGAGTTGTTGCCAGGAACAGGACCAATATCCAAGAGACCCTATCGGATGCCCGCAAATGATCTGGAGGAAATTAAGAAACAGATCAAGGAGTTATTGGAAAAAGGATACATTCGAAGAAGTTCATCCCTTGGGGAGCCCCTGTGCTTTTGGTTGAGAAGAAGGACAAATCTCTAAGGATGGTTGTTGATTATCGAGCCTTGAATGAGGTAACGATTAAGAACAAGTACCCACTGCCGATGATCAACGATCTGTTTGACCAGTTGCAAGGAGCTAAGGTGTTCTCAAAGATCGATCTGCGATCAGGATACCATCAATTGAAGATACGTGAGAAGGATATACCAAAGACAGCGTTAACAACGCGGTATGGATTATACGAGTACACGGTCATGTCATTTGGAATGACTAATGCCCCTACTTATTTCATGAGCATGATGAACAAGGTGTTCATGGAGTATTTGGACAAGTTTGTTGTGGTGTTTATTGATGATATTATGGTATACTCGAAGAACGAGGAGGAGCACAAGGAACATTTGCGCTTAGTTCTCGAAAAACTCAGGGGACACCAGTTGTATGCTAAGTTTAGCAAATGCGAGTTTTGGTTGAAGGAGGTCGGATTCCTTGGACATGTTATATCGGGAGAAGGTATAGCAGTAGACCCCAGCAAAATTCAGTCAGTCACTGAATGGTTGGCACCCACCTCAGTTAGCAAGATTCGCAGTTTCCTTGGACTCACAGGTTACTATCGGAGATTCATTGGGAACTTTTCCAAGATTGCAAAGCCAATGACTGAACTGTTAAAGAAGGATATTAAGTTTAAATGGACAGAAGATTGCGAGGCAAGTTTCCAGGAGTTGAAGGAACGGTTGACTACAGCGCCAGTGCTAACACTGCCGGATATACATAGGGAATTCCAAGTGTATTGCGACACCTCTCGCTTAGGACTTGGATGTGTACTTATGCAGGATGGAAGAGTTGTTTCGTATGCCTCACGACAACTAAAACCTCATGAGTTGAACTATGCCACGCATGATTTGGAGTTAGCAGCCGTAGTGCATGCATTAAAGACTTGGAGGCATTACCTTATTGGAAACCGATGTGATGTATACACGGACCATAAGAGTTTGAAGTACATCTTCACCCAGAAGGAACTGAACCTTAGACAAAGGAGATGGTTGGAGCTTATAAAGGATTATGATATGAAGCTACACTATCACCCAGGAAAGGCCAATGTTGTAGCAGATGCCTTGAGCAGGAAGAGTTATGCTAATATCCTTGAAAGTAAGGGATTGCCGAAGGAGTTAGCAGAGAATATCATGGAACTTCGATTGGAGATTGTTCCTAGAGGATTCGTTGCAACAATGGAGGTCCAGTCGACATTGCTAGACAACATTCGGGAAGCTCAGAAGGATGACAAGGAGATTGCCGAGATAAAGGAGAAAATGAGCAAAGGAAAGGCCAAAGGTTTTCGTGAAGATGAGCACAATACCCTATGGTTTGAGGACCGAGTTTATGTGCCCAATAACCAGGAGATCAGGAGGTTAATACTTCAAGAGGCTCATGATTCACCATACTCGATACATCCCGGAAACACCAAGATGTATCTGGATTTGAAGGAACGTTTCTGGTGGACTGGTATGAAAAAGGATATTGCCGAGTATGTAGCCGTATGTGATGTATGTCAGTGAGTGAAGGCAGAACATCAAAAGCCAGCAGGATTATTACAGCCTATGTCGATACCCGAATGGAAGTGGGATAAACTTGGCATGGATTTTATCACTGGATTACCCAGGACTAAAGAAGGATATGATTCCATATGGGTAGTAGTTGATCGCTTGACCAAAGTGGCTCACTTCATCCCAGTGAAAACCACTTATACCAGTGCAAAGTTGGCCAAGATTTATATGTCCAGGATCGTATGTCTGCATGGAGTTCCAAGGACCATCATATCAGATAGAGGAACACAGTTTACCTCAAAGTTCTGGCATCAGTTACATCAGACTTTGGGAACAAGGTTAGAGTTAAGTACAGCTTTTCACCCGCAGACAGATGGACAGACCGAGAGAGTGAAGCAAATTTTGAAGGACATGTTGAGAGCCTGTGCGCTAGATTATGGATCTAGTTGGGATGACAATTTGCCTTACGCAGAGTTCTCGTACAACAATAGCTACCAAGCCAGTTTGAAGATGGCACCGTTTGAAGCCCTGTATGGACGCAGGTGCAGAACACCCTTGATGTGGGATGAGGTAGGAGACCGACAGTTGTTTGGACCAGACTTGATCAAAGAGTCTGAGGAAAAGGTTAAATTGATTCGTGATAGATTGAAGATTGCTCAGTCCAGGCAGAAGAGTTATGCGAACTCAAAACGCAAAGAGGTAACCTATGAAATTGGAGACAGAGTATATCTGCGAGTATCTCCCTTGCGAGGAGTGAAACGTTTTGGAGTTAAGGGGAAATTAGCTCCGAGATTTTTAGGACCGTATCGTGTTTTGGAACGGATGGGAGAAGTTTCCTACAAGTTGGAATTACCCGAGGGATTGTCAGGAGTTCATAATGTGTTTCACATTTAACAGCTGAAGAAGTGTCATGCTGAGATGGCCGATATACCGTTAAGAGATACAGTACCCATGGAGGCAATTCAGTTGGACAATGATTTGACTTACGAGGAGAAGCCAGTAAAGATTCTTGAGTTTGCCAACAGAGTCACCCGTAGTAAGGTTATCAAGTTTTGCAAAGTTTAGTGGAGCCACCATACCGAGGATGAAGCCACCTGGGAACGAGAGGATGATCTTCGCAAAGACCACCCACACCTATTTTCTAGCCAATCTGAATCTCGAGGGCGAGATTCATCTTAAGGGGGGTAGGTTTGTAACATCCCAAATTTTCAATTTGGAATGTTATACATAGGTCATTCATGCATATCATATTGTATTGCATTTCTCGTTCTGCAATCCTCGAAATCCTAAGCAACTCAAGGACCTTCGGAGAGAGTTGGGGATTTCCCGTTTTTCATATTTGATTTTTGTCAAATATTGAAACGAGGATTTTTTATTTTAATTATTTTTCTCCCCGAAAAATATTTCATGATAAAATAAATGAGAGGAGATAATATGACTTCTCCAAATAATTGAAATATTGGAGGAAAAATATTAAAATAATTTCTTTGATTTTATTTGATTTTTATTCGGATTTTATTTGCATTAGAAAAATTGCATGTTTTCAAAATTGCATTTTAGGGCCAAGAAAATGTTCATCTCGTTCTAAATATTTTATTTAGACGGTGAAAATTTGTTTTGGCATTTTTATATCTTTATTTATTTTTCTAGGATTTTATTTCGGTCGGCGAAATTATTTAAAAAAAAAAGTTCCCGCGCCCGACTGGGCCTAAGGCCCAGCCGAGCCAGGCCGCCGCCGCCGCCATGCGCGCGCGCATCGCCGCTCGGACCGGAGTCCGAGTCGGACTCCGCCTCTGCCGCGCCTTGCCCCCTCCTCCAAGTCGCGCCGCCCCCGCCCTTTATATATGCCGCCCCTGAGCCCCAACACCACACCACCACCACCGCCTGCCCTGCCGCCCCAAGCCGCAGCCGCCGCCGCCGCCGCTTGCCGCCGCCGCCGCCTGCCTCGCCGCCGCCGCCTGCCGCCGTCGATCCCCGCCGCCCGCGAGTCGCCGCCGCCGCCCAAGCCCGCCCCGCCGGACCCCCTCGCCGGAGGTATCCGCACCAGAATCCGAGCCGCCGGTTTTTTTCTAAAACCGTTCGGTTTTTTTAGAAACCCTAGATCTGTTTTTTATCGCCGGTTTTTCTCGGTTCTTCTAGTTAGCGGACGTTTGTCCGAACGTTCGTTTTAACGAATGGTCTTCGCCCGTTAGTTACAGCTAACGAACGCTCGTTTGTTCGTCTGTTCGTCAGTTCTCTTTTTTCGGATTTATTCCGCGATTTTTCTGAT
This sequence comes from Triticum urartu, assembly GCF_056163025.1. Classification (NCBI taxonomy): domain Eukaryota; kingdom Viridiplantae; phylum Streptophyta; class Magnoliopsida; order Poales; family Poaceae; genus Triticum; species Triticum urartu. The sequence goes on along the minus strand of NC_141879.1, from coordinate 279,611,692 downwards.
CGCGATTTCTGATCCGATCTTAGTTTCTGTTTATCTTTTCGCTCGTTAGTTGGAATCAGGCAATTCAAGCGCCTAGAATTTCGTCTCGAGACCCTCTTTCCGTTTAACCAACTTAAATAAGGTTTTGGTATATAAAATTTGACCTAGGTTCGGATTAGCAAACAAAGCTTCTTTCTTTCGCCGTTTGAGTTTCGTTGCTCCGTTTGTTTTGATTCTTTTTGTGAACCGGAGTTCTTAAGTTTAACCTTCTGGTCAACCGCTTCTATTTGAGTTTTTGCTCGTGCATCTCTTGCTTGTTGCTTATGTATGCTACTGTTTGTTTGCGATAGAACACCCGGAGTGCAAAGCGTGCTACTACGATTCCCTAGGTTTCGCAGACCGTCAGCAAGGCAAATAACACTTTGATCATATCCCTTTTATCACCCAGTTTTATGCATTAGTTCCAATCCTCAAACATTGCATGATTAGGATGTCATTAATATGTTGGTTGGGAAGTAGTTGATGAGGTACAACCTATTACCCTATTACATTCAAACCCTTGGGAGTTACTTCTACGCTGCTTATATTGCTATGCTATGCTATGCTCGTAGACGTTGTTTGGGTTTGAGTGAAATCCATGACAGATGTGAGATTGTTAATTAATGGTTCAAACTTAAGGTGGCAACTTAAATTAACATCTGGGTGGATTGAGGCACCTGGAGTACCCAGTGTTACCTGTTTTTTTGGAAATCTCAGAGTACCCGTCTGATCTTCCTATGGACCGCCACCCAGGCTCAAAGGGAACTGAGATGATTCATGCTAGAAACTTCCGTGTGCAGCCACAAGCTATTATGGGCGCTATCATAGTTGAGTAAGTTACGTGAAGCTCTTGAAGAGGCAGATCAGCAGGTAGTGGGATGTAGGTTTGGTATGTTCTGTCCGGAGTAGGGAGTTAATGTTTCTGAAAGACTGTGTCTCGGTCATCCGTATCTCAAACACCTTGTAGTGCGAGAAATCCAACGGAGGCGATCGAGTCTTGTGGGGAAAAGTGCGCAAACCTCTGCAGAGTGTATAATATAATCATGGTTAGCCGTGTCCCCGGTTATGGACAATTCTTGAGTATCTAGTATTTGGGTTATCACATGTATCTCATCATTCTTAAATAATATTGTTGGGATGTTAATCACTTTAATTGGGATTGAGTTGGAGGAACCTTGTCAATGATGTTTCAACTACCATGATAGTTAAATTAAAATATATTCCTTTGTTGTAGGGAAAAATTGGCTTTTCGCAAAACTGTAACCATAGAGCTTTCCACCAGCCAAATATGCATGTAGTGATAGCTTTATTCTGTTCTTGCTCTACTCTGTTACTTTGCCAGCATATTCCATGTGCTGACCCGTTTTCGGGCTGCAACGTATTATGTTGCAGACTTTTCAGACGAGGAGTAAGGTTCGTTAGGTCGTTGCCGTGCAGCTCAGCTATGCCGTTGGAGTTGATGGACTCACTTTATCTTCCAAGCCTTCCGCTGTTATCGTATTAGATGGCCTTAAGCCATATTATTGTAATAAGTTCTCTTTTGAGACATTCGATGTAATAAGTGTGTGATTGCCACTCTGTTATAAATCCTTCGAGTACTGTGTGTGTCAGCATTACCGATCCAGGGATGACACTGAAGCACAGAGACTTGACCATCTGAGGTCGGGTCGCTACACTTATGATATGAAAAGGCCCAAGCTTGGGGATGCTATGTTTGATGAGAATGACATGTTTGAGAATGTATTTTCTGCAATTAATGTTTGTCCCGATCTTGGGGATGCTATGATTAATGAAGATGATATTTTTAGTCTCCCAAGTTTTGATGAGAAAATTTACTATGATAATAGCATGCCTCCTATTTATGATGATTATATTGATGAAAGTGGGTTCGGAAGAGTGTCAACTTTAGGAAGTAATGATCCCACTAAGTCTATGTATGAACAATATTTGATTCTTCTCTGAAATCTTTTATGTATGATTGGTTATCTTTGCAAGTCTCTTTGAATTATCAGTTTGGTTTGGCCTACTAGATTGATGCAGGCAAGAGTCGGTCTACTTGTCACGGATGTGATGCCTATCACGATCATGCCTAGATATTCTCATAATTATTCCCTTTTCTATCAATTGCTCGACAATAATTTGTTCACCCACCGCAATACTTATGCTATCTTGAGAGAAGCCACTAGTGAAACCTATGGCCCTCGGGTCTATTCTCCATTATATTATTCTCCTGTCAACAAGTTATTTATAGTACCATTTATTTTGCTATCTTTACTTTTAATCTTTATTATAAAAATACCAAAAATATTATCTTATCATCTCTATCAGATCTCACTCTCATAAGTGACCGTGAAGGGATTGACAACCCCTTTATCGTGTTGGTTGCGAGGTCCTTATTTGTTTGTGTAGGTACGAGGGACTTGCGTGTGGCCTCCTACTGGATTGATACCTTGGTTCTCAAAAACTGAGGGAAATACTTACGCTACTTTGCTGCATTACCCTTTCCTCTTCAAGGGAAAACCAATGCAGTGCTCAAGAGGTAGCAAGAAGGATTTCTGGCGCTGTTGCCGGGGAGTCTACGCACAAGTCAAGACATACCAAGTACCCATCACAAACTCTTATCCCTCGCATTACATTATTTGCCATTTGCCTCTCGTTTTCCTCTCCCCCACTTCACCCTTGCCGTTTTATTCGCCCTCTTTTTCTGTTCGCTTTTTCTTTCGCTTGCCTCTTGTTTCCCGTGTGTCGTCATGGCTAGTCTTTTATCTACTCCTTTGTCTCCCGATTTTGAAGTCCTCCACTTCAAACGAAGACAGGGAGAAAACTTAAAAAATTCTTGGTATAGGATGATAGAATCTTATCATGGTTGCACTATAGAGGGAGACTCCAAGATTTTGCTTCGCAATTTTTATATTGGGCTAACCATATCCCATAGGCAACTCCTTGATTTTGCCGCCAAAGGGAATTTTATTGATATTGATCCTAGTGTTGCTTATGAAATTATGGAGGGGATAGTAGGAGTACTTCCCCCACAAAAGGGACCACCTCCTACTCAAGAGGGAACCCAAATCTTAGAGAAATTATGCGAATTGCAAAAATCTATTGAACCTCTTAAAAATGTTGGAGGAAACCTTCACCGCATGAATACGTTGATTACACTTTGCAATAAGCGGTTGGATGCTTTAGATCTAAAAATCTCCGTGTATGAAGGGAAACGCAAAGAACCTCCCAGATCTGAGCATAACTCCATTAAAAAGATAAATACCAAAGATGGTAATACCTAGATCTATCCTTGCTTTTATGCCTAGCTAGGGGCGTTAAACGATAGCGCTTGTTGGGAGGCAACCCAATTTTATTTTTGTTTCTTGCTTTTTGATTCTGTTTAGTAATAAATAATTCATCTAGCCTCTGTTTAGATGTGTTTTTATGCTTTTAATTAGTGTTTGTGCCAAGTAGAACCTTTGGGAAGACTTGGGGAAAGTCTTTGCGATCTTGCTGTAAAAAACAGAAACTTTAGCGCTCACGAGATTTGCTGCCATTTTTTACTGGAGAGTGATATTTAGTTAATTATTTTTGAAGATGATTAATAGATAAATTACTCACGTCCATAAATTTATTTTAGAATTTTGGGGTTCCAGAATTATTCGAAATCTACAGATTACTACAGACTATTATGTTTTTGACAGATTCTGTTTTTCGTGTGTTGTTTGCTTATTTTGATGAATCTATGGCTAGTATTTGAGTGTATGAACCATAGAAAAGTTGGAATACAGTAGGTTTAAAACCAATATAAATAAATAATGAGTTAATTACAGTACCTTGAAGTGTGTTTTGTTTTCTTTCGCTAATGGAGCTCACGAGATTTTCTATTCAGTTTTGTGTTGTGAAGTTTTCAAGTTTTGGGTAAAGGTTTGATGGATTATGGAACAAGGAGTGGCAAGAGCCTAAGATTGGGGATGCCCAAGTCACCCCAAGGTAAAATCCAAGGACTACCAAAAGCCTAAGCTTGGGGATTCCCCGGAAGGCATCCCCTCTTTCGTCTTCGTCCATCGGTAACTTTACTTGGAGCTATATTTTTATTCACCACATGATATGTGTTTTGCTTGGAGCGTCTTGTATGATTTGAGTCTTTGCTTTTTAGTTTACCACAATCATCCTTGCTGTACACACCTTTTGAGAGATACACACATGAATTGGAATTCATTAGAATACTCTATGTGCTTCACTTATATCTTTTGAGTTAGATAATTTTGCTCTAGTGCTTCGCTTATATACTTTAGAGCACGGCGGTGGTTTTATTTTATAGAAATAATTGATCTCTCATGCTTCACTTATATTATTTTGAGAGTCTTTAGAACAGCATGGTAATTTGCTTTGGTTATAAAATTAGTCCTAATATGATAGGTATCCAAGATAAAAACCTTAAAGTGCTTTAAATACTAAGAGAAGTTGGACATTTGATAGTTGTTTTGAGATATAAAGGTGGTAATATTAGAGGTATGCTAGTTGAGTAATTGTGAAATTTAGGAATACTTGTGTTGAAGTTTGCAAATCCGGTAGCATGCACGTATGGTAAACGTTGTGTCACAAATTTGAAGCATGAGGTGTTCTTTGATTGCTTTCCTTATGAGTGGCGGTCGGGGACGAGCAATGGTCTTTCCCTACCAATCTATCCCCTTAGGAGCATGCGCGTAGTGCTTGGTTTTGATGACTTGTAGATTTTTGCAATAAGTATGTGAGTTCCTTATGACTAATGTTGATTCCATGGATTATACGCACTCTCACCCTTCCATCATTGCTAGCCTCTTCGGTATCGTGCATTGCCCTTTTTCACCTTGAGAGTTGGTGCAAACTTCGCCGGTGCATCCAAACCCCGTGATATGATACGCTCTATCACACATAAGCCTCCTTATATCTTCCTCAAAACAGCCACCATACCTACCTATTATGGCATTTCCATAGCCATTCCAAGATATATTGCCATGCAACTTTCCACCGTTCCGTTTATTATGACACGCATCATCATTGTCATATTGCCTTGCATGATCATGTAGTTGACATCGTATTTGTGGCAAAGCCACCATGCTTAATTTTTCATACATATCACTCTTGATTCATCGCATATCCTGGTACACCGCTGGAGGCATTCACATAGAGTCATATTTTGTTCTAAGTATTGAGTGTAATTCTTGAGTTGTAAGTAAATAAAGTGTGATGATCATCATTAGAGCATTGTCCCATGTGAGGAAAGGATGATGGATACTATGATTCCCCCACAAGTCGGGATGAGACTCCGGACGAATAAAAAAAGAGAAAAAATAGGCCAAGAAAAAAAAGAAAAAGAGAAGGCCCAAATAAAAAATGAGAGAAAAAGAGAGAAAGGACAAGGTTACTATCCTTTTTCCACACTTGTGCTTCAAAGTAGCACCATGATCTTCATGATAGAGAGCCTCTTATTTTTTCACTTTCATATACTAGTGGGAATTTTTCAGTATAGAACTTGGCTTGTATATTCCAATGATGGGCTTCCTCAAATGCCCTAGGTCTTCGTGAGCAAGCAAGTTGGATGCACACCCACTTAGTTTCTTTGATCAGCTTCCATACATTTATAGCTCTAGTGCATCCGTTGCATGGCAATCCCTACTCCTTGCATTGACATCAATCGGTGGGCATCTCCATAGCCCATTGATTAGCCACGTCAATGTGAGACTTTCTCCTTTTTGTCTTCTCACACAACCTCAATCATTATATTCTATTCCACCCATAGTGTTATGTCCATGGCTCGTGCTCATATATTGCGTAAAAGTTGAAAGAGTTTGAAAAGTCTAAGTATGAAACAATTGCTTGGTTTGTTATCGGGGTTGTGCATGATGAGAGCATTTTGTGTGACGAAAATGAAGCATGGCCAAACTATGTGATTTTTTAGGGATAAGCTTTCTTTGTCTATGTTATTTTGATACGACATAATTTCTTGGTTAGCATACTTGGCGTATTATTATTTTTATGTCCACATTAAACTTTTATCTTGAATCTTTCGGATCGGAACATTCATGCCATAATAAAGAAAATTACATTGAAGAATATGCTAGAAAGCATTCCACATCAAAAATTCTATTTTTTATCATTTACCTACTCGAGGACGAGCATGAATTAAGCTTGGGGATGCTTGATACGTCTCCAACGTATCTATAATTTTTTATTGTTCCATGCTATTATATATTCTGTTTTGGATGTTCAATGGGCTTCATTATACACTTTTATATCATTTTTGGGACTAACCTATTAACCCAAGGCCTAGTGCAAATTGCTGTTTTTTTCTTCCTATTTCAGTGTTTCGCAGAAAAGGAATATCAAACGAAGTCCAAACGGAATGAAACCTTCGGGAGCGTGATTTTTGGAACAAACATGATACAGAGGACTTAGAGTGGACGTCAAGCAACCAACGAGGAGGCCACGAGGCAGGGGCGCGCCTGCCCCTTGAGCGCGCCCTCCCCCCTCGTGGGCCCCTCGTGGCTCCACCGACCTACTTCTTCCTCCTATATATACTCATATACCCCGAAAACATCCAGGAGCACCACGAAACCCTATTTCCACCACTGCAACCTTCTCTACCCAAGAGATCCCATCTTGGGGCCATTTCCGAAACTCCGCCGGAGGGGGCCTCGGTCACGGAGGGCCTCTACATCAACTCCATGGCCTCTCCGATGATGTGTGAGTAGTTTACTTCAGACCTTCGGGTCCATAGCTATTATCTAGATGTCTTCTTCTCTCTCTTTGGATCTCAATTCGAAGTTCTCCTCGATCTTCCGGGAGATTTATTCGATGTAACTCTTTTTGCGATGTGTTTGTCGAGATCCGATGAATTGTGGGTTTATGATCAAGTCTATCTATGAACAATATATGATTCTTCTCTGCAATCTTTTATGTATGATTGGTTATCTTTGCAAGTCTCTTTGAATTATCAGTTTGGTCTGGCCTACTAGATTGATCTTTCTTGCAATGGGAGAAGTGCTTAGCTTTGGGTTCAATCTTGCGGTGTTCGATCCCAGTGACAGAAAGGGAAACAACACGTATTGTATTGTTGCCATCAAGGATAAAAAGATGGGGTTTATATCATATTGCTTGAGTTTATCCCTCTACATCATGTCATCTTACCTAATGTGTTACTCTGTTCTTATGAACTTAATACTCTAGATGCATGCTGGATAGTGGTCGATGTGTGGAGTAATAGTAGTAGATGCAAGCAGGAGTCGATCTACTTGTCACGGACGTGATGCCTATATACATAATCATGCCTAGATATTCTCATAATTATTCGCTTTTCTATCAATTTCTCGACAGTAATTTGTTCACCCACCGTAATACTTATGCTATCTTGAGAGAAGCCACTAGTGAAATCTATGGCCCTCAGGTCTATTCTCCATTATATTAATCTCCTGTCAACAAGTTATTTCTAGTACCGTTTATTTTGCTATCTTTACTTTTAATCATTATTATAAAAATACCAAAAATATTATCTTATCATCTCTATCAGATCTCACTCTCGTAAGTGACCATGAAGGGATTGACAACCCCTTTATCATGTTGGTTGCGAGGTTCTTATTTGTTTGTGTAGGTACGAGGGACTTGCGTGTGGCCTCCTACTGGATTGATACCTTGGTTCTTAAAAACTGAGGGAAATACTTATGCTACTTTGCTGCATCACCCTTTCCTCTTCAAGGGAAAACCAACGCAGTGCTCAAGAGGTAGCAGCTAACAAAGTGTGCAAGCTCCGGCGATCCATCTATGGACTGGTGCAAGCCTCTCGGAGTTGGAATATACACTTTGATAGTGTGATCAAAGCATATGATTTTATACAGACTTTTGGAGAAGCCTGTATTTACAAGGAAGTGAGTGAGAGCTCTGTAGCATTTCTGATATTATATGTAGATGACATATTGTTGATCGAAAATGATATTGAATTTCTGAATAGCATAAAAGGATACTTGAATAAGAATTCCCTATGCTTGTGTTACAAGGTGTGAAGTTGAGTCAGACTCAATGCCCGACCACTGCAGAAGATAGAGAGAAAATGAAAGTCATTCCCTATGCTTCAGCCATAGGTTCTATCATGTATGCAATGTTGTGTACCAGACCTGATGTGTGCCTTGCTATTAGTTTAGTAGGGAGGTACCAAAGTAATCCAGGAGTGGATCACTGGACAGTGGTCAAGAACATCCTGAAATACCTGAAAAGGACTAAGGATACGTTTCTCGTATATGGAGGTGACAAAGAGCTCGTCATAAACGGTTACGTTGATGCAAGCTTTGACACTGATCCGGATGACTCTAAGTCACAAGCCGGATAAGTGTTTTTATTAAATGGTGGAGCTGTCAGTTGGTGCAGTTCCAAACAGAGCGTCGCGGCATGATCTACATGTGAAGCGGAGTACATAGCTGCTTCGGAAGCAGCAAATGAAGGAGTCTGGATGAAGGAGTTCATATCCGATCAAGGTGTAATACCTAGTGCATCGGGTCCAATGAAAATCTTTTGTGACAACACTGGTGCAATTGCCTTGGCAAAGCATTCCGGATTTCACAAAGGAACCAAGAACATCAAGATAAGCTTCAATTCAATTCGCGATCAAGTCAAGGAGGGAGACACAGAGATTTGCAAGATACATACGGATCTAAATGTTGCAGACCCGTTAACTAAGCCTCTCTCACCAGCAAAACATGATCAGCACCAAGACTCCATGGGTGTTAGAATCATTACAATGTAATCTAGATTATTGACTCTAGTGCAAGTGGGAGACAGAAGGAAATATGCCCTAGAGGCAATTAAACTTGTTATTTATATTTCCTTATATCATGATAAATGTTTATTATTCATGCTAGAATTGTATTAACCGGAAACTTAGTACATGTGTGAATACATAGACAAACAGAGTGTCACTAGTATGCCTCTACTTGACTAGCTCGTTGAATCAATGATGGTTATGTTTCCTGACCATAGACATGAGTTGTCATTTGATTAACGGGATCACATCATTAGAGAATGATGTGATTGAATTGACCCATCCGTTAGCTTAGCACGATGATCTTTTAGTTTGTTGCTATTGCTTTCTCCATAACTTATACATGTTCCTATGACTATGAGATCATGCAACTCCCGAATACCGGAGGAACATTTAGTGTGCTATCAAACGTCACAACGTAACTGGGTGACTATAAATATGCTCTACAGGTGTCTCCGATGGTGTTTGTTGAGTTGGCATAGATCGAGATTAGGATTTGTCACTCCGAGTATCGGAGAGGTATCTCTGGGCCCTCTTGGTAATGCACAACACTATAAGCCTTGCAAGCAATGTGACTAATGGGTTAGTTGTGATATGATGCATTACGGAACAAGTAAAGAGACTTGCCGGTAATGAGATTGAACTAGGTATTGAGATACTGACGATCGAATCTTAGGCAAGTAACATACCGATGACAACGGGAACAACGTATGTTGTTGTGCGGTTTGACCGATGAAAATCTTCATAGAATATGTAGGAACCAATATGAGCATCCAGGTTCCGCTATTGGTTATTGACCGAAGATGAGTCTCGGTCATGTCTACATAGTTCTCGAACCCGTAGGGTCCGCACGCTTAATGTTCGGTGACGATCGGTATTATGAGTTTATGTGTTTTGATTTACCGAAGGTAGTTCGGAGTCCCGGATATGATCACGGACATGACGAGGAGTCTCGAAATTGTGGAGACATAAAGATCGATATATTGGAAGCCTATGTCTGGACATCGGAATGGTTCCAAATGAGTTAGGGCATTTTCCAGAGTACCAGGAGGTTACCGGAACCCCCCGGTGAGTATATGGGTCTTATTGGGCCCTAGTGGAATAGAGGAGGGGAAGGGAAAAGGTGGGAGTCGTGCACCCCTAGCCCAATCTGAATTGGGTGGGGGCCGGGCCCCCTTTCCTTCCTTCTCTCCTCCCCTTCCTTCTCTCCTACTCCTACTTCTTGGAAGGGGGGAATCCTACTCCCGGTGGGAGTAGGACTCCCCTAGGGCGCGCCATAGAGGTCCGGCCCTCCCCCCTCCTCCACTCCTTTATATACGGGGGAAGGGGGCACCCCATAGACACACAAGTTAATTGCTTTTAGCCATGTGCGGTGCTCCCCTCCACCATAATCCACCTCGGTCATATCGTCGTACTGCTTAGGCAAAGCCCTACGCCGGTAGCTTCATCATTACTGTCATCACGCCGTCGTTCTAACGAAGCTCTCCCTCGACACTCAGCTGGATCGAGAGTTCGTGGGACGTCACCGAGCTGAATGTGTGCAGACCGCTGAGGTGCCGTACTTTCGGTGCTAGGATCGGTCGGATCGTGAAGACGTACGACTACATCAACCGCGTTGTCATAACGCTTCCGCTTACGGTCTACGAGGGTACGTGGACAACACTCTTCCCCTCTCGTTGCTATGCATCACCATGATAGATCTTGCATGTGCATAGGAAAATCTTTGAAATTACTGTGTTCGCCAATAGACCATTCTCGACATGCCCAACAAAAGCTACTTTAAGAGTCTTGCTCCACAAGAGGGCCACGATATCAATAACAAAGAAAGTGGCAAAGCCCATGATTGCAAGTTGACGAACGGAAAGTAAATTGTATGCAAGGGACTCAACAAGCATGACCTTCTCGATTGTGAGATCATGAGAAATGACAACCTTGACAAGTCCCAATACCTTAGAGGACGAGGCATCACCCCACTCTACATTGGTGGGCATAGATGGAATCTTGTGCACGTCCACCACCAAGTCCTTGCTTCTAGTTATATGATCAGTGGCTCCACTATCGAGCAACCATGATCCCCCACCAGAAGCAAAGACCTATAAGAGATCAATGCTTGGTTTTAGGTACCCATTTTGTAATGGGTCCTTTGATGTTAGTGATAAGGGTCTTAGGAACCCAAATAGACCATTCAATGTACTCATAAGGAGAACCAACAAATTTAGCATAAACATGCCCATCACTAGCACGGCATAACACATAGGAAGGGTTAAAGTTGCCGGCTTTGTTGGAAGGGGTGGCATTGCTCTTCTTGACACCACCACCCTTAACATTGTTCTTCTTCTCCTTAGAGGCACCTTCTCCCTCTTTGACAAAAGTTTGCATGAGAGGAGGAGGTTGATGACCCACAAGTATAGGGGATCTATCGTAGTCCTTTCGATAAGTAAGAGTGTCGAACCCAATGAGGAGCAGAAGGAAATGATAGCAAGGTATTCTCTGCAAGTACTGAAATAAGTGCTCATCAGGATGCTTTGTTCACTACAAAAAAAGACACATCCGTGACATTTTGGGCCGAACGAATTTTTTTTCTGTCATACATATGACACTTCTATGATGATAATTGTGACAAAACCCGGTATCATCATAGATGTGGTGGGCTCCTACTTCTATGATAGAAAATCATGACAGAAAATGGGCTTTTCGTCCTGGGCGGGCCAGAGACGCAGCTGCATGACATTCTTTGGGCCGTCCATGACGGAAAAAACCGTGGTAGAAGTGAGGGGGAGGAAAATTTTGGGGAGTTCCTGGTTACGGTGGGAGGTCGGGGGCCGAGCGATGCGCGTTTCTCTCGTACACGTACGCGCGTGTGTGCGAGGCGTTGGCTCTAACTAAACCCGAGCGAGGCGTTGGGCTCTAACTGAACCCGAGCGATTGCACTGCAGGCTACGCGTTACTAAACCTGAGCGATCGATCGATGGCGGTTAACTGAACCTGATCGAGCGATTCCTTCGCTACTGCTGCTAACTGAAGCCGATCGATGATGCCTCTGGGATGAACAGTGAGCATTGTGGGGGGGTGGATGAACAGTGAGTGGTGGCGTTGCCTCTGGATGAACAGGACCCCGTGGTGTGGTGGAGGGCTGGATGAACAGTAGACGGTGGAGGGGTGCCCGTGGAGGGGTGGTTGAACAGGACCCCGTGGTGTGGAGGGCTGGATGAACAGTAGACAGTGGAGGGGTGGTTGAACAGTAGCCAGTGGAGTAGCGCGCGGTGGAGGCTGGATGAACAAGAGCCCGTGGAGGCTGGAGGAGGTCAACGGTGGAGATGAACAGTATCCTGTGGAGTCCCGTTTTGCGGTACGCCACACCCCTCATGATGAACAGGACCCCCGTTTCGACCGTAGGAGGTCTGTTTCGTCTGTTTTGCGGTACACCACACCCCTCCCAATCAACAGGACCCCCGTTTCGACCGTAGGAGGTCAGTTTCCTCCGTTTTGCGGTACGCCACACCCCTCCCGATCAATAGGACCCCCGTTTCGACCGTAGGAGGTCCGTTTCCTCTGTTTTGCGGTATGCCAGACCCCTCCCGATGAACAGGATCCCGTTTCGAACGTGGCCGGTCGAACACAAGGCCGTTTCCTCCGTTTTGCGGTACGCCAGGCCTCGTTTCCATCGCCTGTTCGGTCCAAGCCCTCCCGATGAACACGACCACGCATTCTGTTCCGACCCAGCCGGTTGGCTCCCACGCATTCCGTTGCCTCCCGATGAACACGACGCATTCCATTGCCTCCCCATGAACACGACGACGACGCTGCCTCCCCATGAACACAACGATGACGCTGTTTCTCCGTTCTGACCTAGCCATGTACACGAGCCTTGGCCGTACGTATGCGCGAGTAGGCATTCGAGACCCCGCCCGTATGTACACATACGTGGCCGTATTTTCTTTCTTGCACCCTGGCCGCTGTACGCACGTGTACATGTTACGTGCGCGCCTCTACTACGACACGTACGCGCCTCTACTACGACATGTGCGCGCCTCTACATCCATCAGTATATATGTACGTACATGTTCGCGACCAGAATGACAACACTACGTACGCTTCGACCAGGTGGGTCCCGACTGTCAGGCACTTCCTTGCCTGCGAAGATGTAGCTGGTGGGTCCCAGCAGTCAGGGGGCGAATCATTTTTTTTGCCCGGACGCACTTCCTTGCGTGTGAAGATGTAGCTGGTGGGTCCTAGCAGTCAGGGGGAATGTTTTTTTTGCGAAATACGGTGGCCTGTCCGGTGGGTCCCCGCTGTCAGGTGGAGGAATAATTATTTTGCACGTAATAAGGAGGCACTTCCTTGCTGCGGTCGTGGACCCAGCTGTCAGCCTCTCAACGTATAGTCCACGTCCGATGGAAGCCGTTCCTTGACCACGTTGACCACGCCGCGCCAAGAGCACCAGGGCGGTGGACGATGGCGAGGCCTAGGAAGGGGACGGCGTGGAGCCGGGGAAGACGCGGCAGTGGATGCCCACGCGTAGAGGAGTACGAGGGTTCACTGGTTCGCTGTGGTGTGAGGCTGCCATCGCCATAGAATAACAGGGATGTCGGTGAGTAGAGGGATGGCCTGGCCAACGGTGGGAGTAGTAGGGGGCAGTGAGGCCTCCGCCGCATCGCAGCCGGCCACGGGAGGCAGGAACACGAGGCACAACCGGCGCGGGTTTGGGCGGCTGGAGCAAGAAGACCATAGGTTGAAGAAGCACTACGGTCGTTGGATGGACATCGTACGGTCATTGGAGCTAGAATCGTGCATATTGACTAAGTTGACAAAGCCCTCCGTCCCCGTCAACTTAGTAGGCCCACAAGTCAGCCTGCCACTATACTGGGTCCCAGCTAACAGGGGAGTATTCATTTTTTTGTGCGTAATAAGGAGGCACTTCCTTGCGTGCGAAGATATAGCTGGTGGGTCCGAGCTGTCAGCGGCGGTAACATTTTTTCGCGAAATACAGAGGCCCTTTCGGTGGGTCCCTGATGTCAGGTGGAGGAATCATTATTTTGTGCGTAATAAGGAGGCATTTCCTTGCGTGCGGCCGTGGACCCAGCTGTCGGCCTCTCCACATATAGTCCACTTCAGATGCATGTCGGTCGTTGACCACGTTGACCAGGCCGCGCCGAGAGCACTAGGGCGGTGGACGACGGAGAGGCCTAGGAAGGGAACGACACGGAGACAGGGAAGACTCAGCAGTTGTTTCCCACGTAGAGGGGAGTACGACTGTACGAGGGTTTACTCGTTCGTCTGCCGTCGCTGGAGAATAACAGCAGGTGTGGGTGAGTAGAGGGATGGCTAGGCCAGCGATGGGAGTCCGGTGGGGCAGTGAGGCCTGCGCGGCAGCAGAGCCGGCCGCGGGAAGGAGGGAGCAGGCAGTCCCGCCGGAGCTTGTTTGAGCGGCTGGAGTAGGAATAGCAGAGATTGAAGAAGCATGATGGCCGTTGGATGGCCATCCAACAGTCACTGCTTGTGCGTCAACCTTTTTTTAGGAAAGCCTCAAATCTGTGGAAAACAGCATACAGCCCATCTGCCATTATTTCTAATAATTTACAGCCCATTTGCTAATTATTAAGGTTTTTTGGAGCCCATATTCTTTTTGTTAGCATTACAGCCCATATTGTGGCCACGGTTAAAAAATTATATGAAATTTTGCATATTTCGGTGCGGTCCGAACTGTTTTTAATCCCGAAATTTTGACTCACATTCAAACTGATTTCAAAAATAAATGTATATCAATATAAAATCCAACAAATTCTCCACACATAAAAATTAATGTAATTTAAAATCTCGAAATAAAAAAAGATATTTGAAACTAATTGCCGGTTTGATGTGTTTTAAAAATGTACAACCCATTTCTCATTACTGATGGGCCATTTTCTCGGCCAGCCGAATGAAAGCTCTCCTCGTCTTGAAAGATTTGCAGCCCAACAGGCCTGACAAAGCGACTTACTTGGCAAATCACAAAAAAACTGGGTTGTGGTCGTGGACCCAGCTGTCAGCCTCTCCATGTACAGTACTCTTCTGATGGAATTCGTTCCTTGACCACGTTGACCACGCCGTGCGGAGAGCACCACGGCGGTGAACGACGGTGAGGCCTAGGAAGGGGACGATGTGGAGCCGGGGAAGATGCGGCAGTGGAAGCCTGCGCGGAGAGGAGTACGAGGGTTCACTGGTTCCGATGCAGTGTGAGGCTGCCGTCGCCGCAGGGCCTGGCCAGCGGTGGGAATAGTAGGGGCGGTGAGGCCTCCGCAGCAGCACAGCCGACCACGGGAGGCAGGAGGAGGCGGCATGACCGGCGCTGCTTTGGGCGGCTGGAGCAAGAAGACCAGAGGTTGAAGAAGCACTACGGCCGTTTGTTGGCGTTCTAGGAACGGGGGTCCCCAGACTTGCCTGCCTGCGGCCTGCGGCGTGGCTCAAGAAGGGGCCCAGCACGGCCCATCTTCATCAGCTCAAGCTCAAGACCCTTGCGAGGGGCCAAGCCTCGCGGGGCGGATGACAGAAAACTTCCTCAGAGGCAGCCTCATCAGGCAGGCTCGCGAGGAGGCGGAGAGATCAAGGCAGGGGTACCTCACGAGGAGCCCGTGACGCAAGCCATGACGATCGAGACCAGGCGGGCGCCGGCCTGCGCAGTGTCCTTGTTTCCCCTTTGGTGCAAAGGGGGCAAGCACAGGCCAAGGCATCGGGCAAAGGTTACCACTCCGGTGCAACGAGACCAAGACCAACAGAGCGGCAGGACGGAGGTCACCGTGGAGCCCAAGACGGCGTCATAACCAGTGCTTTTGGCAGCCGAAGACCACCTTTGGTCAGGATAACTTGTACTAGATGTTCCCCTTCAAAACGGCCAATTATTGGCGCCCTTCCCGCTCATTATTTGGGGAGAGGCCCAGGGCCTCTATAAATAGAGCTAGCCACCACAGAGTAGAGAGGAGGGACACACCTAGACATCTAGATATCTGGTAGAGCTCTAGCAGAGAGAGAGAGGCGACTGAACTCACCAAAGCAGTTCATCGCATCAGCTCAAGAACACCTCTCGCGAGGCTGTTCTTCCCTTGTACTGTTCATCATCAGCCCCTGAGGCAATCCACCACGCCACACACTGGAGTAGGGTATTACACCACAACGGTGGCCCGAACCAGTATAAACCTCATGTCCCTTGTGTTATTCATTGTTTCCATCTTAGATCACGCAAGGAGATTGGACGTAGATCGGTAGGGGAGAGATCTCCGCGCGCACCCTAGTGTTCGAACCTCGAGGGTCTGCCGGAACCCGAAATCCGACATTTGGCGCGCCAGGTAGGGGTGCGCTGGAATCCTTCTTCCTCTGCATCGCGTTCCATCGCCTCGTCGTTCAGATGTCAAGCGACCTGGCTGCCAACGCCGACCGCTGGGCAGCGTGGCCCGCCCACGCCGTGTCACCGGCCAAGGGCGACCTTAACCTTGCGCCCCAGGCAACCCGTGCTCCGCAGGGCGCTGCGGGGCGCGGGCGACGCGGCCAGACGCCGCCTACCCTCACACCACGGCAGGTGTGGGCCGCAGCAAGGGCCTCAAACCACGCCGCGGCCACAGCGTCGTACGCCTGACAGGAGCAAGCGAACTCCAGGGCCACGCTCACGGTGGCCCGAGAGCTACTACGGTGCCAGCTGCTGGAGGGTGGCCGCGATGTGTTGCTGGAGCGAGTAGCCGAACTCCTGGACGCCGCCGCCTCGGGAACACCTCCTTTCTGCGTCCATCTGCCACCCCAGACCCAAGGCGGGCCGTATGGCGGCATCGTGCGCGCGCACGCAACTTCCAGCGGACTCCAGGGCCCGTTCAGCGTCAACACCTCCGCCGGTACCGGGCGACAAGTCACGCCGGCCTCTTCTCAGGCCGGCGAAGGGGTGCACGCCGCGGCCTTCGGCCTTGGCGGACCGCCGCGCCATCACCCCCAAGACGGCGCTCCAAGCCAGGTTGCGTGTCATACAGGGTGCTACGGCGAGGCGCACGGGGCGGTGACCCCAGAAGCTTATGTGCCCCGCATGGTGGATCAGGGGTGCGCACTGGAAGAAGATCATGGCTCATTCCTCGGGCCAGGCTGGGGCGAGGAGACGCCAGGAGCTGAGCTCTTTTAGGAACCCCAGGAGAGCCTCGACAACCACACCGGCGGCGGCAACTATCGGGTACCACTCATCCCTCAGGAGCAAGCTTATGCTAACCATGGGTCGCAGGAGATACAGGTCGCTGCAGCAGGTGGCTGCCCCAATTCTGCAGCCTCATACTCCTCAGGAGGAGGGCGCAGGGGGCTGCAGGAGAGGGGCCGAGATTCAGGTTTGTCCCCATGGTGGTCAGAGCAAGGCGTTCTCAGGAGGTAGGCCCTCTGCCGGGGAGGTGCCCCAGGGCCTGCCCCCGGCAGGGGACCCGTGGTCGTCGGGGGAACCGCTAGCGACCGCTCTACCCCATTGGCGTCGTCCTTGGTTTCCAGTCGCCGTCGATGGTGGCAGAGTGAGGCGCAAGGCGGGGCCCTCGCCTGGCGATATGAAGCAAGGCCGGTACCTGTGAAGAAGGCCCAGTGCCTGTGAAGCTCGCCACCCGTGACACTCTCACGTAATAATGAGTGGGCTTGTACACACCCCGGAGTCTCCGGAGAGCCGCCCTCGGGCCTCGGGGGCTCCCGCCCACGCCCAGTGGCAGCACTTAGCTCCGCGCTGGTGAGAAGACGTCAAAGACTAGACTAGGTGCCGGACATGGCCTTTTGCTTTTGCCTTTCCTTGTTGACAAAGTTCTTCGATTTGGATTTAAGTTGGATTTGAGCTCGATGCTTGCGTGTGTTTGGGGGAAGGGGCGTTTAGTCTCGTTCGAGCAATCTCTCGCGTTCTGGTTTCGGCTTTGTGTCCAAGTTAGCATCGGCTGCCCCCCCCCCTCGCGAGCCGGGCCGGGCCAGGCACGTTTACAACCAGGACCGCTGTTACCGCACCCCTTCCGGAGGTTTTTATCGCGGAATCTACAAGTTAATCAGAAGGCACCCGAGGTGCGGCGGCCCCCACAGGCCCGCTCGGGACTCGTCGGGGTCGGAAGGTACACAAGTCAGCTGACCCATCACCGGGCCAGCGGCTAAGTTCACACGCAACATTATGCTTACCAGGGTACTAATTGCAAACCTTTACATGAGGGGCTTCCCCTCCCAAAATGCTCTTACATTCTTCAGGGCCAAGCCCAAACCTTCTTCATGAGGATAAACAGCAGTGACATGCGGTCAGTCGGACATATCACTCACCGCATCTTCTTGGGCATCCTCGGAGGCATCACTGGCGTCGTTGACATTGCCGCCGCCGCCAGCATCTCCATCTGCGCCAGGCTCATCCACAACACCGCCTTCATTGGCGACCACGACCAGCCGTCATCATCAGACGCAAAGGCCCTGACGAGGGCGCCCACATTGTCCTCCAACCATCGCGCCAGGTCGCCCCGGACGGCTATGGGCACGGGTGCGATGGCAGCGTCGAAGTCGAAGTGGGGGTCCCTGCCTAGTAGATAGCTGAAGACGCGGGAGAATGCACGCCCGAGCAAGGCTCGGCTCCTCTCTTCGACAAGCCAACGGGACCTTTCGGAGCGGTTCTCCAGAAGCGTCACCACATCGATGAAAAACTGGAGGTTGCCGGCATAGTTGACCTCGTGCGGCTCCTTAGCGGCAGCCTCGCAGATGTTTCCCAAAGCTGTGTTGGCCCTTTCTCTGAGCGTTTGAAGCATGGGGGCATGCTCACGCTCCAGAACCCGCCGCCGACGGATCTCGTCCTCATTCCGCTGCGCGACGGCTCGGCATCATCAACCCTCTGTTGGAGAAGAAGCTGCTCGTCCTGGGAAGAGGACAGCTCCACCTGTGCTGCGCTGAGGGCGGCTGCAGAGGAGTCCGCACGCCGCGTCACTTCTGCCAGTTTGGCCCTGAGGGCTGTGGTCCTGCCCTCAGCTTCGGCCTTGATCAGCCCCAACCTCGTCTCGTATTCGCGCTCGAAGGCCGAGCGAGCTTCTGCCACGTGGCGATCGACTTCTTCCTGGGCCCGGGCTTTGCGCGCGGCAACGTCATCCTCCGCCCGAGCCACCAGGAGCTCCCTCGTCTCCAACCGGTCAAGATCAAGGCTGCGCTCGGCAACCTCCAGCGTCAGCGCCTCCTCGCGCTTCAAAAGCTCCGCCCGGTCAACAGGGGCCCCCTCCATCGACTCAAGGGCCGCCTGGCGCAGTTCCACTTGCTGCTCCAGGGAGTTGCTCCAGGCCTGGAGCTCCCATGCGCACTCCTCCGCGTCCATGCACCGTCGGTTTGCTTCCCGAGCCTCCTCGACGGCCTGGGAGCAGGCCTCCCGTGAAGCTGCCAGCGACGCTTAAGCCTTCGCGTGCTCGAAATCACGTTGGTGACGCGCGAGGGTGATGTCTACCTTTAGTTTGCGCCTCTCCTCAGCAAGGCGCAAGCCTTCGGCCTCGAGGCGTGCATCCTCGTCAGCTAGCTCTGCTCTGATCCGGCTCACCGCATCCGCCGCCCTCCGGAGGAACTCTTCACGAAGGGCGCGTCGCTCCCGGACGCGCCTGAGCACGTCATCCATGTCACCCTCTTCCACCGGAGCATGCGGAGGGCCCCGAGGCGGTAGGCCCCCTCCCGGCGTGGGGCTGGGGGCTGGCGCCCTAGCCATCGCCGAATGGACCTCTCTGGGAATCCGGCCTGGCGTCGGTCTACCCACGGAGGAGGCGCCAAAGACAGACTTCAGCCATTCACCGTCTATGATCAGAGGAGGAACGCGAGGCAAGCCGGATGTGCCCCAGGAGAACTCATGAAGAAAGGACAGCGGGCACGCAGGCTCAAGGTGCCCTATGGAATGGACCGCTCCACCAACCGGTCTGGCAGCAGGGGTGCCGCTAGAGCTCGGCGAGCCCAGGGCCAGCGGAGAAGGCGAAGCTTGAGGGGATGGCTCCCGGGCTGACTCGGCGAGTTTCACAGGGCAGGGCCTGAAAGGGCCACAATCAGTCGCAGGGATAGTAAAGTAAATGAGCAAGGAAAGAAGAAGACTTACTCGTCCATGGCAAAATACTTCCTGCGCTTCAACAAGCGGCAAGGGCAGTCGTTGCCACCCAAGGCCTCCTTCCTCTTGCGGAGGGCCTCGAAGTCTACGCGGAACCGACCTAAGCGCTCGGCGCAGGGGTCGGCCTCTAGTGCGGAAGAAGCGTCAAGATGATCAGCGCTGGAGGAGTCAGCCCGGGGGGCGCCGTCAGGCGTCGCCTCGCGAGGAACGGCCGGGGCCTCGGGAGCCCCGGCCTCAGGAACCATAGGCCACGACTCCACACCTGCCGCCGCTCTAGGGCGGGCCTCGGGAGACGCCGCCTTCGAGGCTTCTCGCGGAGTCGGCACCTCAACATCGGTCGCCTCAACTCCCGCCGGTTCTCGTCTCCTCGCCCTGTCGCCCGAGGAAGGACCGCTGTGGGCGGCAGGGGAAACAACCATGGCGGCTGGGTTCTCCTGGGGCCCCATGAAGCCAGCCGGGCGCAGTCCCCACTTGTCGACGCTGGGCATCTTCCTCACAAAATCGGCCCTGCCGGAGCAAAGATACAAGAGGACACCATTGCTCTGAAGGCTGCCTAGGGAAGGATCGCCAGTCAGGACCCTGAGCACCGTCCGCAGCACTTCAGGCGCCAAGTCCTCCTCCTGAAGCCGCATGCGGTCTCTATGCCCCGCAAAGTCCCACATCCGGCGAGAGTGGCGCTGGAGAGGAGCAATGCGACATTGGAGGAACTCCTTCACCACCTTGGGCACTGACACATTGAGCGCCCTCAAACTCTGAAAGCGGCGCCAGACGAAGGCGAGCCAGGGGCTCGCGAGCACCTCATGATCCCAGCCTGGGTTGGGAACAGCAGGCGAGGTCGGGTGCGAGAGCAAAGGGTTGGGCACTCCGACGTCCACGTACAGCCACCGCTCTCTGAACCTGGCCTCAGGAGAAGGAAGGCCGAAGTCGATCCCTGAAGCGGCCGTCTCTGGCACGGCGAAGAAGCTCACACACCCTGAGCACTAAGTGGGGTCGCTCAGGCGCAAGGAAAAGAAGTGGCGCAGCAGGGCAACGGAAGGAGGAATGCCTATCATCGCCTCGCAAGCAAAAGCAAAGACAGCCAGAAGAGTAATGGACTCCGGCCCAAGGTGCATCATGCGGATCTGATAATGGGAGAGCACCACATTGAAGAAGGCAGAAAAGGGGGGAACCAGACCCGCCCATAGGGCATCGGCGAAGAACCAGACCTCCGTGATGATCCTATCAAGGGAGGCATGGGACGCAGGCCAGACTGTGGTCCTGCCGCACTCATTGAAGATCGTGGCAAGGGCGGAGCGGACCTTGTTCAAAGCTTCTGGATTGAGTATGATCGACCGAGCAACGGTAGGGGCCGCCGCCGGAGGTGTGCGGGGCGAAGGCGCGGGCTTCTTTCCCCTTCCTTTCTTCGTCGGCACCATGGAGGTGAAGAGAGGGAAGAACTCAAGCCGGGTTGGCGGCGGAGGCTGGATCTCGAAGAGGAAGGAAAGGTAGGAGGCGGGCGAGCAGCCGAAAGGAGGAACAACTGTGTGCAACTACGGGTCCGCTTAGCCGGGCGCACAACAAGGCGTCGTGGGGAAGCGCAAGCGCCCACGTCCAATCAATCACCATGCGGCACCCGAGGCTGCAGGCTTTTTGGTCCCACGGCGCTTCGCGCTTGCCCCTTTGCTTCCCTACTAGGCCAAGCCCGGGCGCGCCTTGGGCCCGGGGGCTACTGTTGGCGTTCTGGGAACGGGGGTCCCCAGACTTTCCTGCCTGCGGCCTGCGGCGTGGCTCAAGTGAGGGCCCATCACGGCCCATCTTCATCACTCAAGCTCAAGACCCTCGTGAGGGGCCAAGCCTCGCGGGGCAGACGACAGAAAACTTCCTCAGAGGCAGCCTCATCAGGCAGGCTCGCGAGGAGGCGGAGAGATCAAGCTAGGGGTACCTCATGAGGATCCCGTGACGCAAGCCATGACGATCGAGACCAGGCGGTCGCCAGGCGGGCGTCGGCCTGCGCAGTGTCCTTGTTTCCCCTTTGGTGCAAAGGGGGCAAGCACAGGCCAAGGCATCGGGCAAAGGTTACCATTCCGGTGCAACGAGACCAAGACCAACAGAGCGGCAGGACGGAGGTCACCGTGGAGCCCAAGACGACGTCATAACCAGTGCTTTTGGTAGCCGAAGACCACCTTTGGTCAGGATAACTTGTACTAGATGTTCCCCCTCAAAACGGCCAATTGTTGGCGCCCTTCCCGCTCATTATTTGGGGAGAGGCCCAGGGCCTCTATAAATAGAGCTAGCCACCACAGAGTAGAGAGGAGGGACACACCTAGACATCTAGATATCTGGTAGAGCTCTAGCAGAGAGAGAGAGAGAGGCGACTGAACTCACCAAAGCAGTTCATCGCATCAGCTCAAGAACACCTCTCGCGAGGTTGTTCTTCCCTTGTACTATTCATCATCAGCCCCTGAGGCAATCCACCATGCCACACACTGGAGTAGGGTATTACACCACAACGTTGTTTCCAGCTTAGATCACGCGAGGAGATTAGACGTAGATCGGTAGGGGAGAGATCTCCGTGCGCACCCCAGTGTTCAAACCTCAAGGGTCTGTCGGAACCCGAAATCCGACACCGTTGGATGGACATTGTACGGTCACTGGAGCTAGAATCGTTCATATTGACTAAGTTGACAAAGCCCTCCGTCCCCGTCAACTTAGTAGGCCCACAAGTCAGCCTCCCACCAAGGTGGGTCCCAGCTAGCAGGGGGAGTATTCATTTTTTTGTGCGTAATAAGGACGCACTTCCGGTGGGTCCGAGCTAACAGCTGGGGAACGTTTTTTTCGCGAAATACGATGGCCCATCCGGTGGGTCCCAGCAGTCAGGGGGAAACGTTTTTTCCGCGAAATACTGGTGGCCCGTCCGGTGGGTCCCTGCTGTCAGGTGGAGGAATAATTATTTTATGCGTAATAAGGAGGCACTTCCTTGCGGCTGCCGTGGACCCAGCTGTCAGCCTCTCCATGTACAGTACTCTTTCGATGGAAGTTGGTCATTGACCACATTGACCATGCCGTGCCGAGAGCACCACGGCGGTGGACGACGGCGAGGCCTAGGAAGGGGACGACGCGGAGCCGGGGAAGACGTGGCAGTGGATGCCCACGCGGAGAGGAGTACGAGGGTTCACTGGTTCGGCTGCGATGTGAGGCTGTCGTCGCTGCAGAATAACAGGGGGAGTGGGTGAGTGGAGGGATGGCCTGGCCAGCGGTAGGAGTAGTATGGGGACGGTGAGGCCTCCATGGTAGCACAGCCGGCCACGGGAGGCAGGAGCATGCGGCACAACCGGCACTGCTTTGGGCGGCTGGGGCAATAAGACCAGAGGTTGAAGAAGCACTACGGCCGTTGGATGGACATCGTTGACCATGCTGCACCGAGAGCACCATGGCGGTGGACGACGGCGAGGCCTACAAAGGGAACGACACGGAGCCAGGGAAGACACGGCAGTGGCTTCCCACGCGATGGAGAGTACGAGGGTTGACTGGTTCGGCTGCCGTCGCCGGAAAATAACAGGAGGTGTGGGTGAGTACAGGGATAGACAGGCCAGGGATGCGAGTATGATGGGGCCGTGAGGCCTGCCCGGCAGCACTGCCGGCCACGGGGCGGGAGCAGGCGATTCTGACGGCGCTGGTTTGGGCGGCTAGGGCAGGAAGATCAGAGACTGAAGAAACACGATTGTCGTTAGATTGACATCTAACGGTCTGACGCTGGTAGAGTCGATTCTTGACTAAGTTTCTTTTTTGAGAAACCTTGTGTACACATGAACTTAGTAGGCCGACAAGTCAGCCTCCAAATCTGTGGCAGACAACATAAAGCCCATTTGCTATTTTTTATAATGTGTAGCCCATTTACTAATTCTTAAGTAATTTATTACAGCCCATTTTCTGCCCAGGACCACGGTCAAAAAGTTCAACCTTATTTTGCATATTTCGGTGGAGTCCGAACTGTTGTAATCCCGAAATGATAAACATTTTTTAAGAACTTATTGATTTGCCAAAAAAATCATTTTGTTTTTGTAAGCAAATAAGACGTGGGACAATTGAGTTGGTTTAAGGGAAAACGAGTAGTAAAAAAATCAGCGCTGGGTGGGAAAAACAACAAAAATAAGGATGTAAATATGAAAAGGGAATTTTATGTGTTTTCAATATAATGATACGTGTATATGAACTAGTAAAACTATAGGTAGAGATTAGAAAACGGATGTACGACATGCATTTCAAGAGGAAAATAGAACTGGGCTGTGTGTTTGATTCAGTAAAAAAAACTGCTTGCGGATGTTGTAAGACAAAATATAACTAACGCTAGCGGGCCAGAGGCCAGTAGATACCTGTTGGATCTTTGTGCCCCATTGTCGTCATGGGCTGGGCCTGTTAAAAACAAAACTAACCCTGGGCAGTCTACAGCCTAGTTGGAACTTGCTCGACCTGAAAAAACAATATACGTGCTAAATAAACGAGAGAATTCTGCAAGTACAGACTGATAACTGGGATGCAGCACGGATATTGTTTTTTTATCGTGATAATAAGTGCATGCACTTGTTTCGAAAAAATTGGAGAACTGGGAATTCGAACGGTGGGTGCTTATGCTACCCATCAATTAAAAATCAGGTGCCTGAAAATTCGTTTCGAAACAAATGATTCAGCTTTATATCCACGTCGACCCTCGGCATGATGGTTGGAAGCAAATGCAAGTTCATACCAAAAGATCGTTAACAACAATACCAACTTGCGGACGACAAGGTAGTACAACTACCAATACCAAACTAACTTATAATCTTTTTACTCCTGGCCCTAGTGTTCGTCTGGTAGAAAATCTTGCAGAGGACCAGCTCCCGCTCCTTCTCTTGCTCCAGGTCCCCGAGGTGGTACTGGTGCATCACCCAGTTGGTCCTCTGCTGGTCGAAGTTCTTGTTGGTGTGCAGCACCAGAACCTTTTTTGCTGCCCGTCTGCTGGCCGTTGACCATCACCGGCAAGGTATTGCCGGTCTTGTGCCACATCGCGTGCATGCCGCACTCCGACTGTATGTTGCGACGCGTCCACGTGCCCCTTTTGAACGCCCTGGAATTGCGCTAGAAGAAATGCTTCCTTAGGCCACTCAGTGTGATACCTGTAGTATTGTGGAATACATGTTTTAGTGTACCTAGTTGGCATTTTCATAACATCTTTGGCATGTTGCAGTCACTTGTTTCAATTTTTATTAACTGTCAAATTGTAATTGCATCACCAGGCCTGCGTCTAAAAATATAAATAGAGCTATAAACAAAGGAATATGTTTGTGCAAGTAGACAGCCGATCGGTGTCTTACCTGGAAGTTTCTCAGGTTGGGTGTAGCATATGACGTGCTCGCTGTCGATGGTTGGTATGAACAAATCGATGAGAGACTGAAATCTCGCGCTGTCAGCACTCACTTTGGCCTCAAGGTGCTCGATCAGTTCCTAATCCATGGGATCAAACTTGACGCCAGCCGGCAGCACCGGCCAATCCTTCTTCGACTTGCATCGATAATTCCAGTTATATGGTACTCAATGTATGATCAATCGACTGTTTTAAGTGAATGATGAAAGATTTCGATAGATAAGTGGTACTCCAAATCTGAAGTCCAGAATACCCGAACACGCCGCCGGGATTCTTGTGTCACCTCACGCGCAGTGTGTTGTCACGTCAATTCAATGTGTGGACATGATGAATAATTTGACCGACGTATACTAGTACTGCTACTTTACTACTTACTAGTCGTATTTAGTGTCACAATTTATACATAGGTTTAACTAACAAGTGCACACTTGAAGCCTAACTGATATATATATAGGGTCACGCTATTCGTCACCCTGGGTGAGGAATAGTTATTCTTCACCCCCCCCCCCCTCTATTTTACCATCAATGCACCGTAATTTTACGTTCCGTAAGTTTTGTCTTATTTCCGACGCAAAAAGGGACCGTAACAAAAAATATAATCATCGTAAAAAATATTTTATGTTATGTAAAATTACAAATGTAAAAACATAGTCTAAAATACACATAAACTGCAAATTTTCTTGTCTTATGACCTATATTTTTATTTTCTTATGTCAAATTTTACGTAGTGAATCAATAGGAATGTAACTATTTGAATTCGAAACATAATTTAATTATGAAATGATCGTAAGATTACCTCGGGTGAAGAATAACTTATTCTGCACCTTGGGTGATGAATAGTAACACTATATATATATGGCTTCTGCACAGCATCTCCATCATCATTATCAGTACATCCTACGCAGGTGAGTTAGGATGCACTTGATCCTAGGTAGGTATCTATCCTTCAAACCAGAGGAGTGCTTCAAACTAACAACAATACATAATATCCAACAAAAGAAGGTCGTGCTACAGCAGCAGAATACATGGCTCAGTCTAGATATCAGCACGAATCAAGTTGTGCATATTTGTTGTTGGCATGAACCACATCGCCGCATGTCGGATTTGCAAAAGCCATCCATCGCATGGAAGCTTGATGCCTTTCACACATTGAATATTATCTGGCAACAAGCTGTGTCGATGAATCTCTGGATATGGTGATTCATGAAACCCATGGTATGATGTGTAAACACAGCCCCCCCTCGCGAATGGAAGTTGCGTAGCACAATAATCATCGCCGATGATATGATCGATGATTGGTTGGATGATCAGATAATTGAGCCCGAGGAATAAGGAGTGGTTGTCGAGGTTGTAAACCCGCCTCCAGTTGAATACGCCTGGCCCAACAGAGCTGGGATCTTTCTCGAACACGAAGCATCCATAGCCATCAATGTCATGAACGCCCCACGCATTGTACTGCATGTGGTTTGATGTAATGGTTTGGTCAATTGGTACGTGCGAATGAGCATCAAATGACCGTCGTCAGCTGAACGAGTGATAAACCACCACCCATCGGCTGGTATGATTCCAGGTCCTGGAATCGTGAAGGCCAGTGCATTTGCGTCTACTGCAACAATTCAAATTGGAGACCAAAAGGACAAAAAATAAACAATCATGTTCAGAGTATGTGTGGAATTAAGATTATTATAACAGTGACACATATCATAGACAGAGAATTGCAATGCCGTGGTCATAATCATACCCCAAGTTAAGAAAAAAGCCAATGGCTTTCATATTCTAGCAATATGTCATGGTTCAAACATTATGTAACAATGAGAGGAAAACAGCTATGACAACGCCTACTCATATTCTACCATAGCACTTACTACTACTGTTCTCATATCAACTCTAAGCAATAACATGTGTTGTTATAAAAATCTTGTAAACAAGAGTAACATATAGCAATCATGATGTTATGCTCATAATATGTATTCTAACAATCATTAGATGCCAATTGTTCTCATATCAACTCTAACAATAACATGTGTGGTCATAAAAATCTAGGAAATGAGAGGAACATATAGCAATGATGTGGTTATAGACATACTATGCATTCTAAATTTGTAACAAATGAACAGGCAGTCATATTCATAAGGTCAAGATGAGATTCCACCAGTATAGGCAGCCAATCTGTGCGTCGACCGCGTAAACGATGCCATCGTGCACTATAGCATCAGACAGAAATGCTGCCTCAACAGGATTGATGATGAGCCATAACCATGTATGGCGACCGGATTCCAGATAGACTAATCCCATGTTGAACAAGGCAATGAGATTGTAATCCATGTAGTCTTCTGATGGTGTGGGCACGTTTGCAGATTACAACTTTCTGCAAATAGAGGTCGAGCCAAAAGCTTGATGCGTCTGTGCATAGTAGGCAGGAGTGTCCGGCGGGCCGCGAGGCTCGATGGCGGCGGTATCCAACGATGGAAGGGTGATCTCTCGCTAGGTGTAGATATCCACGAGATGCCACGGACTACCGGTGTGGTGGATGAGGACGATCCAGTTGGCCTTCATGCCCGCCCAGTAGTGGCCGCGCATGAAGGACAGGTGGACGGGTAGTGGTAGCATGTCGAGGGGCACCACGGCAACCTCCGTAGGATCGTCAAGTCGGTGTCTGGGCCACCAGCGAGGATCAGGCATCAGCAAGCAGGGTTTCTTGAAAAGAGCCGGCCAGTTGCAGATGAGTAGACGGTACAAAGACACTGAGCATGCGGCCAAACGGACGGTGCTGAGTAGGTCCATACGACTACAGATCTGCTCCAAGAGAACATCGGGGAGGGAATTCCAATCGCGGCTCTGCGTGTCAGTTGGTTCTTCCATTGGGGTTTTCGGTGCCTGTGAGCCAGCGGGGAAGTGGATTCGGGCGGCCGAGCGAAGAAGCTTCTCCTCGTGTGGCCGAGCAGTGAGCGGGGGGATATGGTACGCGCGAGCTACCAAGGAAGATGGCGCGGGCAGGCGAGCAGTGAGCGGGGGTAAATGGTGTGCGGCCGACGATGGGGAAGAGAGGAGGAAGAAGAAGGGAGGAAGAAGAAGAGATGGCAGTACTGGGTAAGGCTGATTTAGTAACACCAACACGCTGGTTCAGCTTATTAATTACGTGTCCCATCTGCTGCAGCGTGTATTGTCACTTCACTGTGAAGACTAGTTGAATAGTTCTCTCTGACCAAGATGGGGAATAATGGATCGCGAGGATTTCCTTTCTACAGTATCCCTATGCCTCTACGCTCACTTCACTCATTTTGCTCCGTACCTAGTCACTTGTTGAAATCTGTAGAAAGACAAATACTCCGTATTTGGGAACAGAGGGAGTATCACCATATGGAGGGAACAGAGGAAGATTGAAATATGAACATGTCAATGGGAGGAAGTAAGCCCCATGCATGCATGCATGCAACATGCAACACTCACACGTACACATGGACGCACGCAACACTCACGCACCCATGCGGCACACAGCACACGACGCAACACACACGCTCACGCTCAAGTGCTCAACCTACTCCCTACGTCCGTGAAAGACTGTACATTTAGAGATTTACACATTGACCAGGGCATAATTAATGCCCAAAAGTAGCAGACTTATGTGTGCATGCGACCATTGAGATAAGAAGATTAAATGAAGGTCGTTGCATGCTGTAATTAAGGATAGACATGTAGCCTATACCTACAGCACAAGTTGGTGCATTAGTCAATCAATATCGATTTAGATTAAAGGCTAGATGCATTGGAAGTGTAGATGTACATCATGTACTACACTCTTTGTTTTATAGCCGATGTACACTCTTTGTTGGAAGACCGAGGGAGGACACGTGCATGCACTCACATACACAGCCAGGGTGGTTCGCGCGCAAGGGTTGGACTCGTGTCGCTCCTGCGTAAAGTTTTGGTTAACTGATTTCTTTGCTCTGCCAACTGACAGGTGGGACCTAGGAACCAGGTGACAATTTAACCAGTCAAGAAAGTTCCATGTCGACTATGCGGTCGGTCAGTAGGGTGCAATACGGTGCTCTACGATGAGCTAGTGATCGTATAATCGCCGCAAAACTATATATAGTGACCGTAAAGAGCGTATTGTTACATACGTTGACCGCCAGTGTATTTTTCTCGTTTCAAATTAAGCCATATTAATCGGAAAGGACGCAGTATGGACTACTACTAGTACTAGTACTGCTTTGATGTGTCCCGTCAACTCGCCGAACGAGGAGAAGCTTGCTTACTACGCCTCTCCCTCGCCCACGCGTGTGGTGGTTCGCAGGACGAGGAGAGGGTTTTGACTACAGCACCCTCTCCCTCTCCCTCTCCCTCTCCCTCTCCCTCTCCCTCGCCCTCACCCTCGCGGTGGACATGCAGTAGTTCAATCGGTGTCAGATTGCCAGAAGCATATTGTACTGTAGTATCATCATTATTGGACCTTCCGAAGAGGCGAAGAGCCAAGTGCAAGGTTCACACGAGTACGAACTGTTGAACCTCCCGAAGAGGCAAAGAGCCAAGCGCAAGGTTTTATAGGAGTTTTCGTCCTAGTAGGAGTGTACTACAACTATAGCGAACGATGGTACTGTATGATGCTGCCACGTCACGTATATCCAAAGTTGTGCCACCTTTTTTTTCTCAAACAGCATGTTGGAGCCCGTGCAACAACTACACAAGTTGCACGTACACATAACACATTTACTAGTAATAAATTCTAAAGGACAAATGCCAGTATGCCACACAATTTCATCTCCAATTCATGTGATAAATTTGTGCACGACTAGTCTACCTATACTCACAACACTACCGTTCACAATTACCGTACTCCACTTACACATTATAGATGGGCTACACGTCCTCCAGGTTCCAGTCCCAGGTGTTCTTCATGGATGGCACGATCCATAGTGGTGGGAAACGGGAATCATTGTCGCAGCTTTCTAGTCCGGTTCCACACGATGGAGACTCATCCAAGCTGAAGCGGCATAAATCAGGGATAGCGTGTCCCAGCATGTCGTTCATCCGGCGGTGCACACTGAAGACACAACCATGCTTCATGAATGGCAGGCCTTCCGTGTCGTGCACGGAAGGTGGCATCCGCTTCACAATGGGGTAGCTGTCCCCGATGAAAAGCGAGTACTCTCCAAGAATGTTCCGCGGCACCCATGTAGCATCACGGGGGTCGAACTCGGCGCTGTTCATCTGGTACACATGGCATCCCAGATCTGGACACATGGTGACGTACATAGTCAAGGTCCATGCATAATAATGTTGTGCTCAAATATGGTGGTCAGTAATACTGTGTAGCAAATAGTACTACTCCGGTATAGAGGAAGTAAAATAACCGGCTTATTATATATAGCCACTCTTGGCTACATGGATGAGATAGTAAGACATGGAAAAACAAAAATGGTGGCAGCTAGTGGGTTCAAGTCTTCAAGGTCCTAGCTAGCTATACGCGTCCTCCAAGGTAAAAAGTACTCCTACTAGTACTACAAAGTATACTACTAGTACAACAATGAAAGAGAAGGCGAGAGGGTTAAAAAATGGAATACCTGGGTAGATGGTGACGGTCCGATCATGGTAGATTGTGTGACCATGTTGCACATCAGTGGTACCATGGGTAACGACCGCTAAGATAGTTGATCCCAATATGCCAAAGTCAGCTACAAGGTTCCAGGTTAGACCGAATCGCGGATGCAAATGCACATCCAGGATCGGCGATCTTATTTTGATTGGGGGATGACTGGTCCCTGCAAAATAATGGAGTACCGTTAGGGATGCAAATGATGGTTTGTGCATTCCATTTGTAATCTCCCGTACCGTAGGATGGGAACCAGATGAAACAAGTCCCCTGGCTTGTCACCGCGAAGATGCAGCCTAGATGGCGCGCAACGTCTTTGAACGTGTAGGGGTACAAATCTGTCGCCGCCAACATGCGCCAGCCTCTGCCGTTACTGCCTCTTGCATTGATGGCAATCCTTATGTCGAACACCGTGATGAGATAGTAATCGTCGTAGCCGCGTCGCTTTGTCGGCGGGTCCGCAATTGCTATCTTCTTCAATCTCATGTAGGCATCATCATACGTATTCAAGCCCAGCCAGTCCGGAAGGCCGATCCCAATGGTGGAGAAGGGGTCTACCAGAACGGCCGCACTGCTATGGATGTTGTGCAAAATGATGGTGGTATCCGGCCGGAGGTATGAAAGCCAATCTTCGTTGGCACCGACCCAGACCAATATATAAGACGGTGGGCAGCGGACAAATTACGGGATGGAAATGGAATAACTAAGTACTACATGATCAAACTCCATTACTGACTTGCTCATCGGACAAAATCCGACTACCTCTCAACGTCGACAACTCTAGCAGAGTCAACGTGCAACCATGGCCAGGGAGTGGTGGACTATTCGAAGGATTGTCCCATAGAAGAACCTCCTCCTCGAGGACACATGGAAGACCAACAAGCATGGCCTTTTCCCAAGCCTGTTTAAGCAGCGTCTTGAAAAAGTTGGTGCAGGAAGCACCGAGTCTTGCGGCAGTGAGGACGTCGGAGCGGCGTGCGATTTCTCCCACAGGATCGTCGTCCAAGGTCTCCCAGCCCCGAGGAGGAGGAGAACCGCCTGGCGAATCCATGGGAGCAGCGACGAACTACCTTCTCTTCGGGGGAGGGGAACTGGCGAGGAGGAGATAAGAGCGTAGTAATCGCAGGGCCTCGTCCCTTCCAACTGTAAATCATTCCCCAGCGAAGGGGTGAGGCTATTATTTACTACCAGTACTCCCTCCGATTCTTTTTAGTCTGCGCATAGGAGCAGACCCGGATACCAAGCCAGGGGCTCGCTGCATGCTTTCTGGGCAGAAATACCCCTGGCGCATGGATGGGAGGAGCTAGCAGCTATAAATGCCCCATGCAGCCCATTGGTTGTCCGCCCGCGTTCTCCTCTCTCTGCATGCTGCATGGATGTCTCCCTCTCTCTCACATGACTGCATGCGGTGGCGCTGGCCTATGAGAAGCTCGCGTGGAGATAGAAATCTTCTCTCCAGAAGAGATTTTTTTTGAAAGAAAGGGATTATGGAACGTTATGGGATTGCATTATACTGTAAATAATAGCACTAGTAAGAAATTTTTGGCACTGGGTAGTAGTTTTTGGCATGGATTAAGAAATTTTGGGTATGTTTTTGCCATTTTTTGTACACGCCAACTAGTGTCAAAAAACGTCTTACATTATGTGACGGAGGAGTATGTACTCGTACTGTAGCAGTACTAGTACTATTTTTCTCAACTAGTTGTGCGATGTACTGTACTTCTAGTCTATTCTGGTATGATGCACCAGTTTTGAACTCTTGAATCTCAGGGCCAAGGAGCTACAGTTGGAAGTGGAGGGTACTACTGTTCTCTAGAACCATCGTTGTACTATGAATGCAGGGGAAGTACACCGCGTAGTAGCCTAGTGGGTACTCTCGGTGCTCTATTCAGCCGCCCCTCTCACGTAGCTGGCCTACTCAGCCGCTCCTCTCATGCACACACTAGCGGCCTGTTTATCAGCGACGGTTACTGCGGGGCAGAACATTTGAGTTATTTGGTATAGTGAGACTAGGCTTTTCGCTTCCATTTGTGGAGGTGTAATGGATCTCGTCGAACTTTGTTAGTAGTACCTTCTTTATGAATGAGATGAAGCAAAGCTTTTGCCTCCGTTTCAAAAAAACACGTCAAGAGGAATTTCTTTTATAGTAGAGCCGATAATGGAGTGAAGTCCATGCGTGCAACGCCACAAGCTACAGAGTAGTAGTAGAGCACTTTACGTACAGAGCCATATTGCACAGTTCCCAATGCCCCGCCAGGCTTTTCTGGCTCCTCGGGCTTAATTGGGAGGCGCTAGTTTAAATATGCTACTAGCTGATGAGGAAGCTGCAACCGAGGTGTGGCTGGGGCGAGCACGCGAGCCACGGGATGCTGGGAAGGAAAACCTGTTCACGTGGCTAAGATGTCCAATGCACCCAGATTGTGGGGCCGCATGTCCGTTTGACTTCAAAACTCAAACTACCCGTGTAAAATATTGGCTTGCAGTGAAGTGTAGTAGTACTATTTTTTTAAAGGCCGCCGTGCGTTCGGCCGGGATCGAACCCACAAAACGAGGTATACACTCCCGCGACCACTAGTAGTACTCGTTGGAGTACAACGCAACCTAGAATCGCCTTTTGTCGCTAGTAGTATGTACATTGTTCCTTACAAGAAACCCCTAAAATGCCAAGAAAGTACTACCACTTGCATACGTGGCAGACTTAAGATAAGACTACCTTATCAACCATTGTACATGCTCTTACCAACAAAAATCCTCGAGTGACCTCCTACCTCCGGCCCATCCACCTAGTCATCCTCGGCCATGGGACGCAGCTACCACCGCCGGCAGAAGGCGAGGTCAAAACCGCCGGCGGTGCGGAGCCCATGTTGCGGCAGCCCGGATGCCAGCTCCGTCCGGCGCTCGCGGCCGCTAGCTAGCCAAGATAGCTCCATCTAGCCGCTTGTCTGCAAGGTTTGCTAGCTAGATTGGCACGGCAGCGCGGCGGCTTGCTCGCGCGCGCCGCGCTAAGGCCAGCCATCTGGCTTGAGAGGAGGCCAGCGCGGTGGCTTGCTCGCTCGTGGGTCACGCTCGGGCCAGCCTGCCAACCTGTGCGGAGGCCAGCACGGCGTTCGGCCCGTCCGGCGGAGCAGCGGCCAACTCGCTCATCACCGGCGCCATCGATGAACACGCATCAGTACTGTTTGAAGTAATGTTCAGGAAAAATAATGATTTGAGGGGGAATAACATGATAGAAGGTCAGATGTGGGTCCCTCGTGTCAACGGTCAAACAAAATGTGTTGGTTTAAGCTGCCTCGTCAGCACAGACGTGTGGGCCAACCCTGTCATAAATGGGTTTAAACGAACCTAATCGGTAGGAGTACTAGGTAGTTTTTGGCGTGGATTAAGAAATTTTGGGTATGTTTTTGCTATTTTTTGTATAATAGATTCTTCCTAGGGCTGGTTGAAAGTGGTAGTTTTTTGTTAAATACTCTACATATTGTAAGTAGGAGTGGAAGTTAAGATTTGAAAGCCAATAAGCAAGGCTAGTTACATAGTGCATATGTGTACATGATTGAAAGTAAATATCAACCATGAGTGACTAATATCTTGATGGAAAACTCGAAACTATGGAATACTAGGAAAAAATGCATGGTTGGAAATACTAGCAATGTTCATGTCCGTTGCAACGAATTGTAATTAGAATAATACTTATTCACAAGCTTGGTACAAAACACTCTAATTTGATATACATATGTCACTAGAG
Source organism: Triticum urartu (assembly GCF_056163025.1). Classification (NCBI taxonomy): domain Eukaryota; kingdom Viridiplantae; phylum Streptophyta; class Magnoliopsida; order Poales; family Poaceae; genus Triticum; species Triticum urartu. The sequence continues at coordinate 279,577,112 of NC_141879.1, read as the reverse complement.
ATATATTATGTTTCAATAAGAATATATTCCTTGGGCTGTTTTGGTGAGGTTAGGGAGGGATGTGGTTGGTTTTAATATACTAATTATGGGTTTTTCTGCAAATTGGTAGATAAGTGGGATGTTGGTGAGAAAAGGCAACAACTTACCTCACAATCATTAGATGTAGATCTAATGGTCAGAAACGACGGATGGCAGACACACCAGCATCACCAACTTAGTCTTGTGTAGGAGTACTAGCAAGATCCGTGCATTGCACGGAACATCAAGATGCATTTTTTTATAAAACACTTGTTGTGATTGACCCTTGCAGGAGTAATCCCATGTGTAAAAACTAATGATATCTCGAGAAATATGAGATAAGGTGAAGAGGAGTGGGGTGTGGTGGTGGTTGGTGGTCGGACTGAGCGGAGGCATGGGGATTGACGACGCCGGCAGCGGCCACCAGGCCAGTTTGTTCCAGAGGCTTCCCTTCTTAATTTCTCAACAATGAGGTTTGTTGGAGATAAGGATGAACAAGGGAAGGCCTTGTCTGCAAATGTGGAGAAGGGTGCGGGTATCTTTTAGTTTAATTTCCATCCATCAGATATAGATCGGACGGTCTATATTGCAAGATGGCACACATACCATCATCACCAACTCGGTTTTTTATAAGAGAAGAAATATGAGTATGGATATACAAACGTATTATCGATATTTGTTTCCGTAAACTAGCATCTACATTCTATTCAACGCCTCGTCATGTGGGGCCTTAGCACAATGACTTCTCGACTGTGTAAAACAAAGATTTTCCCGTCGCCGACAAGGAGGGGCTGATGGCGGCGCGCTTTTTGGCTTTCTCTAGTCCTAGTAGTCATACTAGGTGGTCTAAGCATGTGTAGATTTATTCTTTTTCACGTCTCGTGTTCACCGTACTGCCACGACTGTTGATGAATAGACGGTAAGTTATTCACGGGGAAACCCTTGTTGAGCGTATTTCTGAGAGAGAGAGAGATAGTGTGCGTGTGTGATATGTTAGAGACTGAGGCAATGATAACAGATTCTTTGTGTCTATGTGTGTGGAGGATAGAGAGAGAAATGTACATGGGGCTTTGTGTTGTGTAACGTGGAGACACATATACATAATTAGAGAGTGAGTGTGTGAGATACACATGCGGACATGAGGAGAGATGAGGATCCAGATAAATGGGTGTTTGTGTGTGTCTGTGTGTGTGCACGGTTTGTGTGTGAGAGGGAGAGAGTGTATGTGGAGTAGAGATACCACTGATGATGTAAACCTAGTATAAGGCAAGGGGGAATGGTGTTACATGTGTAGTAGCGAGATAGCATGGGTGCGGGCGGGGGAGCAGACTACTTGGAAGAGACATCGAGTGTGTGTGTGGGAGAGGGGTGTGAGAGCGAGAGAAAGAGAGAGCTAGCGACGGAGAGAGGGAGGAAGAGAGGGGGGCGAGAGGGGTCGTTTGTGTCCATAAATGGCGTATAGATAGGGAGACAATGTTGATGTTGTCCGAAATTGGCCTATGAATGGAGACGCAAGGGAAGCGAGTCATCGTGTGTGTGATAGGGACTTCATGAGAGATCTAGAATAGATGGTGTAGAGAACAATGTGTGAAATCGAGAACGATTATACATTAGGGAGCTATGCAAAGAGTCACGACATATATGTATACAGGGAAGGAGCTGGGGCGGGTCCGCATGTGGGAGAGATAGAAAGAGGAGAGTGGTGCACAAGGAGACAAAGTGTGCTTGTTTGCAGTGGGGGTGGTGTGTGAGGTGAGTGCACGAGAACCACATAACTAGGGAGATAGACGTTTGGGGGCGACGTTTTGTGTGTATGGGAAATATACACTCTACATAGTGCGTGTGCTTGGGTAAGAGAGATAGCGGGAGACCTAGGGAGTGAGGGAAGAGATGTGTGCATGCCCAAGAGACAAAATGATAGAGACCTATGTTGGGGTCCGGACTTTACAAGAGAGGGGGGTGTTAATGTGCTCATGTGTTAGTGTTTGGGGGAGAGAACGACTTCTCTATGTGTGTGTGTGTGGTGGTGGGGGTGACTTCAGATAAAGAGTGAGGTGTCTATATTTGAGGGACTTTAGCGTAATTGAGATATTGTGCACTCATGGTTGATCAATTTGTTTCACAGTTTGTACTATGAGATAACGATACTTTTGAACATGCGTGATATACCTTAATGTACCAGAATTACAAACCTAAGATTGGAATTTTGGAATTCGACTCCATCATTAGCTTTTGTAATTCATTTAAACGGAGCTACATTTTTTAAGCCGGGATTTCGTGATTTCAAATTCATATCTCAAACCTAGAGATATACACATACGGGCATGTTCAAGCTTTATAATCATCCACTTTATTCATACACATACACATTTTTGCTTTTGTCAACATATTTAGGATAAACACATTTGGAATTTCATTTGAATTGGACTGTATGATGGTATTTGCTTGTAGTAGCTCAATGATCCATATTTGAATTGAATGGACAATCTAAGTTTCGAGTTGGAGACATTGATTTTCAAAACATGCACATTTTTTTGCGTGCAAAACAAATAAATTGTCGGCCATGATATCATAGTCGGCCGTACGAGAGCAGAATACTTATAATTTTAGGCGCCAAAAGCTTTCAAACTTCCCGCTCACATCAAAATATCACGCGCCCGAAAGTTTAGCCCTGCGATATTCTTGTTTTACCCCTGCCACATGAACGGAAAAGGGCTGCTTTGGTAACTCCATTGTTTTCCCCTCTTTGCCCCCCTCCCCTTCCCCTCCCCGACCCCCCCAACCACGGCAAGCCGCCGAATCTAGTCCTCCGCCGCAGCGGTGGACCTCACACCCCGCCGGATCTACCTTCCGCACCTTGGAACCCCCAGCTGCCAACTCACCACTTCACCGGAGCCGCTTCAGCGACTGGCTTGTCCACCGCTCCAGATCTCCTTGACCGCCATCATGGTCCACCACACCGGATCTGCTTAACCGGCGCCCTCGTCCACCATAGCGTAGGCCCTTCACTGACTCCCTCGTCCGCCCCTTCGCTGGCCCTTCATACAAGCCCTCGTCCGCCGCAACAGATCCGCCTCACCGAAAGCACTGTACAACGCGCTCGCCGAAGCCTTCGTCCACTGCACCGGACCCACTCCACGGACGCCATATTCAACTCCACCGGCCCTGCTTTACCGACGCCACAGCCTCATCAGGTTATTTCGATTTGTACTCCTTCGGTTTTTCTCTTTATCATGCAACTGTTCACTTACCACAGATGAGCTTTCTTGTATGTCGACAGGCGCCGCAACCGTAGCACCGGAGCCGCTTCAGCGACGGTGACAGCCGGCCCAAACTCAACCGCAACACGAGCACCATCGACGATCCTTAGCTATCAAGTATGACAACGATACCCATACGCCACCGAGAATCAGGTACTATTATCCAACGGTCGGCGCCTACGTTCACTTTCCTAGCATAAGCACCGCACCTTTGAATTTCTTTAGAGCATCATTCAGTTTTTCATGAGACACGTTATTCTGCTTGCACCTGTAGGGCCATACTTCTGGCAGTGAACATGTTACATGTGCTAAATTACATACCAGTGCACATATAGTTAATATGCTTTAGTTTTGTTCTGATGCCACCTGTTGGTTCCATCGGACCGTTTAATGTTCTCTATGCTTAATTACACATCAGCAAACTAGCATGTGGTTCCGCTGCTTTTTGTTCGTTTTACCCTACATTTTCTGATGCTAGATATTACATCACTGCTCTGAGCCTCTGTTCATTACTTGTTTGTGTGTTCTTGATCTTCCCAAGTTGCATGACTAATTTGATGCTTCTGTTAATTATGGAGCTGCCAACCCCATCAAGCAAAATATTTGTTCTTTTGGGGCTGGCACGTCGAACAAGCATAAAAATAGAGGGAAGCAGATATATTTTCATGTATGCACACACCCTTCTTTCATTAGTTTAGATGAACCATTGATGATCAATTCGGACCAGTGCATGCGATTAAAATAAATTTTACCTAAATAGATGGTGCAGAATAAACTACAACAACTAGATTTGCAACCACGGGATGCTGACGATATATTCAAACATTGCAACAGCAGCTAGGCTTCACAGCAACATATGGTAAGCCAGTGTGTTTTAGTACATGTGAAATGTAATGCGAGTGGGATGCTTTCTTGGCTTGTGCCCTCAACGTGTAATCCTACCAAATTACAAATAGTTCTGTTGTCTGCTTTGCTGTATTGCTTGATTTGAATGCTTATTTGTTGTTACGCTATACCTGAGTTGGCCAATATGTCAGCAGTGCCTGTTGTACTATCGTAAATAAATGCATGCCTATTTCATTTGAGTCCTTAACTTTTCCTCTCAACTTCATCACAAGGCTGTCTTCATAGTTTATATGAGGCCACACTAGTAAGTGCTTTCTCAGATTATTTCAACTGCTTAGATGCCTTAGCAACTTAAATATAGCGGTTGTACACTCCCTTTCAACTAGGGATGTCAACTGGGTCCCGTTTAATCCCGATTAAAGTCCACAAGTGGTATGATAGTTCAAAAGAGTTTTTGTTTTTTTTGAGGAAAATGAACTAGGGAGGTAGCAAAAACTAACTAGATGGGACTGGCGGATGTCATTTATTTGCCACTTACATCCCTAGTTTCATCTTACCATTTTAATTTCTTTTCGGCTGACGTTGCTTCGAACCATTTAAATATAGTTTGCCATGCTCGGCAATAATTCGTCCGTCGTTTACCATGTAAGCTTACTGCCTGGATCATACGATAACTATCTCTTACTGATGTCCAGCGGAAACCTTTCAGGATGCCATTCACACTAGGACACAATGTACAACCCCAGAATCTATTTGTGGAAGTAGTGCGCCATCCATGTTACCAGATGGTAGCAGTTCAGAGGCAACACCACCGGAGAGCAGTCTGAGCACAGCTATTATAGTGCTTGAGGCTCTACTAGAGGCAGAAAGAGATGGTGTGGCTGCCATGAATGAGGTAATCTTTATCTTGAGGCTGGAAATTACGGAATTAGCGGCACGCATTATGCAGGCAACCCAAGAATTGGAGGAAGTAAGAATGTTGCATTTGAAGACGGAGGAGGTCCTGATGTTTCTGCTATCTGAAGCCCAAGGTAATCCCGGTTCTTCTTTAGATACCAGTTCAAATTGTCATTAGATTATTGTACTTGCATGTTGTGTCATGTCTCTGAATGGATTATGTTGCAAGACCCCCTATGTTGTCCATGTGTTGTAATGATCCGAATTTTTTAGGCGAGGTAATCCTCAGTACTTGTATGATTGACATAAGGTGAACTGTTTTTCATGTGAGCATATTGTATTGGATGAAATAACTGTTTGACTCAGAGTGTATTCAACCTACTGAATTCGAAGATCATGGCATTTCTAAATCATAATAATATATAAAGGTGAAATAAATCTTTGTTGTGGTTTTGAAGAAATAAATAACAAAATGTATAATTATTTGTGGATATTCGTAATCGAATACAAATTGGATTGAATTTAGTTTGCCAAGTCCCAGGGCAAACGTGAATGCTAATTCTCCCAAGTTTTGAACGAAGCGGCTAAACACCCACTATAATTTGTGGGCTGCCCGAAGCAAGTGTTTGCGAGATGGAAATTACTGTCTACCCCTGACACTTGACATCCTTATCGACCGGATTTACACTGCTGTCGATAGGGGTAGACTAGTAACTTCAATCAGACGTGACACGACGGCCTCTGAGCCCATTCAGACACGGTGGGCGCCAAACGTGGGCAGCAAAACACATTTGATTCAAGCTCATCCGAAAGACATGTGTCTCTTCCTCCATTTCTCCATTCATACACGGTGGGCGGCAAAACAAACTCTCCTCGTCCGAAATTGATGTAGGCTAATATTTTAAATAGGGGCAGATGTGTAACTTCCCTCAGACGTGACACAACCGCCCTACCTGTCAGCCCCGTTCATACACCATGGGCGCCAACCGTGGGCGGAAAAACACCCTCTCCTCGCCCGAAATAGTTACCGGCAAATATTTGGGAGATGCGAGATTACCGTCCTATCCCCAACCGACGCGATGTTCGAAATTTTAAACGGGAGATAAGTTCGTAACTTTCCCCCATTTCAGAGAAGCGCGTCCCAAAGTTTAAGATCCCCCCTCCCCTCCATTTCCCCATTCATACACCGTCGGCGGCATGACAATCTCCGCACTGCGGCCAGCCTCCTCCATCCGCCACCCCATCCTCCACCTTGCCGGAGCCGCTACCCCTACCCCGTCGTCCACTGCAAGAGATGGACGTCTCTCATCCATGGCGCTGGACCAGGATGCTTTCATCGCCTCCTCTCGCTTCATCGGCGCCGTCGTCCACCTTGCCGTTGCCGCTCCTACGACCGCCTCGTCCACAGCAACATGATATATCCCCTGACTCGGCCGTCTGCCATCTAAAGTCTTCTTCCCCGCCGCCGATAGCCATCGCACCCGTAGCACCCTCAACGTATCAGCATGGGCCTACACGGCGTCGCAAGAGAGGTGGCACTCTTACATATGTGCTTAAGTTATTGATCTCACCCGGAAAATAGATCGTAATTTGTTTATTGTACTTTTCTTGCCCGTACCAAATCGTAGTGGCTAGTTGAAAGCAAACATTGGTTGCGAAGTAGCTTTGTCCGGTTTGCACCTTCAGATCCACCATGGCACGGGCACTATACTCATAAAGCTTATGGTTTTCCCCCTTTATATTCACTACCATCATCGTAGGTGCTTCGTGTCGTGCTAGAACTGCTCCTCAAGACCTCAACCCAAAGGTTACGTGTTGAAATATGAATCTGATATGATTCTCATATCACTAAAACAGAGAATGTTTACTTGGTCACCTAATGCTCCTATATTCGTTTCGAAAAGCATGTGCGCCACCCACTGGTCCAGCTAGTTCCACTTTCCTGATTTTTCTCTTGATGCTTAGGGTGTTCCCCTTTTATCTACTCTACTATGATCTGCGTAGGTGCTTTCTGTCATACTAGCATTACTCCACCCTTCAAGCTAAACAACACAACACTCAGAATTCGAAAGCTTAGTTGTTCAAATATGATTGTGATATGATACTGATATTAGTTAACCAACACATTTAATTGGTTCGCTAAAGGTCCCGCTTGAGTTTCCAAATGCATGTCGCGACATATAGAGAGACAGCATAATTGCATTTCTTTGTCACTTGCTGACTGTACTTTCTTGTCCATACCAAATCTTAGTTGTTATTTCAAAGCAAACATCGGTTTCTAACTACCCTTTGCGCGGTTTGCAGCTTCAGATCTGCCATCCCACTGCCACGGTCAACACTGTACTCATCATGCTTATGTTTTCCCCATTTTATGATGACCACAATCAGCCTACGTGGTTTGTGTCGTAATAGCACTGCTCCACCCATCGAGCTAAACAAGCTTAGTCGTACAAATTCATAACTAATATTAGTAAAATCGAGAGATGTTTAATTGGTTAGCTAAATGTTCCTACTTTAGTTTCGAAATGCATGTGAGCCACATATGGAGAGACCAGAAAGAATAGTATTTCTCTGTGCGCTCTGGTTCATCATGGGTGGCCAACCGACATTGTATTGAAAGACTTGTAATATCTTCAATCTGCTTGCTCTTCTGCTCTTCTTTAAGATGATACTCTTCTCTTGCGGTCGACTGGTCAGGTCGAGTTGTTCTCCCTTAGTATATTTTGAATCTGTCAGGTCAGGTCAACTTGTTCTTCTTTACTATATGTTGAAGCTATCATCTGCGAAGTGTCATCACTTCTGGAGCTCTCATATTTTGAGTAGTAGGCCACATTATATTAATGCACACAACAAATTACAGCATGCATGGCATCTTTTAAAAGAATTGCAGAGATAGCACAAAGGGGTTTACAGGGAGGCAGTATTGGATTAGAATCACTTTTGCATTACAAAGAAAATCTCACTTGTTTTTATGTTTTCATGCATGTCAGATATTGAACATTATCAAAATGAATATGAGAATGGGCGCACGAGAGGAATATTGCAGAGCGAGCCATTGGCTAACAAACTTGGCATGGTGGAGGATGGCCTATCTTATTCACCCATCAAGGTGCTTGCTCTAACTTTGCAAAGTTGTATTGGTCACACATATTTTGCATCTGACCTCTTGCATTACTTCTACTTTGTTACACCATCTGCTTAGTTTAAGCATCATATATGAGTATATGCCATACCTATCCATTTTCAGTACCTATTCCATGTGTCGTCACACTATGTTTTTCCAGTCAAATGTTGTTCTTTCGTAATAGATGTCCAAAAGGAAGAGGGTGAGTGCAGATCGTCAAGGAGTACAAACTAGGTATTTGGAAAAGGTAGTGATACCTGTTAAATCAGATAGATCAGCAGCCACAGAAAACACAGTCCCTACTGTACCACACTTTACCCCTACTCCAGTGGCCAAACCCCTATTAGAACTGTTGGGAGCCCAGCGTCAGGTACTGTCTATGATATCAATTCAAAATTTGAACTCCTAAATTTCTGCTCGTGCCTTACCTTCTGTGACGCCCGGATAATTAAGCTACAGTGAACCTCCGCTAATGATGCCACGTCACCTCAATTACTGCTGCTAATCCCTCGTTAGTTCAAAAACCGGTTCAAAATTCAAATTCCAAATATGGCATACAATAAAAGTTTTCAAACATTGAAACAAAAATGTTCTGGGTGAACCAATTATTGCATAGATAATTGTGGTGGAGAAACCAAACCTTGATAAAATGTTTAAGGGCTCTAAAATAATTAAAACAGTAGTGAAAACAATTAAACAAATGCCTATTGAATTTTATAAAAATATTAAAACTATTTTATTATGGGTTAAGATTTAATCTAATAGTAGATTTTTTATAAATACAAATTTAGGTACTAGTTATAATTTTTATAAATCTAAAAATAAAAGAAACTAGAAATAAAACAGTACAAGAAAATAAATAAAAGAAAAGATAAAAACAGAAAACAAAATAAAAAAAGGAGAACTACCCCCCCCCACCGGGCTCGGGCCCAGCAGGCCACAGCCCCACTGGGCCAACCCACCCGGCCCCCCCCCCATTATCCCCCCATCCCCTGAACCCTAGCCCACTACGCCACCACTCGCACCCCCACTCCCCACGATCCCCTTTCCCCCATCTCGAACGAGATCGAGATCGGGCCAACGCCCGGTCGCCGCCGCCCCCAACACCGCCGCCCCGCGACAGGACGCCGCCCGGTGCCCGCGCCCTCGCCCTGTGCCCCGCCGCCGCCCTGGCTCCGCAGGGCGTCGTGTTCGGGCCCCACGTCGCCCGACGACCCTGCTGCGATGGACGAGCCGCCCGCCGGCAATGACCCCCCGCCCCCGCGCCTGTGCCACGGCCTCCTCCTCGCCTCGACGCCGCCGCCGCACACCATCGCTGCTTCGTCCTGCCACTGCTTCGCCGGAGCCGCCCACAGCTGTCATCGCCTCCTCGTCCTCCTCCTCGAGCACGCTGCCGATTCCCTGCACCACAAGTGAGGCACTGCCTCTCCTCCTCTCTCCCCTGCTGTCGCTCGAGCTCGCTGGAGCCCGTAACCCCACGGCGCTGCACGCGTTCTGCCATGCCACCGCGCGCGGCCCCTCCTCCCAACCGTGCCCGCGTCGCCCTGCTCCCGCTCACGACCACCGTCGCCCTGTGTCGTCCCACTGCGCCCCGCCACCGCCATCCTTCGCCGTCCGTGCCCAGCACTGCTGCAGCTCGCCGGACTCGCGGCTCCAACCCTATTCCAGTTGCCCGCTGCTTCTCCTCGCGCGTGCACGTCACCCCGCTCGCCGTCTCTACTCGAGGTCGCCCGCGGCGACCCCGTCGGCCACCGCGGCCATCTACGACGGCCTCCCGCTCCAGTTCCACCCCTCCGCCGCCTTCCCTTGCCCTGGCTGCCGGCGTCGGCGTGCGCCGTGCACGCCCAGCCCCCTCGGGCTCGCGCCGTTCGGGCGCCCCGCCCCTTTGCTCGCCCGTAACCGCTAAGCCCAGGGGGGCACAGACAACTGGGCCCGCCCCCTGTATCTATAACAAGGGGGCCCCATCCCCCAGAACTTTATTAAAAAAAGAGAATTAAAAATAAATAAATAAATAAATAAATACATTAATTAATTAATCAATAAGTGAATTAATTAAGTTAATTAATCATGTTTAATTAATCTAATTAACTAGTTAGTTTAATTAAATAGTACTTAGTTTAACTAAGACCTAATTAACCTAAACAGAGTATGACAGGTGGGTCCCATTGGACCCACATGTCAGTTTGACCCAGTCAACACAGTTGACTGCTGACGTCAGCATGACATCATGCTGATGTCATTAATTCATTTTCGAATTAATTTAAATAAATAATTAAAATCAGAAAATGATTTAAATCTTTAGAAAATCATATCTTTTAATCCGTAACTGGGATTAAATTATTTTCAACATGAAAGTTGCTCAGAACGATGAGACGAATCCGGATACGCAGCCCGTTCGTCTGCCACGCGTCCCTAGCATAGTGAACCTGCAACATTTCACCTTCGGTTCATCTGTCCAGAAACATGAAACACCGGGGATACTTTCCCGGATGTTATCCCCCTTCACCGGTATCACCTACTACCGCGTTAGGGCACCTCTAACATCGTTACTTGTCATGTCATGCATCACTATGCATATGCTTGCTTATATATTTATTGTTTCTCCCCCCTCTTCTCTCGATAGACACCGAGACCGACGCCGCTGCTACCCAGTACGACTACGGAGTTGACGACCCCTCTCTCTTGCCAGAGCAACCAGGCAAGCCCCCCCCCCTTGATCACCAGATATCGCCTACTCTCCTCTATACTGCTTGCATTAGAGTAGTGTAGCATGTTACTGCTTTCCGTTATTCCTATCCTGATGCATAGCCTGTCCTTGCTACTACTGTTGTTACCATTACCTGCTATCCTACTGCTTAGTATAGGATGCTAGTGTTCCATCAGTGGCCCTACACTCTTGTCCGTCTGCCATGCTATACTACCGGGCCGTGATCACTTCGGGAGGTGATCACGGGCACATATAATATACTTTACACAGTTACCTTACCTGTGATACTGTTCGGAGATGGGTGCTGAAGGGGCAGGTGGCTCCATCCAGGTAGTGGTGGGCCTGGGTTCCCGACGGCCCCCGACTGTTACTTTGAGGCGGAGCGACAGGGCAGGTTGAGACCACCTAGGAGAGAGGTGGGCCTGGCCCTGGTCGTCGTTCGCGGATACTTAACACGTTTAACGAGATCTTGGTATTTGATCTGAGTCTAGCCACTGGCTTATACGCACTAACCATCTACGCGGGGACAGTTATGGGCACTCGACGTCGTGGTATCAGCCGAAGCCTTCGTGACGTCAGCAACGGAGCGGCGCACGCTGGATTGGACTGGAACGCCTACTAGGCTAGGTCTGCTTCCGGCCGCCCACGCAACGTGCAGGTGTGCTAAGGGCGATGGGCCCAGACCCCTGGGCGCTTAGGTTTAGACCGACGTGCTGACCTCTCTGTTGGTCTAGGTGGGGCTGCGACGTGTTGATCTTCCGAGGCCGGGCATGACCCAAAAAAGTGTGGCCGGCCAAATGGGATCGAGCGTGTTGGGTTATGTGGTGCACCCCTGCAGGCAAGTTAATCTATTCGAATAGCCGTGATCTTCGGTAACAGGACGACTTGGAGTTGTACCTTGACCTTATGACAACTAGAACCAGATACTTAATAAAACACACCCTTCCAAGTGCCAGATACAACCGGTGATCGCTCTCTCACAGGGCGACGAGGGGAGGATCATCGGTTAGGATTATGCTATACGATGCTACTTGGAGGTCTTCAGTCTACTCTCTTCTACATGTTGCAAGACGGAGGCTGCCAGAAGCGTAGTCTTCGAAAGGATTAGTTATCCCCCTCTTATTCTGGCATTCTGCAGTTCAGTCCACATATGATACCCTTACTCCATTTGATACCCATGCATATGTAGTGTAGCTCCTTGCTTGCGAGTACTTTGGATGAGTACTCACGGTTGCTTTCTCCCCCTTTTCCCCCTTTTCCTTTCATTCTGGTTGTCGCAACCAGATGCTGGAGTCCAGGAGCCAGACGCTGCCATCGACGACAACTCCTACTACACTGGAGGTGCCTACTACTACGTGATGCCCGCTGACGACGACCAGGAGTAGTTAGGAGGATCCCAGGCAGGAGGCCTGCGCCTCTTTCGATCTGTATCCTAGTTTGTGCTAGCCTTCTTAAGGCAAACTTGTTTAACTTATGTCTGTACTCAGATATTGTTGCTTCCGCTGACTCGTCTATGATCGAGCTCTTGTATTCGAGCCCTCGAGGCCCCTGGCTTGTATTATGATGCTTGTATGACTTATTTTATTTGTAGAGTTGTGTTGTGATATCTTCCCGTGAGTCCCTGATCTTGATCGTACACGTTTGCGTGTATGATTAGTGTACGATTAAATCGGGGGCGTCACAAGTTGGTATCAGAGCCAACTGCCTGTAGGAATCCCCCTTCCAAACTCCTTGGCCGAAGTCGAGTCTAGTCAGTGAAAACTGTTTACTAACATGGTTGTGTGGCTTACGGGCCCACGTCGCCATTTGGGTGGTATTAGGATCTTTTATTCCTCGACCTATACTCTGGGACTCTGATCTCTCTTCTATTCGGGTTAAATGATTTTTCTAAAATCTAACTTTAGGTTCTCGAAAATACTTTCTCCCGGAGAGCCCCTTCAGTCCAGGTGATCGCCGGCTGCACCAGAAGATTTCGAAGATACTCTCCGATTTTCTCTCGAGACCTTGTGCCCATTGCTTTTGCAATTCCCGACCACCGATAAACCCTTATGGATAACTACTTACACTTGCCATTCATACGATCATCCCCCATTGATCTTGTTATTACAAGATACCCTGAAGTTTTCTCTATTGTTCCGAGAATACTTTGTGCCTACTTCCTAGCAGTTCTTTTCCACATGAATACCCCTTCAAATAAATCCTCGCACTTGTCGAGTATCCGCTCATCCCCAGTTGTTCTTGTGTTTCACAAAAGTCTTCAAAATACTATTCGATCTTCCGAAAATCCTCTGGAGCCTTTGGCTCTTGAAATTCTTGCTTGCTTGCATTATGGTTAATCCCATAAGTCTCGTAGTCTTATAGACATTCCTTGTCATTATCATTTTGAGTCTATTGACTCAATATGTTTGCGAATACACGCAATCATCATTGATCCTTATAAATTAACTTTCCGGCTGAGCTGCCATTCTTTAACTGGAATTGGTCCTTGGCCAATCAGATTGCCATCGATTGTACCCCTAAGTCTATTCAACTTGTCCGTCCTTGATCAGAGCATTTGCTCCTGATCCCTTGATTTGAAAATCATAATTCCTTTGTTATTTAAACGTTAAATTATTCAGATGTTCTGTAAAACGATGCATTTGCATTCTTTCTTCCTCTGATTGGGTATCGATACTCACATCAGCTCCATTGTGGATCACCATATCCACTGTTGGATTATTACCCGACAATGTCCTTCATAATTAATCACCTTGTGAGTTCTTTCTCCGATACATAATGCCTTTGGTAATTTGTATCCTCTCCTTTTGCCAACCATGCTCTGCTTTCGAGCTGGTAATATTTACTCTCAAAGCTTGTGGTATATGTTTCCACGATACCCTGACGGGTTGAACCTATGCCTTCCTTAATTTGTGTGACCTTATACCCTGCTGACGCTTCGTCAGATAACTTTTCAACACTACAACCTCGAAAAGGGGAGGTAAATGTAAGGTTATGCATTGAAGAAGTGGGAGTCGACCTTGAACTTTGTGTTCATGCCCATGGACACGATGTAGATCTTATCATTAAAGCTTCTCTTAAATTAATTACTCCCTTGGTATAAGTTCATATTATATCTGGGATCTGGCCTTTTGCAATCGTGGTTTCGACCATGTTCTCTTTTAGGTACCGTTTCTCGTGCAAGTTTAAGCACTTGTCTTCTGCAGAGCAATACCCCAGTCCAACCTCTAATTTGATCTGTCATCGAGTATTACCCCCTGGTATCTCGAGGATACCTCGGGATACATAACTTCTTATGAGTTCTTCATCAACTAATATTCTTGCCGATTCCATTTTTCCAACGGGTTCTCAGTTGTTAGAACCCCTCAAGGACACCGACAACTGAATTGAGTCCACACTACGATTCAACAACTCTTGGTAACCTTCATTACTTACGAGTCTGAACTCGATCACGTCATTCCGAGCCTACTCGGCTATATCATTATCGTGCCAAATTTTAACTATGCTACCTGGTCCTTCTTTCCGGAGCACAATTTCGACGATGGGCTAAGCTTACGTCGATCTTCCTTGTCTTATTGTTGCACCTCAAACAACAAACTTGATTTCAAGTTTGTGTCGTACCCATGGTTCCAATAACCTTTCGCTTCATCATTCGTTTGACTTGATGTCATCGCCGACCGATTACATCTCCATGAAACCTCTCGACAGAAATTGTCATGATCATCATCAACATTTCGAGCTCCTCAAGGATATCAATTGAATTCCTGATGAGAAATACCATCCTTGCCCTCGATGATTTGTGTTATCATCGACCACTCGATTGCCTTCCGTTCAACACAAACTTGTTCGTGTTTTGTGTTATACCTTGAGATCCTTGCTATCCAGCATTTGTTCTCCTTTACCTTGGAGTATTACCATCTTTTATGTCAAGAATGTTGTGAGAATTTCACCACCTCTTAAGAATTCTTGGTATCGTGATACTTCTCACCATCACCATTCTTTCTTGGTCCTCGTGTTGATTCCAACCGGGGTACCAACAAGTGAACGGTGTTGTTTGGATTCTGCACTTCTAGCAACCCTATTGCTTTGAAGTTAATGGTCGGCCGTTCGTTCTTAGACTATTGATTATTGAATCACCATTCTGAAATTGGTCGTGCAACCCAACCCATATTTTGGGCGCACCTTTCAACCAATGTTTAATTGTGTATGTTTTCTGTGAGCATACTTCCTTATATCATTTGATCTGACAAATGTTATCTCCTTCTTCACTTAATTGTGGAAATCCATCTTTTGTTAATCTCGATGAATTGTCGCTGGTTCCATCAGCCACCTCCTCATTCTATCCTTGATTTAATAATGAACTCATGATTCGGAACTTGCTTCCACAGTTCAATTCCCGAGAATCTTACAATGTCGTCTCGACAATTTGTGTTGCACCTTTCTTCTCAGGCATCCTAAGTCCGAGTTATCCCGACCCCAATCAGATCTGAATCTCGGTCAGATATGATGGTTGGAACATATTTCCAAGAGTTATAACATTGGTCGTTATATGACCCGGTAAGGTGAAGTCATGCCTAGCACGCCTGGCCGGAGGACCTATTGTTATAGTTTACTTTTAGCAAGGTTATCTAGTCTTCCATGAGGAAATGGTAAGACTTATTCTACAAGTTATTCCTGATGGATCCTTTGTGTTTCCAAAGTCTGATCTTCACCTGATGACCTTGTCAATGCTATCTCGAAGCATGTCAATGGTACTCCGATTTTCAAGAGGAACATTTGAAGCACGATGCTAAATTTTATTTATCATTTATCCTAACACCGTTGTATGGGTAATATCATGAGATTCCTCCCCCCTTACCTAAAAGGTTTTCTACTTTATATCCTGTCTTGGATATCATGCTCTGCTTGTCCTTGGGAAGGATATACCCCCGATATATGTGTTTAAACACATTTTCCTTTCCATTATTTGGTTTAACCTTTCTTGTGATCTATATGTTCTAAGCAGTAATATTCTCCTACTTATGTAAACCCCTCGGTGTACAGTTCTGTCAGTAAGAGCCTGTTACTATTGTTGATGACATTCCGGTAACCATCGATGGACGAGAACTTTGCCTATTGGTCCGCCTCGTTCAACGAGCAGGAAAATAGTTCTCTTTGTCCCTCGCCCTTGGTACCGACATTGTTGTCGACATAATCGACAGGCTACCCTCTGACATGCCTTGCTATCATGACCATGCAAGATGTCACCGCTCCTCCTACTTTTAAACCACATGGTGGGCCCATAACCCACAGTTCCACAAGATCGAAACCTGACTCTCCTGTACACCCCCTGTTCCCAAAGTTATTCCTCGCTCGTGGCCTCGTATGTAATTCACGGGCCACCGTCCTAGTGATCTATTCTGGTAACAGACGCAATACTCAATCTCATTGCTCTGGACCTGATTCGCATGTTGTTTCAGACATCGAACGATTGCCTATCCGTTTGAAACTACTCATGGTACCTTCTTACTTTGCTCTCGATAACTTCTTAAGTTTCAATTCGAGAGATACTTATGCTTCTTCCCCTAAGTTAACCGTCTGATGCTCAATTTTGTTAGAATCCATCCTTATAGAGTTTTCTCCCTCTTATCCTTCGTAAGTCCGGTGAAGATCCTGAAGGAAGGACAACAACTTCATCATGATGCATTGATGCATAGGAATGAAGACATCAATGCTATGGATCGACCTCTTCGAGAAGAGCAACCAAGACCGAGAAGATTCGTTAGAATATAGTAACAAGAACTTTCCCCTTACTCCCCTCTTAAATCTCGGGACGAGATTTCTTGTAGTGGAGGAAAATTGTGATGCCCGGATAATTAAGCTACAGTGAACCTCCGCTAATGATGCCACGTCACCTCAGTTACTGCTGCTAATCCCTCGTTAGTTCAAAAACCGGTTCAAAATTCAAATTCCAAATATGGCATACAATAAAAGTTTTCAAACATTGAAACAAAAATGTTCGGGGTGAACCAATTATTGCATAGATAATTGTGGTGGAGAAACCAAACCTTGATAAAATGTTTAAGGGCTCTAAAATAATTAAAACAGTAGTGAAAACAATTAAACAAATGCCTATTGAATTTTATAAAAATATTAAAACTATTTTATTATGGGTTAAGATTTAATCTAATAGTAGATTGTTTATAAATACAAATTTAGGTACTAGTTATAATTTTTATAAATCTAAAAATAAAAGAAACTAGAAATAAAACAGTACAAGAAAATAAATAAAAGAAAAGATAAAAACAGAAAACAAAATAAAAAAAGGAGAACTACCCCCCCCCCACCGGGCTCGGGCCCAGCAGGCCACAGCCCCAATGGGCCAACCCACCCGGCACCCCCATTATCCCCCCATCCCCTGAACCCTAGCCCACTACGCCACCACTCGCACCCCCACTCCCCACGATCCCCTTTCCCCCATCTCGAACGAGATCGAGATCGGGCCAACGCCCGGTCCCCGCCGCCCCCAACACCGCCGCCTCGCGACAGGACGCCGCCCGGTGCCCGCGCACTCGCCCTGGGCCCCGCCGCCGCCCTGGCTCCGCACGGCGTCGTGTTCGGGCCCCATGTCGCCCGACGACCCTGCTGCGATGGACGAGCCGCCCGCCGGCGATGACCCCCCGCCCTCGCGCCTGTGCCACGACCTCCTCCTTGCCTCGACGCCGCTGCCGCACACCATCACTGCTTCATCCCGCCACTGCTTCGCCGGAGCCGCCCACAGCCGTCGTCGCCTCCTCGTCCTCCTCCTCGAGCACGCTGCCGATTCCCTGCACCACAAGTGAGCACTGCCTCTCCTCCTCTCTCCCCTGCTGTCGCTCGAGCTCGCTGGAGCCCGTAACCCCACGGCGCTGCACGCGTTCTGCCGTGCCACCGCGAGCGGCCCCTCCTCCCAACCGTGCCCGCGTCGCCCTGCTCCCGCTCACGACCACCGTCGCCCTGTGTCGTCCCACTGCGCCCCGCCACCGCCATCCTTCGCCGTCCGTGCCCAGCACTGCTGCAGCTCGCCGGACTCGCGGCTCCGCCCCTATTCCAGTCACCCGCTGCTTCTCCTCGCGCGTGCACGTCACCCCGCTCGCCGTCTCTACTCGAGGTCGCCCGCGGCGACCCCGTCGGCCACCGCGGCCATCTACGATGGCCTCCCGCTCCAGTTCCACCCCTCCGCCGCCTTCCCTTGCCCTGGCTGCCGGCGTCGGCGTGCGCCGTGCGCGCCCAGCCCCCTCGGGCTCGCGCCGTTCGGGCGCCCCGCCCCTTTGCTCGCCCGTAACCGCTAAGCCCAGGGGGCCACAAACAACTGGGCCCGCCCCCTGTATCTATAACAAGGGGGCCCCATCCCCCAGAACTTTATTAAAAAAAGAGAGAATTAAAAATAAATAAATAATAATTACATTAATTAATTAATCAATAAGTGAATTAATTAAGTTAATTAATCATGTTTAATTAATCTAATTAACTAGTTAGTTTAATTAAATAGTACTTAGTTTAACTAAGACCTAATTAACCTAAACAGAGTATGACAGGTGGGTCCCACTGGACCCACATGTCAGTTTGACCCAGTCAACACAGTTGACTGCTGACGTCAGCATGACATCATGCTGATGTCATTAATTCATTTTCGAATTAATTTAAATAAATAATTAAAATCAGAAAATGACTTAAATCTTTAGAAAATCATATCTTTTAATCCGTAACTCGGATTAAATTATTTTCAACATGAAAGTTGCTCAGAACGATGAGACGAATCCGGATACGCAGCCCGTTCGTCTGCCATGTGTCCCTAGCATAGTGAACCTGCAACATTTCACCTTCGATTCATCTGTCCAGAAACATGAAACACCGGGGATACTTTCCCGGATGTTATCCCCCTTCACCGGTATCACCTACTACCGCGTTAGGGCACCTCTAACGTCGTTACTTGTCATGTCATGCATCACTATGCATATGCTTGCTTATATATTTATTGTTTCTCCCCCCTCTTCTCTCGATAGACACCGAGACCGACGCCGCTGCTACCCAGTACGACTACGGAGTTGACGACCCCTCTCTCTTGCCAGAGCAACCAGGCAAGCCCCCCCCCTTGATCACCAGATATCGCCTACTCTCCTCTATACTGCTTGCATTAGAGTAGTGTAGCATGTTACTGCTTTCCGTTATTCCTATCCTGATGCATAGCCTGTCCTTGCTACTACTGTTGTTACCATTACCTGCTATCCTACTGCTTAGTATAGGATGCTAGTGTTCCATCAGTGGCCCTACACTCTTGTCCGTCTGCCATGCTATACTACCGGGCCGTGATCACTTCGGGAGGTGATCACGGGCACATATAATATACTTTACACAGTTACCTTACCTGTGATACTGTTCGGAGATGGGGGCTGAAGGGGCAGGTGGCTCCATCCAGGTAGTGGTGGGCCTGGGTTCCCGACGGCCCCCGACTGTTACTTTGAGGCGGAGCGACAGGGCAGGTTGAGACCACTTAGGAGAGAGGTGGGCCTGGCCCTGGTCGGCGTTCGTGGATACTTAACACGTTTAACGAGATCTTGGTATTTGATCTGAGTCTGGCCACTGGCTTATACGCACTAACCATCTACGCGGGGACAGTTATGGGCACTCGACGTCGTGGTATCAGCCGAAGCCTTCGTGACGTCAGCAACGGAGCGGCGCGCGCTGGATTGGACTGGAACGCCTACTAGGCTAGGTCTGCTTCCGGCCGCCCACGCAACGTGCAGGTGTGCTAAGGGCGATGGGCCCAGACCCCTGGGCGCTTAGGTTTAGACCGGCGTGCTGACCTCTCTGTTGGTCTAGGTGGGGCTGCGACATGTTGATCTTTCGAGGCCGGGCATGACCCAGAAAAGTGTGTCCGGCCAAATGGGATCGAGCATGTTGGGTTATGTGGTGCACCCCTGCAGGGAAGTTAATCTATTCGAATAGCTGTGATCTTCGGTAATAGGACGACTTGGAGTTGTACCTTGACCTTATGACAACTAGAACCAGATACTTAATAAAACACACCCTTCCAAGTGCCAGATACAACCGGTGATCGCTCTCTCACAGGGCGACGAGGGGAGGATCATCGGTTAGGATTATGCTATACGATGCTACTTGGAGGTCTTCAGTCTACTCTCTTCTACATGTTGCAAGACGGAGGCTGCCAGAAGCGTAGTCTTCGAAAGGATTAGTTATCCCCCTCTTATTCTGGCATTCTGCAGTTCAGTCCACATATGATACCCTTACTCCATTTGATACCCATGCATATGTAGTGTAGCTCCTTGCTTGCGAGTACTTTGGATGAGTACTCACGGTTGCTTTCTCCCCCTTTCCCCCCTTTTCCTTTCATTCTGGTTGTCGCAACCAGATGCTGGAGTCCAGGAGCCAGACGCCACCGTCGACGACGACTCCTACTACACCGGAGGTGCCTACTACTACGTGATGCCCGCTGACGACGACCAGGAGTAGTTAGGAGGATCCCAGGCAGGAGGCCTGCGCCTCTTTCGATCTGTATCCCAGTTTGTGCTAGCCTTCTTAAGGCAAACTTGTTTAACTTATGTCTATACTCAGATATTGTTGCTTCCGCTGACTCGTCTATGATCGAGCTCTTGTATTCGAGCCCTCGAGGCCCCTGGCTTGTATTATGATGCTTGTATGACTTATTTTATTTGTAGAGTTGTGTTGTGATATCTTCCCGTGAGTCCCTGATCTTGATCGTACACGTTTGCGTGTATGATTAGTGTACGATTAAATCGGGGGCATCACACCTTCTCTCTTATATGAAAACTAATTTCAGATGAATCTCCTTGCTCAAAGGATCATACGAACTCAAAACAATAATGGGCTTTGCATTGCTCTTGTCAGTACCTCTCCCCCTTTTACCTTGTAACACTGTACTTAATTAATTGCTATTTGATTATGTATCATCAGTCTGCACCTGAGCTTCATTATCCTCTGTTTCTTCCAATATTATTTGATCTATATTTACTCTTTGCAAAATGTAGAATAATGGCAATGCTTATAAAGAATATTCTTTGGGGAATTTATTGAATTATCCTTCCATCAACATGGAGAAGGGCTTTGTCCAGCCCGTGTTAACATGTAATGTAAGTTCATCCTTCTCAAGCCTTCAAACTTTGTTCTAGTATATATTTGGATAGGCATCATTTCCTCCACTGCTGTTTGCTTTGATGTTTACATCTGATTGGATGTTTGCAACAACTACCAGTTTCAAATTGTAGTTGTAAAAACATGTTCCTTATGCAGAACAGATCCATTTATTTGCTTATATAATTGTGAAACCTGTTACATGTCTCCTTGTTTCTCTTTCAGACTCGTATCTCTTACGTCAGTCAGAACTTTAGGGAAGATAGTGAGCCAAACCATCTTGAGGACAGCGAGATGACCCCAAGGTCCTGTCTTGATGAAGACAGTGAGTTGAAGCTACTCACCAGCAGGTGTGACACAACTTCTATGCAGTCGCTGCCTCAATCAGTTCGACTTCTTCAGTCTCAACTTAAAGCGGAAAGGCTTGCTTCAGCTCAGCTCCGACTTGAAGTCAAAGATGCAATGAAGATGCCAGAGGACTGCCGTGCGCACCATCATGCCTTAAATCTAGTGTTGATGCATCTATCGTTGACACAACTGAGGTCTACTCAGCTTCTTTAGCTGTTTGGGGGGCCTGACCTGGCCAGGCCTAGTGCCTTCTGAAGTGCTCTTAGTTTTGTATATTCTTTTGTCGGCGCGTTTATTTGCACTGGTGGCGAACTTTGATGCCCAGTGGATGTAATATGTGTGATAGTCGTGATAGCCTACGTAAGTTGCTTGCTTATTTATTTCCTTGTTGTCTTGTTTATTTGTTTGCTGGTGGCTGCAATAACCTATTTTTTAAAACTAGGCCACAATAACCATGGGCTAATATTTACTGTAGTGACACTAGGCCTCCTACGGGCTGTAGAAACAGTGGGCCTTCTACGGGCCGTAGAAACAGTGAGCCTTCTACGGGCCGTAGAAACAGTGGGCCTTCTACGGGCCGTAGAAACAATGGGCCTTCTACGGGCCGTAGAAACGATGGGCCTTCTACGGGCCGTATCATCAATGGGCCTTATACGGGCAGTATGATCGATTGGCCAAACATGGGCCAATAACAGGCCGCATTATGGCCGTAAACGGGATAGAGTTGGAATCGTCCGTTCATGGGCCGACCATAACGGGCCATCGTTAATAGGCTGTATTTGATGACGCTATGAAAATGGCCCAACGTATTAACGGACCACAAACGGGCCGACTGTAACCACGGGCTGAATTTGTCCCACAAGCAGAAAATGACAGTAACGGGGGGTAAGTAAACGAATGCTGGAAATGAGCCCAAGAATAAATGGGCTCTGAGAAGGCCGAAAGATAACATGGGCTGGAAACGGCCCAACGGAATAACGGGCCGTTAATGGGTATAAAGTGATACACTGTTCATTACAGGCCAGTTTCACCATGGGGCGTTAATGGGTGTAAAGTGATACATTGTTCATTACGGGCCAGTTTCACCACGGGCCGTTAATAGGCCAAGAGTTACATAGGGCCTCATATGGGCCGAAAGAAGTCATGGGCCATACATGGGCCAGAAGTGAAAACGGGCTGGAATCATATTGGGTGGCCCAGATGACGCTACTGGACCTAATTCGGATAGGGCGTAACGGGCCTTGGGTTAGCGGGCTGTAAATGGGCTATATGCGAACAGGCCGTTAACATGATTTACATGGGCCGGCCCGCCACCTTTTGACCAAGTCAAACGGGCCGGCCTTTTCACGGGAATGGGCCTCTGTTGGGTCGTGCCACGTGTCGACGTATCATAGGCGCCTTCTGTCCAATGAGTGGATAACATCTGTCCCAACGATGAGCCGACACGTGTTTCCTCTAGCCAATGATGATTTTACACGTGGAAAATCCCCATTGGTCGGGGCTGTTAACGGGTTATCGGATCCAAAACCCGACCCGGTAGCTTAACAGCGTTCTGTTATGGTGGATGCCACGTGTCGGTCACCCTTGACGAAAGCACTTCTGTGACGCGCGATTTATCGTCATGGAAGTGGACACTTCCGTGATGATAATTTTGGTAATGTCATGGAACACTTCTACGACAGCACAGGTATGACTATCTTGATTCTGTCATAAATTTGTCATGGATGTACATGCATGACAAAAAACGCGACCTACTGTGACAAACACGTATCATCACGGAAGTGTATTTTTTTGTAGTGATTCCATCTCCTACAAAAGGATTAGCTAGCAGTTTTTCTATCATACCCGAAGGAATTTCAAAGCAGACATTTTCATTTTCAGTAGGTTCAGTAGGTTGAGGAGCAACTCTTTGCTCTACTGGTCGGGGTGAAGATACCCCGAACAAGACCCTCAGAGGATTACTTTCCATAGTAACAAGTGACAGTAAATTTCAGCACACTATATAAATTTTTCCTTACCAAATTCCACCTACCAAAGGTGCTTCACTCCCCGGCAACGGCGCCAGAAAAGAGTCTTGATGACCCACAAGTATAGGGGATCTATCGTAGTCCTTTCGATAAGTAAGAGTGTTGAACCCAACGAGGAGCAGAAGGAAATGATAAGCGGTTTCCAGCAAGGTATTCTCTGCAAGTACTGAAATAAGTGGTAACAGATAGTTTTGTGATAGGATAATTTGTAACGAGCAACAAGTAACAAAAGTAAATAAAGTGCAGCAAGGTGGCCCAATCCTTCTTGTAGCAAAGGACAAGACTGGGCAAACTCTTATATAGAGAAAAGCGCTCCCGAGGACACATGGGAATATCGTCAAGCTAGTTTTCATCACGTTCATATGATTCGCGTTCGGTACTTTGATAATTTGGTATGTGGGTGGACCGGTGCTTGGGTACTGTCCTTACTTGGACAAGCATCCCACTTATGATTAACCTATATTGCAAGCATCCGCAACTACAGCAAAAGTATTAAGGTAAACCTAACCATAGCATGAAACATGTGGATCCAAATCAGCCCCTTATGAAGCAACGCTGTGACGCCCGGATGATTAGGCTACAGTGAACCTCTGCTAATGATGCCACGTCACATCAATTACTGTTGCTAATCTCGCGTTAGTTCGAAAACGGTTTGAATTCAAATTCAAAATCAAGCAAACAATAAAAGTTTTCAAATATTAAAACTAAAATGTTCGGGGTGAGCCAGATAATCCATATTAAATATTGGTGAAGAAACCACACTTTTGTAAAGTATTTAAATGTGCTGTGGTAAGTAAAACAACAGCAAAACAATTATTTAAATGCTTTTAAATACTAAACAAATGTTAATCTAGTTTATATAATCACCAAAAAATTTGGAGTAGGTGGCCTATGTTATTATGCTAATTTAGGAGTAGGGGTTATATTTTTGTAAAGCTGTTTTGCTAACTAAAATAAATAAAACAGAAAAGGAAATAAGAAAAGGATAAAAACAGAAAACTAACAAAAAAAGAGGAAACACCCCCCACTGGGCTCCGGCCCAGCAGGCAATTGGGCCACCCACCAGGCCTATAGGGATGATGCAGCAAAGTAGCGTAAGTATTTCCCTCAGTTTTGAGAACCAAGGTATCAATCCAGTAGGAGGCTACGCGCGAGTCCCTCGCACCTGCACAAAACAAATTAATCCTCGCAACCAACGCAAATAAGGGTTGTCAATCCCTATAGGGCCACTTACGAGAGTGAGATCCGATAGATATGATAAGATAATATTTTTTGTATTTTTATGATAAAAGATGCAATGTAAAATAAAGGTAAAGTAAATAGCAAAGGAAATAACTAAGTAGTAGGAGATCAATATGATAAAGATAGACCCGGGGGCCATATGTTTCACTAGTGGCTTCTCTTGAGAGCATAAGTATTCTACGGTGGGTGAACAAATTACTGTTGAGCAATTGACAGAATTGAGCATAGTTATGAGAATATCTAGGTATGATCATGTATATAGGCATCACGTCCGAGACAAGTAGACCGACTCCTGCCTGCATCTACTACTATTACTCCACTCATCGACCGCTATCCAGCATGCATCTAGAGTATTAAGTTAAAAACAGAGTAACGCCTTAAGCAAGATGACATGATGTAGAGGGATAGACTCATGCAATATGAAGAAAACCCCATCTTGTTATCCTCGATGGCAACAATACAATACATGCCTTGCTGCCCTTACTGTCACCGGGAAAGGACACCGCAAGATTGAACCCAAAGCTAAGCACTTCTCCCATTGCAAGAAAGATCAATCTAGTAGGCCAAACCAAACTGATAATTCGAAGAGACTTGCAAAGATAACCAATCATACATAAAAGAATTCAGAGCAGATTCAAATATTATTCATAGATAGACTTGATCATAAACCCACAATTCATCGATCTCAACAAACACACCGCAAAAAGAATATTACATCGAATAGATCTCCACAAGAGAGGGGGAGAACATTGTATTGAGATCCAAAAAGAGAGAAGAAGCCATCTAGCTACTAACTATGGACCCGTAGGTCTGAGGTGAACTACTCACACTTCATCGGAGGGGCTATGGTGTTGATGTAGAAGCCCTCCGTGATCGATGCCCCCTCCGGCGGAGCTCCGGAACAGGCCCCAAGATGGGATCTCATGGATACAGAAAGTTATGGCGGTGGAATTAGGGTTTTGGCTCCGTTTATGATCGTTTGGGGGTACGTGGATATATATAGGAGGAAGGAGTACGTCAAAGGAGCAACAGGGGGCCCACGAGGGTGGAGGGCACGCCTGGTGGGGGTGGGCGTGCCCCCCTACCTCGTGGCCTCCTATTTTATTTCCTGACATAGGGTCCAAGTCTCTCTGGTCCTATTTGTTGAGAAAATCACGTTCCCGAAGGTTTCATTCCGTTTGGACTCCGTTTGATATTCCTTTTCTTCGAAACCCTAAAACAGGCAAAAAACAACAATCCTGGGCTGGGCCTCCGGTAAATAGGTTAGTCCCAAAAATAATATAAAAGTGGATAATAAAGCCCAATAATGTCCAAAACAGTAGATAATATAGCATGGAGCAATCAAAAATTATAGATACGTTGGAGACGTATCAAGCATCCCCAAGCTTAATTCCTGCTCGTCCTTGAGTAGGTAAATGATAAAAACAGAATTTTTGATGTGGAGTGCTACTTGGCATAATTTTAATGTAATTCTTCTTAATTGTGGTATGAATATTCGGATCTGAAAGATTCAAGACAAAAGTTCATATTGACATAAAAATAATAATACTTCAAGCATACTAACTAAGCAATTATGTCTTCTCAAAATAACATGGCCAAAGAAAGTTCATCCCTACAAAATCATATGGTTTAGTCATGTTTCATTTTCATCACACAAGAATGCTCTCATAATGCACAACCCCGATGACAAGCCAAGCAATTGTTTCATACTTTAGTAATCTCAAACCTATAAACTTTCACGCAATATATGAGCGCTAGCCATGGACATAGCACTATGGGTGGAATAGAATATAATGAGGGGGGTTATGTGGAGAAGACAAAAAAGGAGAAAGTCTCACATCAACGAGGCTAATCAATGGGCTATGGAGATGCCCACCGATTGATGTTAATGCAAGGAGTAGGGATTGCCATGCAACGGATGCACTAGAGCTATAAATGTATGAAAGCTCAACAAAAGAAACTAGTGGGTGTGCATCCAACTTGCTTGCTCACGAAGACCTAGGGCACTTGAGGAGGCCCATTGTTGGACTATACAAGCCAAGTTCTATAATGAAAAATTCCCACTAGTATATGAAAGTGACAAAACAAGAGACTCTCTAACATGAAGATTATGGTGCTACTTTGAAGCACAAGTGTGGCAAAGGATAGCAACATTGTCCCTTCTCTCTTTTTCTCTTTTTTTGGGCCTTCTCTTTTTTATGGCCTTTCTCTATTTTTTATGGCCTTTATCTTTTTTTTTATTCCTCACTTGGGACAATGCTCTAGAAAATGATGATCATCACACTTCTATTTATTTACAACTCAATGATTACAACTCGATACTAGAACAAAAGATGACTCTATATGAATGCCTCCGGCGGTGTACCGGGATATGCAATGGACCAAGAGTGACATGTATGAAAGAATTATGAATGGTGGCTTTGCCACAAATACTATGTCAACTACATGATCATGCTAAGCAATATGACAATGATGAATGTGTCATGATGAACGGAATGATGGAAAGTTGCATGGCATTATATCTCGGAATGGCTGTGGAAATGCCATAATAGGTAGGTATGGTGGCTGTTTTGAGTAAGATATAAGGAGGTTTATGTGTGAAAGAGTGTATCATATCACGGGGTTTGGATGCACCGGCGAAGTTTGCGCCAACTCTCAATGTGAGAAAGGGCAATGCATGGTACCGAAGAGGCTAGAAAGGATGGAAGGGTGAGAGTGCGTATAATCCATCGACTCAACATTAGTCATAAAGAACTCACATACTTATTGAAAAAATCTACAAGTCATCAAAAACCTCGGTACTACATGCATGCTCCTAGGGGGATAGATTGGTAGGAAAAGACCATCGCTCATCCCCGACCGCCACTCATAAGGAAGACAATCAAATAACACCTCATGTTTCAAATTTGTTGCATAACATTTACCATACGTGCATGCTACGGGACTTGCAAACTTCAACACAAGCATTTCTCAATTTCACAACTACTCAACTATCACGACTTTGATATTATTACCTCCATATCTCAAAACAATCATCAAGCATCAAACTTCTCTTAGTATTCAAAACACTCTTAAGAAAATTTTACTAACTTTGAATACCTAGCATATTAGGATTTTAAGCAAATTACCATGCTATTAAGACTCTCAAAATAATCTAAGTGAAGCATGAGAGATCAATAGTTTCTATAAAACAAATCCACCACCGTGCTCTAAAAGATATAAGTGAAGTACTAGAGCAAAATTATATAACTCAAAAGATATAAGCGAAGCACATAGAGTATTCTAACAAATTCCAAATCATGTATGGCTCTCTAAAAAGGTATGTACAGCAAGGATGATTGTGGTAGACTAAAAAGCAAAGACTCAGATAATACAATACGCTCCAAGCAAAACACATATCATGTGGCGAATAAAAATATAGCTCCAAGTAAAGTTACCGATAGAAGTAGACGAAAGAGGGGATGCCTTCCGGGGCATCCCAAAGCTTTGGCTTTTAGGTGTCCTTAGATTATCTTGGTGGTTCCATGGGCATCCCAAAGCTTAGGCTCTTGCCACTCCTTGTTCCATAATCCATCAAATCTTTACCCAGAACTTGAAAACTTCACAACACAAAACTTAAAGTAGAAAATCTCGTGAGCTCCGTTAGCGAAAGAAAATAAAAGATCACTTCAAGGTACTGTAATGAAATCATTCTTTATTTATATTGGTGTTATACCTACTGTATTCCAACTTCTCTATGGTTTATAAACTATTTCACTAGCCATAGATTCGTCAAAATAAGCAAACAACACACGAAAAACAGAATCTGTCAAAAACAGAACAGTCTGTAGTAATATGTAGCTAGTGCAAGATCTGGAACCCCAAAAATTCTAAAATAAATTGCTGTACGTGAGGAATTTATCTATTAATTATCTTCAAAAATAATTAACTAAATAGCACTCTCCAAATAAAAATGACAGCAGTTCTCGTGAGCGCTAAAGTTTCTGTTTTTTACAGCAAGTTCAACAAGACTTTCCCCAAGTCTTCCCAACGGTTCTACTTGGCACAAACACTAATTAAACACAAAAACACAACCAAAATAGAGGCTAGATAAATTATTTATTAAATAACAGCAAGGATAAATATTGGGTTGACTCCCAACAAGTGCTTTTCTTTAAAGCCTTATAGCTAGGCATAATATTTCAATGATGCTCACATGAAAGACAAGAATTGAAGCACAAAGAGAGCATCATAAAACACGTGAAAAACACATTTAAGCCTAACATACTTCCTATGCAAAGGCATATTATAGGCAAACAAATTATCAAGGCAAGCAAAAACTAGCATATGCAAGGAAGCGGAAAGAAACAATAGCAATCTCAACATAACGAGAGGTAATTTAGTAACATGAAAATTTCTAACACCATATTTTCCTCTCTCATAGTAATTATATGTAGGATCATAAGCAAATTCAAAAAAATAGCTATCACATAAAATATTTTCAACACGATCCACATCCATGCAAAGTTGACACTCTTCCAAAATAGTGGGATTAACATTAACTGAAGTCATGACCTTTCCAAACCCACTTTTATCATTATTTCAAACATTATAATCAATCTCATATTCATCATGGGGTTTAAATAAATTTTCAAGATCAAAAGAAGAATCACCCCAATCATGATCATTGCAACAAGTAGAGGACATAGCAAAACTAGCATCCCCAAGCTTAGGTTTTGCATATTATTAGCACAATTGACATTAATAGAATTATTGCAATCATGCTTTCTATTCAAAGATCTATCGTGAATCGCTTCATAAGGTAATTCATCACACTTTTCAGATTCACAAATTTCAAGCAAAACTTCATAAAGATAATCTAGTGCACAAAACTCACTAGCAATTGGTTTATCATAATTGGACCTCTTAAGAAGCAAGCGAACAAAAAGAGGCAAATAGAGAGGGAGGATAGAGAGAGAGGGCGAATAAAACGGCAATGGTGAAGTGGGGGAGAGGAAAACGAGAGGCAAATGGCAAATAATGTAATGCGGGAGATAAGGGTATGTGATGGGTACTTGGTATGTTGACTTTTGCGTAGACCTCCCCGGCAACGGCGCCAGAAATCCTTCTTGCCACCTCTTGAGCACTGCGTTGGTTTTCCCCCAAGAGGAAGGGATGATGCAGCAAAGTAGCATAAGTATTTCCCTCAGTTTTTGAGAACCAAGGTATCAATCCAGTAGGAGGCTACGCGCGAGTCCCTCGCACCTGCACAAAAAAAATTAATCCTCGCAACCAACACAAATAGGGGTTGTCAATCCCTATAGGGCCGCTCACGAGAGTGAGATCTGATAGATATGATAAGATAATATTTTTGGTATTTTTATGATAAAAGATGCAAAGTAAAATAAAGGTAAAGTAAATAGCAAAGGAAATAACTACGTAGTAGGAGATCAATATGATAAAGATAGACCCGGGGGCCATAGGTTTCACTAGTGGCTTCTCTCGAGAGCAAAAGTATTCTACGGTGGGTGAACAAATTACTGTTGAGCAATTGACAGAATTGTGCATAGTTATGAGAATATTTAGGTATGATCATGTATATAGGCAACATGTCCGAGACAAGTAGACCGACTCCTGCCTGCATCTACTACTATTACTCCACTCATCGACCGCTATCCAGCATGCATCTAGAGTATTAAGTTAAAAACAAAGTAACGCCTTAAGCAAGATGACATGATGTAGAGGGATAGACTCATGCAATATGAAGAAAACCCCATCTTGTTATCCTCGATGGCAACAATACAATACGTGCCTTGCTGCCCTTACTGTCACTGGGAAAGGACACCGCAAGATTGAACCCAAAGCTAAGCACTTCTCCCATTACAAGAAAGATCAATCTAGTAGGCCAAACCAAACTGATAATTCGAAGAGACTTGCAAAGATAACCAATCATGCATAAAAGAATTCAGAGAAGATTCAAATATTATTCATAGATAGACTTGATCATAAACCCACAATTCATCGATCTCAACAAACACACCGCAAAAAAGAAGATTACATCGAATAGATCTCCACAAGAGAGGGGGAGAACATTGTATTGAGATCCAAAAAGAGAGAAGAAGCCATCTAGCTACTAACTATGGACCCGTAGGTCTAAGGTGAACTACTCACACTTCATCGGAGGGGCTATGGTGTTGATGTAGAAGCCCTCCGTGATCGATGCCCCCTCCGGCGGAGCTCCGGAACAGGCCCCAAGATGGGATCTCGTGGATACAGAAAGTTACGGCGGTGGAATTAGGGTTTTGGCTCCGTTTCTGATCATTTGGGGGTACGTGGATATATATAGGAGGAAGGAGTACGTCGGTGGAGCAACAAGGGGCCCACGATGGTGGAGGGCGCGCCTGGTGGGGGTGGGCGCGCTCCCCTACCTCATGGCCTCCTGTTTTATTTCTTGACGTAGGGTCCAAGTCTCTCTAGTCTTATTCATTGAGAAAATCACGTTCCCGAAGGTTTCATTCCGTTTGGACTCCGTTTGATATTCCTTTTCTTCGAAACCCTAAAACAGGCAAAAAACAGCAATTCTGGGATGGGCCTCCGGTTAATAGGTTAGTCCCAAAAATAATATAAAAGTGGATAATAAAGCCCAATAATGTCCAAAACAGTAGATAATATAGCATGGAGCAATCAAAAATTATAGATACGTTGGAGACGTATCAGAGCTCATGATTGGGGCATGAATATAACATTGAGTTAAGCCTCCCCGAAGCTTGAGCGATGCTTTCTCCTTCTCGAGGCCAAAAATTATATATATAATTGCAATCACGATGAACAAGATGCATAGGATAAAACTTCTGATGAAATTCCACTTTCAATCGTTTGTAGTTCCATGACCCTGTATCATCACATAGCCTATACCATGTCGATGCATCTCCCTTCAAAGATAAAGGGAAGACCTTATTCTTAACAACATCTCCAGGTACACCTGCAAGCTTAAATAATCCACAAACTTCATCCACATATATTAAGTGCTCATCAGGATGCTTTGTTCCATCTCCTACAAAAGGATTAGCTAGTAGTTTTTCTATCATACCCGAAGGAATTTCAAAGCAGACATTTTCATTTTCAGTAGGTTTAGTAGGTTGAGGAGCAAATCTTTGCTCTACTGGTCGGGGTGAAGATACCCCGAACAAGACCCTCAGAGGATTACTTTCCATAGTAACAAGTGACAGTAAATTTCAGCACACTATATAAATTTTTCCTTACCAAATTCCACCTACCAAAGGCGCTTCACTCCCGGCAACGGCGCCAGAAAAGAGTCTTGATGACCCACAAGTATAGGGGATCTATCGTAGTCCTTTCAATAAGTAAGAGTGTCGAACCCAACGAGGAGCAGAAGGAAATGATAAGCGGTTTCCAGCAAGGTATTCTCTGCAAGTACTGAAATAAGTGGTAACAGATAGTTTTGTGATAGGATAATTTGTAACGAGCAACAAGTAACAAAAGTAAATAAAGTGCAGCAAGGTGGCCCAATCCTTTTTGTAGCAAAGGACAAGCCTGGACAAACTCTTATATAGAGAAAAGCGCTCCCGAGGACACATGGGAATATCGTCAAGCTAGTTTTCATCACGTTCATATGATTCGCGTTCGGTACTTTGATAATTTGGTATGTGGGTGGACCGGTGCTTGGGTACTGTCCTTACTTGGACAAGCATCCCACTTATGATTAACCTCGATTGCAAGCATCCGCAACTACGACAAAATTATTAAGGTAAACCTAACCATAGCATGAAACATATGGATCCAAATCAGCCCCTTCCGAAGCAACGCATAAACTAGGGTTGAAGCTTCTGTCACTCTAGCAACCCATCATCTACTTATTACTTCCCAATGCCTTCCTCTAGGCCCAAATAATGGTGAAGTGTCATGTAGTCGACGTTCACATAACACCACTAGAGGAGAGACAACATACATCTCATCAAAATATCGAACAAATACCAAATTCACATGACTACTAATGGCAAGACTTCTCCCATGTCCTCAGGAACAAACGTAACTACTCACAAAGCATATTCATGTTCATAATCAGAGGGGGATTAATATGCATATAGGATCTGAACATATGATCTTCCACCAAATAAACTAACTAGCATCAACTACAAGGAGTAATTAACACTACTAGCAACCTACTAGTACCAATCCCGGACTTGGTGACAAGAATTGGATACAAGAGATGAACTAGGGTTTTGAGAGGAGATGGTGCTGATGAAGATGTTGATGGAGATTGCCCTCTTCCGATGAGAGGAGCGTTGGTGATGACGATGGCGGTGATTTCCCCCTCCCGGAGGGAAGTTTCCCCGGCAGAACAGCTCCACCAGAGCCCTAGATTGGTTCCGCCAAGGTTCCGCCTCGTGGCGGCGAAGTTTCGTCCGAGAAGATGGCTTATGATTTTTTTCCTCAACGAAAGACTCCATATAGCAGAAGATGGACATCGGAGGGCCACCAGGGGGCCCATGAGGTAGGGGGCGCGCCCAGCGGGGTAGGGCGCGCCCCCCACCCTCGTGGGCAGGGTGTGGCCCCATGGTGAACTTCTTGCGCTCAGTATTTTTATATATTCTGAAAACGTCTTCCGTGAGGTTTCAGGACTTTTGGAGCTGTGCGGAATAGGTCTCTAATATTTGCTCCTTTTCCAGCCCAGAATCCCAGCTGCCTGCATTCTCCCTCTTTATGTAAACCTTGTAAAATAAGAGAGAATATGCATAAGTATTGTGACATAATGTGTAATAACAGCCCATAATGCAATAAATATCAATATAAAAGCATGATGCAAAATGGACGAATCATAGGTCGTTTGGCCTTGTCGTTCTTCTTCTTGTTCTTGGGCTTGGGTGTGAACCCAATCCCTTCCTTGGCCACAACCTCCTTTTGATTGCTCAAAAGATCGTTGAGGTTCTTCTCACCTTGTATGCACGACAAAAGGCCTTTCTCAAGTTGCTCCTTCAACTTTGCATTCTCCTCAACAAGATGCACATGCTCACAACAAAGGTTAGTAGCATTTGCATTATCAATTAAAACCACATGAGGAAAAGTGGCTTTCTCCTTGGTTAGCCTCACTTGGAGTTGATCATGAGACTCTTTGAGACTAGCATGAGTACTCTTCAAGGCCTTGTGAGCCTTGTCAAGTATATCAAACTCCTCCTTGAGTCTAGCAAGATCAACCCCAAGTTTGGCCTTCTTGGAATTTAGCACACGAGACACAACAAGAGCATGATCAAGATCTTTCTTTAATTTAGCATGGTCATCGTTGTGTGACTCCTCAAGAGCCAACAGATGACCATGCTCTTCCTCAAGAGCATTAGAGAGATCCGATATCTCATTGGCATAGTCACGACTTTGCCCCTCCATCTAGAGATGGTGTCTTCATGAGCCTCAATCATGTCATTGGCTTCACCAAGTTGTTCCAAGAGAGCAACGAAGTGCTTCTTGGATTTACCCTTGAGCTTACTCACAAAAGACTCAAACTCATTTTCCTCCACATTGGACCCCCCACTTTCATCAATGCAATCCGTAAAAGAAGGATGAGTAATGATGGTAGTTTTGATGTTGTGGGTTACCTTGTTGGTGGATTTAGCCATGAGGCACTTGGCGGTGATGTTCTCATTGGGTGAGTCGAAGAGGGACGCCCGTGGGGTTGTCGCAATGGCCACGGAGGCCACGACAACCATCTCACGTCTTCATCATCATCATCCTCATTGTAATCTTCTTGTGCCACCAATCCCTTGGGAGGAGTCTTCTTGGTGAAGTGGTTTTTGTTGGGAAAAGACTTGGCCTTGTCCTTCCGGATGAGCTTGCCACCATTGTCTTCCCTCTTCTCATATGGGCATTCCACAACAAAGTGGCTTACATTGCCACGATTATAGCAAGTCCTCACTCGCGACTTGCCCTTCGAGCCACTTGTATTGTTCTTGTTGAAGTTGGGCCTCATGTTCTTCTTGTTCCAAATTTGCCTTGAAGTGAGAGCCATGTGCTCATGATAAGCATATTTTGTATCTTCGGGTTTGCTCTCCTCTTCTTCCTCTTCATCATCTTCTTCCGCACTATCCTTGGCCTTCAAGGCAAGGTTGGGGTTCTTTGCTCTTTGAGAACGCAACACCGCATTGTCGGCGGTCTTTTCCAAGATACTCATTGCCACAAACTCATCCAACACTTCACTTGAGGACAAGGTGTGGAAGTCCGGCCTTTGACGGATGATGGAGGAGATGGCCTTATGGTAAGGCATCATGGCTTTGAGAAACTTCCACTTGATCCAATTGTCATTTGTATCCTTGCTCACATGATCTCGGAGTGAGACCGCGAGTGTGGTTAGTCTCCGGTAGAGCTCACGAGGTTCTTCACCTTCATTCATAGCAAATTCATCGGCTTCATCTTGCACCACTTCATAGTTGGAGCATTGAATGCTTACGCTTCCCTTGTAAAGGGAAACAACATGGTGCCATGCTTCCTTTGCCATGATGAAAGGTCGGAGGTGTGCAATGTCTTTGGGAGGGACTGCATCTTGGATGATTAAGAGAGCATTCTCGTTGAATTGATGATCCGCGGCTTCTCTTGGGGTGAAGTTGTTTGGGTCATGCGGATAGAAACCTTGCTCAATGATTCTCCAAAGGTTAGTATTAACATGATTTAAATGACATTTAAAGCGATAGACCCAAGCATCATTTTTCACAATCTTAGGAGGAGGATCGACATGATTTAAATGAGTGGAGGGAATCGGTCCTCCATAGGTAAGTGGAGGTTCAACATGGGCAAAGATGCCATTTCCACTTTTACCACTAGACAAAGGATTTTTATCACTAGAAGCTCCCCCCCCCCTTGTCGGAGTTAGCATCTGTCACCTTGTTAGTGGGATCAACCACTTCCAACGGTGCGGTGGACAATTTAAGACCATCAAGAAAATCCTTAAGCACGCCTTTGACCTCGGCCGTCATGGAGGTTTTAAATGTGTCCAGGGCCACATTGAGCTCCTCACGTAAGATCAAGGTTCCCCCATCGGCCGTAGACGAGGATGGAATCACACCGGGGTGCTCCTCCTCACCGTCTATGGTGTCAACCATACTCTTCAGACGACAAAGTCCTTAATAAAGAGATGAGGCTCTGATACCAATTGAAAGGATCGATATAGTTGACTAGAGGGGGGGTTGAATAGGCAACTAACAATTTTTTTATCTTTTCTTTACCAATTTAAACTTTGCATCAAAGTAGGTTCTCTAGATATGCAACTAAGTGAGAAACCTATATGATGCAACAACAACAAGCACACAAGCAAGCAAGGGATACAACACGAAGTAAGCTTGCACAAGTAACGATACGAGATAACCAAGAGTGGAGCCGGTGTAGACGAGGATGTGTTACCGAAGTTCCTTCCCTTTGAAGGGAAGTACGTCTCCGTTGGAGCAGTGTGGGGGCACAATGCTCCCCAAGAAGCCACTAGGGCCACCGTAATCTCCTCACACCCTCACACAATGCGAGATGTCGTGATTCCACTATTGGTGCCCTTGAAGGCGGCAACCGGACCTTTACAAACAACGTTGGGGCTCTCTCCACAACTTAATTGGAGGCTCCCAATGAAACTCCGGAGCTTCACCACAATGGAATGTGGCTCCGAAGTGACCTCTTCCGTCTAGGGCTCTCAAGCACTCACAAGTAACATAATCCACACAAGAAAGTATGGGGGAATCAAATATCCTTTGGTGGAAGTGTAGATCTAGGTCTCCTCCTTCAATCCCTAGCAAATCAACAAGTTTGAGTGGCTAGAGAGAGAGATCGGGCAGTAATGGAGGAGAGAGAGAGAGGCAAAAGGTAGGTGGGAGGTGGAGAAGCACCTCCTTAAATAGGGTCCCCTCAGATCCAAGCGTTATCCGCATAAATGCATAGGGGCGGTACTTCCGCAATAGACACCGGTACAACCGGTGAATGCAGGAAACCCCTGCTAGGGCACTAGGACGGTACTTCCGGTGGCGCACCCGGTAGTACCGGTCTATCGAAATAAATCAGACCTACTGCTCCACCACCGCTCAACAACCAGATCACATATAGAAAGAAAACACCTCAGGCCAGTGGTAAGAGCGGTGGTTGGGCCGGAGCTACCGCTAGGCCAGCAGTCCCTGGGTGGTGGAGTCCGAGGCGGTACTACCGCCCTGAACACCGGTAGTACTGGTTTGTTAAGACACACCGGAACTTCCGTTCCACCACCGGTCTACCACCTACCCAGTACAGAAGGGAGTCACCCCTGAGCGGTACTTGGAGCGGTGGTAAGAACGGAACTACCGGCCAGCGGTACAACCTCTCAATGGAGTGGTACTACCGCCATGGGCAGAACTACACAGGACAGAGGACTTTGGGGAACCTCTCTCTCCTCGCACGGAGGGTATATGGTGGGTGTAGAGAAAGTGTACGTGAAGTGATTCACCCAATACCTTCCGACGTGGATTCCCTCTTAATAGTACGGATATCCTACGACCAAAGGAATAAAAATGTCGGAAACTCCGTCTTCGATCTTTTCCTCATAGAGGGAAGGCCTAACCGTCTTGCGCCACACAATGTGTACCTAAGAAAACTATTGCGCTCGATTAGTCCACACATGTGTTGCCACAATCACCAAAACTCCAGGGCAGAAGATGCCCTTACAACCACAGTTGAACTTTAGCATGTTCCTTAATCCTAGCAG
Source organism: Triticum urartu (assembly GCF_056163025.1). Classification (NCBI taxonomy): domain Eukaryota; kingdom Viridiplantae; phylum Streptophyta; class Magnoliopsida; order Poales; family Poaceae; genus Triticum; species Triticum urartu. The sequence continues at coordinate 279,539,815 of NC_141879.1, read as the reverse complement.
GAAAATAAGGTTTCTCAATATAAGCAGTAGGCACAACTGGATCACATTGTAAAATGATAGTTTCATATTTAACTATAACGGGTTCCTCAATCCTTTCTTTAATAGGGGGATGATATTTAAACCACTTTTCCTTAGGAGATCAATATGAGTAGCAAATGATCACAAAAATAAGCTATTATCTTAGAGTCAAGTCCATATTTAGTACTAAACTTATGAAAAGCATCGGTTTCCATAAAAGATTTAACACAATCAAACTCAAGTTTTATACCTTACTCTTTACCTTTATCGAGTTCCCAATCTTCAGAGTTGTATTTAATTCTTTCCAGAAGATCCCACTTGAATTCACTAGTTTTCTTCATATAAAGGAATTAGTAGAAGACGAGTCAAGCATGGATCGATCATTATGAGAAAGCCGAGCATAAGAATTCTGTACAATAATTTCTATTGAGAGCTCATGATTGGGGCATGTGTACATCATGTACTTAAGCCTCCCCCAAGCTTGAGCGATATATTTTCCTTCACGAGGCCAAAAATTATATATATAATTTTGATCATGATGAACCAGATGCATATGATAAAACTTCTGATGAAATTCCAATTTCAACCGGTTCCAATCCCACGTTCCAATATCATCACATAGCATATACCATGTCAATGCCTTTCCCTTCAAAGATAAAGGGAAAACTTTCTTATTAACTCCATCCTCGGATAAAGTGCATATCGGGATGTATTGTTCCATCTCCTGCATAAGGATTAACTAGCAGTTTCCTTATCATACCCGAAGGAATCTCATAATAAATATTTTCCGTAGGTTCAGTAGGTTGAGGGGCAACTCTTATTGCTTCTGGTCGAGGTGAAGATACCCCCGAACAAACCCCTCAAAGGATTACTTTCCATAGTGACAAGTGACAGTAAATTTCAGCATGTAGTATAAATGTTTCCTTACCAAATTCCACTCACCAAAGGCGCTTCACTCCCTGGCAATGGCGCCAGAAAAAAGTCTTGATGACCCACAAGTATAGGGAATCAATCACAGTCTTTTCAATAATTAAGAGTGTCGAACCCAACGAGGAGCAAAAGGAAATGATAAGCGGTTTTCAGCAAGGTATTGTCTACAAGCACTGGAATTATCGGTAACAGATAGTTTGATAACAAGGTAATTTGTAATGAGAAACAAGTAGCAATTGAAAAAAAGGTGCTGCAATGTAGCCCAATCCTTTTTATAACAAAGGACAGGCCGGAACAGTTTCTTATAGCAAGCAAAGCGTTCTCGAGGACACACGGGAATTTCATCTAGTCATTTTCATCATGTTTGTTTGATTCGCACTTTGATAATATGATATGTGGGTGGACCGGTGCTTGGGTGTTGTTCTTACTTGAATAAGCCTCCCACTTATGATTACCCCCTCTCGCAAGCATCCGCAACTACGAAAGAAGAATTAAGATATATCTAACCATAGCATGAAACATATGGATCCAAATCAACCCCTTACGGAATAGCGCATAAATTAGGGTTTAAGCTTCTATCACTCTAGATACCCATCATCTAATTACTACTCCACAACGCCTTCCCTTAGGCCCAAGTATGGTGAAGTGTCATGTAGTCGACGTTCACGTGACACCACTAAAGGAAGTACCAATATACATATCATCAAAATATCAAATGAATACCAAATTCACATAATTACTTATGACAAGACCTCTCCCATGTCCTCAAGAACAAAAGTAACTACTCACAAATCATATTCATGTTCAAGATCAGAGGGGTATTGAATATCATCAAGGAACTGAACATATAACCCTCCATCAAATACCAACTACCATCAACTACAACATGTAATCAACACTACTAGCAACCACAACTATCAATATGAGGTTTTGAGGCAAAGATTGAGTACAAGAGATGAACTAGGGTTTGAGATGGGATGGTGCTGGTGAAGATATTGATGAAGATTGATCCTCCCACGATGAGAGGGTTGTTGGTGATTTTGATGGCTTCGATCCCCCCGGAGGGAAGTATCCCCGAGGCGGAATCGCTCCGCTGGAGAACAAAAGTGCTCCTACCCAGGTTCCGCCTCGAGACGGCGGCACTTTGTCCCGAAAGTCCTCCCTTGATTTTTTTTCTAGGTCAAATGGCATCATATAGGAGAAGATGGGCCTCTCAGGCGAGCCAGGGGACCCACAAGGTACTTGGGGGGTGCCTACGGGGTGCCCGCACCCAAGTGCCTTATGGGCAGCTGGTGGGTCCCCTCTGGTATTTCTTTTCTTCAGTATTTTTTATATATTTCAAAATAATTCTTTGTGAAATTTGAGCTCATTTGGAGTTGTGCAGAATAGGTATACCTGATATAGCTTTTTCAAGTATAAAATTCCAGCTCCCAGTAATCTTCCTCTTCATGTAACTGCAAATTAAGAGAGAAAAGGCACTAGAATTGTATCACAAAGTGTTATAATGATCAAAAACATTTTAATTAATAGTAGAAAAACATAATGCAAAATGGACGTATCAGCGACCACCGTACTGACCTTAACCAAGCAGACCGACAAAAGGGACCATCAGCCGATGACCAAGGAGGCGACCAGCATGGCGGCGTTGGCGAAGGAAAAGAAGACGGCGACCACGGGGTCGCTTCCCCACCACATGTCGTGGCTCCGACGAGTACTACTCCGCCTCCTACCGCCACCTACACCGCCGGACTACCGGGAAGAGTATAAGACTGGATTATGGACGGCGGACTGATGGGTGGTGCAGTGCCACAGTTGGTACTAGATGACTACTCAAGCAGATATATACAGTACAGAGCTCACATGGGCCAAATAGTAATTATGACAACCAATGATCATATGATCCAACATTATATCATTCAGCGAAAGCAAATAAGTCTGAGTACAGACAAGATATCAAATATGCATGGGAGGCTAGAACATAAGCAACGACCCTCCCAAGGCTCAGGCCGCCACCTGGGACCTTCTATCTACTCGTCGTCGTTGAATTCTAACTAGTATCCTCCATAGTGATCGATAGAGTCCTCTACAACAAGTTTATGTAGAAACAAGAATGAGTATAGAATTGTACTCTGCAAGACTTACATCCGATCTATACTAAGTATGCAACATTCTCAAAATAAGAGGAATGTGGTTTGAGCAGCAACAAGCACTAGCATACTGTAGAGACATGCTATAAGTTACGCCTATTAGAGAAAAGATAAGAGATCGTATATGAGCCATCTATCCTAGCCATCTAACCTAGCCACCACATCATAAAACTACCTTACATTGTCCCTCGCATCATCCGTGGGAAAGAAACTCAAGGTACTCACACCTAAGTTGGTAAGTTTTATTGATTATCGAGCAACTACCTGTGCGTTGATATGGGTGTCAAAATATGTTGGTGGTTCCACACCAAATCTAATTAATGAACTATATATTAGAGATTGATTTGCGACCTTGGTTGGGAGGGTGATCCCATAACAGTAATTGCAGAGTTATTATGCATTTGCGAAGCAAAAAAAATATCAAACTATTATTGCAAAGGAAAAAAATTCAGATACTCCCTCGCTACACATGGAGTGATTGAAGGGGTTATCAGCATATGGGGGAAGTTGGACGAAGGTGTCTCTGCGAGCAGGAAAAGCAACACTACTTATTTTTCAATTATTAGTATTTTTAATTATTAGATTAGAAGAGATAATTAGTAGACATTAGTTCAAGTTGTTTTATGATCAAATACAAAATCTCTAAGTTCTTCATAACCATGAATACGACTATTGCAAGGCATGGCTGCCTCACCTATAGGGCGCCTGTGGTGGCCCATCCCAAGAGGACGTAGCTCGCCGTGCTGATGTCGACCGAATTTATTTTTCTATTTTTATTTATATTTTAAATTAAATACATACATTTTAAAAACTTAAATTTACTTAAGAAATTTAAACACAAAATTGATAAAAATGTTAACATAGTATAATTTGTTCAATTTAAAATATGTTGATAACTTAAAAAAAATGTTCGTTCCAATTCAAAAATGATTCAACATATTAAAAATATATATGCAATTGTATTTAGACGTGTATACAATGTAAAAGACTGTCTGTGTTGTAAAAAACATTTCATGCCAACTAAAAATATTTGAGAGAAATATTCTCGCATTTCAAAAAAAAATGTTCGCAACATTAGAAAAATGTTATATACAAATGTAAAAAAATTCCACGTAAGCTTAAAAAAAGTTTGTTTCCATTCAAAAATGTAATGTGACATTTTAAGAAATATTAATTCACATGTCTCAAAAAAATCTATGAAATTTTCAAAATGTTTATACAATGTAAAAAATGTTCACATAGTTTAATAAATATGTTATTATTAATAATAACATTTATAGCATGTATTTGGAAAATGTTACCATGTTTCAAAAAAAGTGTTCAAACTAGTGCGCTTTAAAAAATACAATATGTATATTTAAAAAATATCCAACATGTATCAAAAAATTGTTTCATGTGTTCTCTAAAATGTTAAATTTCTAGTGCGAAAAAGTAGACAAGTGTTCAAAAGAAATGAAATCGATAAAAGCCGACAAAGAAACAAAAATAAACTGAAAAAAATAATGAGACCAAAAAAGAAATAAAAACCCAAAGGTAAAAAGCGAAGAAAGAAGATGGAGTGAAACAATGAGGAAAACAAAGAAACCCAAAGTAAAAGGACCCAAAGAAAATCGATGAAATATCAATGGAAAATTAAAAGAAACGAAATAGAAATGCCCTGAATAAACCGGTCGAGCGAACCCAACGACCGAGGCAGCGACAGCGTGCGAGCGAACAAACGCCCGAACACATGAAACTAGGTCAGCCCGATACTATGGTGTTAAACTGGGCCAACTCGGTACGTACCATAGATAGACGTAGCAGTAGATCTTTCCCGTATCCGAGCATGATCAACTTTGTAGGGAAGTAACTAATCCAAGGTTACCACTTGTGAGGGACCTCCAGGGGCAAGAGCATCTCCACCCGCCCCAGGACGCACCTCGGGTCACCTTTTTAGACTCAATTTTAGGCTTGGCGACACTTTTTACCGAAAAACGGCCCAGCCATGCTCCCTAGCGCCTCCAGTACGTCAAAATAGCACCGGCAAACTCAGGCAAAACCCAGCGCGTTGGGGCTCTTGGGGGCGTCGGCAGAAGTTTTAGCGAATCTTGTCTCCCCGCATGTCCTTTTTCTTGGTCCTCTTAATCATTTCCCTCACAAATTTTTGGTTGGGGTGGGGTGTGGCTGGGAAGATGCCCTCCCCATGCACTCCTATTTCGGTCGGATGAAGCATTTGGACTCCCAAGACAACAACTTTTTGGATTCAGTGGTGTTCTTGGGGGCTCTAACAATTAGAGATGCTCTAACTCTTGGTGCCCTGGGAGCATGTAAGTGGTGCGTTCAGCCGCCGCCATACGTCGCATGCTGGGCGCTTTCTCTGGATTTAATGTGTTTTTGGGTTTTAGATTAGTTTTTTTGGCTTTTCGATTTTTGACTGGTTTTTGTTAGCTTTTGGAGATTTTTTTGCCGCCCTCTTTTTTGCACGAAAAAAGTGCAGATTTGCTTCTGTGAGTGCTTTTCATAAAGGGTAAAAAAAAATATGCTTCCATAAAAAGAATAGATGCTTTTGCGAGAAACGCGACCGTACTTCTCGAAAAAGGAAAAATAAGTGAAACAAAACCGTACTATCGACTTCAGTTTTTTCCGTGTTTTTCATGAAAAAAAGTTACGAAACCTATTAACATGTGATATACTTTTTCTGTTCTTAAATATAAGTCTTTTTAGAGTGTAGATTCACTCATTTTGCTCTGTATTTAGTTTATATTGGAATCTCTAAAGAAACTTATATTTAAGAACGAAGGGGATAGTTCTGAAGATCTTGATGCGAGAAATCCAAAGGTGAAAAAGGTTGTGATTTAAACGCATGGCTCAAGAGATAAACATTTTGAATAAAAAATCTATAAAAAACTATTAGGTTGTGACAAATGACGCATATGCGATGTGTCACTTGTGAGTGTCTGAGAAGGTGGGAGTGATCTTTGCAAGTGTAACCATCTTTTTTGTGGCTCGCCATTTGTTTTGGGCCGCTGCTCCGAAGGCTGCAGTTGGGCCGGCTTGTTTGTGTAGCAGATTGTGCCTCGTTTAGCCCATCCCCGAAGCTGCAGCGACGACGCCTCAGTTCGCAGCGCACAGGCAGCAGAGGGGATTCTCCTGCGGCGGCGTGGGCAATTTTCTCTGGCGGCAGCGCGTTTCTTGGTGGAGGCGTGGGGCTGAGGAGAGATGATGGCGATGGCTGATGACGGATTCGCGACGGTGGGCGAGGTGAGGTGCATGGCGCGGCGAATATCTTGGTAGCGGGCGATGGGAGTGAGGGTGACAGTAGCCGGTGGGTGGGAACGGCAACTTCTGCTTCTCTCTAGCGCTCCCCGGCGACATCATTCGCTGCCTAGCTACCCTCAGCCACCTCTTCCGTCCGCCCACTCCTCGCATCCTGCTCCCTATGACCTACCGTCGTTGTAGTTCACGTATCCTTACAGCCGAGCTTATCCATGTGAACTGACGCATTGCTAATGTTCACATGTATTCTGTAATAAAAAAATGGCAGGAACTATGAAGTGGCGTTCAGTTGCAGTGGCAGTCACCTAGCTGATGGTATTGTATCTTCTATAAATTGCCGATTATATTTCAGCCTTTTGCAAATTTGCTTGCCTGACTGACTGCGCCCCTGGTTGAAAATTTTAGGATAGACAAGCAGCTCCAAGGAGAGCACCAACACATTTAACGTGTTAAACAGATTGGTACGTGAATATGTTATACTCCATCCGTCCCATAATATAAGAACATTTTTGACACTACACCAGTGTCAACAACGGTCTTATATTATGGGACAGAGGGAGACAGGGAATAGTAGTTTAATCTTTGAAATTGGGAAGATGCCAAGTGGCAAAATTACATTCTTCAGACGATGAAACTGTTAGTTTAGTTTCGTGTTACTTTTCCTTGATGTTGGAAACAACTATAACATGTGCAGTTCACTGCCTACCTCATTTGGTATCTTCTTTGCATATTTAGGGTGATGATGACTTGTTTTTTAATTTCTTTTCTTTCTAGCAGCCAAATAAATTTGCTCTTTCTTCACTACTCTGCCATCATTCAAAGATTATGTACCACTATATATCCAACCAACGCAAGATAGATGAGCACATAATGAGCAATGAAACTTATGAGAATTCAATGGCAGCAAAAATAAAGAGATAACTAAATACACAGTCATACTACAAAAGAAATCATCTTCTCATTTTTGTTTTCATTGGTACTTTTTTGTAGAACTTCTCATTGCCACCTATACAGAGTGCAAAGATCAACATCATAGTTTACAAAGTCAATCTACTGTATCCAGAAAATCTAATTTACAATTTCGCAGTTTCGCGGTTTTTTCTGTGTCAAGGGAATAAAAGTTCAGAATCCAAATATCTTTTGTTTTCTCACATTCTTGCAAACTGTAAATTCTTCGAGTGAAGTAGTGTTAGCATGTAGAAACATGTTTTCACCGCAATGATTGGACAATATTAGTGTTGCTACATACTTGTGAATCGATTGAGAAAACCAAAACTTTGACAGCTTCGTCTTGTGCATGTAGTGGACGTGCATGTAGTCAACATGAATGGATGTTGGACTTTCAACTAATTTTAATATGTCCACATTTCTCATATATGTCTAGTGTCCACATTTCACCTTTGACACTACACCGCAACCTGGTCAAATTCTCCCGTTTGTCAACTTAAAAATGCATGTGCTAATTTATAATACAGATTTAGCATTCATGTTTACCTTCCTGTATTGACAGAAATTCTTATCAACCTATCCCAAAAATGGACGAGCGTGACAACTCGCGCATCACGGTCTAGCTTAGATTAGAAGGGAGGAAGCATTAGACACATCTCTTCCTCCTTTATGCCCTTTATTTTGAACAGACATTAATCATATATAGTTTGATCCTATCTATAGCTATAGCTAGCTCCAGCCTCCATGGTTGGTTGGTGGCTCGGTGGGAGGAAGTTATTGATTAGGTGAGCACACACATTGCCTACCATCCTACCACATCTCTGGTACATGTACAGTTGCTCTTGTCTCAGAGTCTTGCTGCATCTAGTGTGCTACCACCGGCCTTTTTAGTTAAAAAAATACCTTTAAATCAACACATATTCATTATTGGAAAACAATTCATATGCACCATGCATCTTTAAAATCCTGCATAAAACTTCTTTAAAGCTGCTGTAATAAGTTCACTGGAGATGTGGTTGGACGACCCGTCTCAGACTGCTAACCTGAAGCACCAATCCTGCAAACAAGGGCACAATTAAGTGCATACGCACTGCACATATATGTATATATGATAAGTTAACTTGAACTCGGTTGACGGCCCCCGCGTCGCCTAGGGTAGGCGACTCGGGCGGCAGCCCCCAACCGCGCCGCCGCCGGCCCCCCCTTCTCCAGCTAATCCCCTCGCCACCGCCGGAGGCCACAACCGGGCGAAGCCCGCGTCGTGGCGGCGGCGGCGGGGTCTTCCCCCCGTGGCGCGGCTCTCCTCTCCCGCGGGGCCCCGCGGCTGGCGGCCCGCCTACTGCTCGGATCCATGGCGGCGGCCATGGCTGGTGGCACGCGGCGCTGCTTGGCGGCGGGCGGCGCCGGCGTGGTCACGTGGGCCACTTCCCTGGCTATGTGGATGGCGGGGAGGTGGTGGGCTTCGGCTGCGGCGGCGGTTCCTCGCTGGATGTTGGTGGCCATGGTGATGTTCGTCCTCGACCCCGATCTACTCCGATCTGCAGCGGATCCGGCCCTTGGTGGCTTCGGTCACCGTTCTTGGGTGCTGGCCTTGCAGATCCGGTGGCTGGAAGGGTTCCGGGGGAATCTCTTGACCGGCATGGCGGCCACTCCGATGGCAGTGCCTTTGGGTGTTGCTTCCCTCGTTGGAGGCTTCGGAGAGGATCTCCTTCCTTCCACCCCTCCCAGGAGCTCAGGTGAAAACCTCAGACCCCCCTGTTCCAAGCGACGACGACACCACGGTGGCGTGCTCCTTCCTGAAGGCGTTGCTCGGGGGCTGCTCAAGCGGCGGTGGAAGTGGCGGCGGTTCGGTGTCGACACATGCATTCTGGTCAGCTTCATCTTGGAGGCTGCGGCGACGTAGGCGACGCTCGTATGGTGGAGCTACTGCCGATGGTCGAGGCATCGTTGGCAGTCTGCGCCATCAGGTTCGGGGTGCTCAGGGGGAAACCCCAGATCTGGGTCTTCCGGATCGGATGATGATGGCGTTCTATCGCTTTCCCTTCTGGGGGCATCGTCTTGGAGCAAGTGCTGGCTGGAGGGATGGTGGAGCGGTGTTTCATCCCAAACTTTGATGGCGGCGGAGATCGATGGCATGGCGCTGTGGAGACTCGGCGTCCGACGTGCGGAGATGGGCTCGCGCAGGAGGAGGTTGCTGTCTGGCGTCATGGTGACGTCGATAGCAGAGTGGCCAGACAAGGTAGAAACCTCAATATGATCTGAAGACCTGTGGAGATGGCGGCGACGACACACGAGTGCGTCTGACCGGATTGTGCCCCAGACCCGGTATGTGGCTCGGCTGGGGCTTCCGAATGAGTTTTGGCTTCCGGCTTTTGATGTTAGGCTTAGGTGAGTGGTTTGGGTAGTGGCCCAGCTAGCACCCCTTCATCATTTTGGATAGGAGTAGCGGCATATGTTGCCAAGATGGTGGATTCAGGCACATTGTTGTAATACTTTGTAAGGTCCTCGAGAATAATCAATAAAGTGGCCGTATGCATCTCCCAGATGCAGAAGCCGGGGGTCATCCTCCTTTTCCAAAAAAAAACATATATGTATGTATATATATTTGCGTGCATGTTTCAGAAAAGTTCAGTCTTCAGAGGGCTAGCTAGATGGCTAGCTCTTGGATCCTTCCATCTGTATGGTTCTCTCAATCCACTAACAAATGACCACTGCTTGCAATTACTTCCCAGGATCTACACTCGCTCGCTTCTTCAGCAATCAATGCTGGGATGATTCTAGTTACCAAACCATGCATATCCTGTCATCTTTTTGCCCTACTACTGAAGCGCAAGGCTGACATGTCTGCTAGCTAGCCGCTGCCATGGTAGGGCCTGGCCAAAGCAGGGACCACTGACGTGAAATTTGTTAGTATTTGGATACTAATGACTTAATCTGCAGTGATTATCCACTGTAGTGACTTGATCAATTTGAAGTTAATGAGGCATGCAGAGCCCTCTTATTTCGTTCCCATTTAACCTCTCTGCACTTGGAACTTTGTTTTGCACCATTGCATTTGAGGAAATTATTTTCCAGAGTATACCGTGCAGTGATTCGGTGTGGGATCGGTAGCTGCTCCCATACGTATACTTGCCTGTGAAATAAAATGAGCCTAGAGAGGGAGGGAATGTACTGTAGCAGAGACATTTTTCTCTCAGTGGTACCGCAAAGAAATTTGGTTCTTGGCCTTGAAGGTTCAGTTAATGCTACGGGTAGAGATCATCTACTGTTACATTGCACTGTTTTGTAAGGGTGAATATTTACTTCTGAAGGAAGTTGTGCGCATGAAACAAAATGCAGAGACGGGTACATTTTGAGCATTGAGTTGGCAAAGACTTTGTTGAGTTGGGGTTCAGGATTCAGTTTGTTTCCTCGGAATGTTAGTTAGCCATGGGGGAAATGGTTACCCACCACTAGATGATTGTAGTCAAAGTCGGCATACTGAAATTTTGTTACCAGAAAGAAACTGGCCCAACACACAGGGACCCTCTCTTAACACTGCCCACTGCCAACTTATCCATCAATAGAGATTAAATGATTTGGTCTTATCATCTCTCTCTCTCTACCCCTTTCTCCCTCCTTGTCTCAGCCTCCTCTCAGCTTTTATATAAGTCGGTATGAGCATTCACCAGGGAACAAGCCAACTTTCCTTCTCCACTCTACCCTCTGCCAACAAGCAACAGGTGGTACTCCTCCTCTCCCCCGTGGAAACCACCAAGCTTTCCATCACACACCCATCGGGGAGATTCAGGCACAGGGCCTAGTCCAACAATGGCAGACTTCTCCTCAACCCACCACCACTCTCTCCTCAAGATGCCCGCAGTCTTCACCACCAATGACGCCTCCACCCCGAACATCTCGAGCTTCTTGCTTTACAACCAAACCAGCCATGGCCAGCCTCCAGCACCAGCAAATGCATGTGCGGACATGGTGGAGGATGCCTCGCGGGAGAGCTCCTCTGCAGTTCTCGACAATGCCTCTCTACAGGCCAGTGCATCTGTGGACAGGAAGAGGAAAGCCACAGATGACAGCACCACACTTAGCTCTGCTCACTCCAAGGTACTGACCAATTAGTAATTAACTACCATTTGCCATCCACTTTGTATGTAATTAACTTTGCGATTAAGAATTGTATTTCCTTGATCTGGCAATTACCAGGACTGCAAGGATGGCAAGAGTAGGAGGAAGAGGGAGAAGAGCAGCACCGAGCAGGACCAGGAGGAGGCGCCCAAGGGATACATCCATGTGAGGGCAAGGAGAGGGCAGGCAACAGATAGCCACAGCCTTGCAGAGAGGGTATGTACAGCAAGCTCGCACACGTACACACGCATTTCTCTTTCTCCTGGCATCTTATTGATCTTGGTGGCCTTTCTCTTTCTCTAGGTGAGGAGGGAGAGGATCAGTGAGAGGATGAGGTTGCTGCAAACACTGGTCCCTGGCTGTGACAAGGTCAAAATTAGCCTGTTTCTGTTGTCATTTACATGTCTTGCTTGGTGCGTGCATGCATGTGTGCAGGGCTCTAACTTTGAGAGGAAACAAATGTTGCTTTTGTGCAGGTCACCGGAAAGGCACTCGTTTTGGATGAGATCATCAATTATGTGCAGTCCCTGCAGAACCAAGTTGAGGTAATTAAGCCAAATGGGAAAAACAAAAGAGAGAAAGATGTCAAGGAACACCTGATGCTTAATTTGACATTTTCCTTTTTGAGTGTCGCTGACCAAATCACATTAATGTAATGAGAAGTTCACTGTTGTACTTGTTGTGCAGTTCCTGTCCATGAGGATTGCTTCCATGAGCCCAGTGTTGTATGGATTTGGGCTGGACAGTGATGGCCTCCATGACCAGGCACAAGTATGGGGCAACAAAGATAATTTGCACTGACTAAATACATCTGTACATTGATCTCAAGATATTTAAAAATGTCTTTTTGCAAAATGTTGCTTCTTCAGAAGATTGGAGGCATGTTCCAGCAGGAAGCCCTTGCAGTGCCTGCCCCAGCTGCATCTCAAGCCATGATGGACACCGCATCCTACTCGCTGCAAGGCCAGGGGGGCATCTCTTTCTCTCAGTCCCAGTCTCAGGTTGGCATGCATGCCCTTCAATTCCTCTCACTTGCTAGACCATATGTGCAAGCAAAGCCCCAAATTAGTAATGCATGGCGTCCGTTTTACCCCAACTTCCCGTGCATCATTTTTTCAGGACAGTGGCAGTTACCTGATGCAATCAGTGGGAGAGCAAAGACAGGAACTGCTCAATCAATTGGTGTTCAGCAACATGTGCTCCTTCCAGTAGGGGAAGAGAAAGAGATGAAGCAACCCATATTGACAATAGGTACTGCACATAAGCAAGTTATTATTATTTTAAAATATTGTAGGTCTGTTAAACTGAGTTTCCATTGGCTTGTCCACTGTTGTCACTAAAAATTAAGCAAAAAATTGCACGGAATTATCCATGATTACCGACGACAGCCATTTATGTTTATCCTAACAATTTTTTTTATTTCTTACCTGAACAGGCGCGGGAATAATGCTGCAAGATAGGTAGGAGCAGCAGATGAGTTTGAGATGTTGGATCTAGTGATCCATCCCCTTATCTGGATGCGGCAGTCTACAGCAAGTAGAGTTTGCATGCTATGCTACACAATTTCAGAAACCTGTAATATCTGTAGCAAGCAGCACCTCAATTAGGCATTGTCTATGGATATTTATTACTGCACCTCAATGGATTCACTGTCATCACCATAAAAATATTTTTTAGTCGACTTTTGAGAGATCAGTTGTTAATATAAAAGGGAGCTCTTTGCACTGTTCAAACACAGGCTGTTCCATTCAGACTATCAGCATCAAGAGCTGCTTACCATTTCCCTCTTTTTTTCTTTTGCGATGAACATCTGCTTGTCTTTTCAGTGTCAGGATGAGAAATCGTCTGCTGTTCCAGTTAAATAATTAATTTTTAGGGCAAAGAGATATGGCAGTTTCAATGGATGCTTAGTTCATTTTCCCTGTCTCCCCTGCATCAGTTATGGGCAGGGCAGGCCATGAACAACCTGTGGATTGACTTCATGTCCTTGAGCTCTCTTTGACCAGTTGGATATGGCCTTTGAATCCGTCGCAAGAAATCCACCAAAAGTATGATGAACTGTATTATCTCACATCCTGTTTGGTTCCGGGGAATTAGTTATATAGGAATGGGAATTTCAGAGGGACGTGGCATATAATCCATTGTTTGGTTGGAGGGCAAGGGGATGAGAAGGGAAAGAGAATTAAGAGACCAATTTCCATGTATCTCTTCCCTGCCTCGTCCTGTTAATTCAAGTGGGATAATACTTCCTCTCTAATTCACTCATTAATTTGCACGACACATAGCCCTCGCAAAAAAAATTTTTTGCACGACACATCAAACATTAGTTTAGGTCTAAAAATCAACGTCCCAAGCCTAATCCTTCAATAAATCCCACTTCTAAACTCCCATTTCCTTTCCCGTTGTAGTCAAACACTTATCCTATTCTATCTTTCATAGATAAAAAAAGATAAGACAAACAAAAAGTAGCATACATTTTTAAAAAAGGGCATAACTAAAGCATAACAACAGGGTTAGTAAAATTGACACGCAGCGTGTGCCGTCTAATTAAGCATGGTTCCTAAGTACTAGAGGGTCACGCGCGCTTTGCCATCCCATTCCATGGTCATGAGTTTTTTTTTATTTTTTTGCTGTTATGATTAGAGGTGAGCATTTTTTACACCGAAAATCGAAGAATCAAAAATATTCTAATTTATTCACTTTATAATGTTCACTTTGGTGTTTTCACCGCTAGTTGTTTGTGTTTGAATATATAGCCAGTATTCATTCTACATAAATCGAGTTGACCACCAAAATGGGCCTCCTTTTCTCCAACTTTGCCACTTTGCTAGCACATGTCCGCCCCCCCCCCCCCCCCCACAAGTTCAATTCACTTGTGTCTTTGCCTCTCATAATCACTTTCCTTACACGGGATTTCGTCCTCAAAAGGACTCCAATCTCCCGGCCTAGTCGCCTCCTAATCTTTTAGGTTAGATCATCTGTCACAGGGCCTAGCTACACCGACTCTCCAACAGGAGCTCATGTTAGATTCGGTCTCTAGCGCTTGGTATTTCCGTTTAGCTCTCCCCAGTGCTAGCACTACGCCACTCTTCCATCGTGCATCCACCGCTCGAGGAGCCTGAAGGGGAAGATGGAGAAAGCGACGACCCGATTGTTCGACACAGAACCAGCAAGCTAGCGCCACCCCCTCACTAACGCACGAAGCAGAAAGCAAGTTTGCCCTTTTCCCGGATGCTAAATAACCCACACTCTCGGGAGTTCCTATTCAGTGTGCAAGGCGTCGAAGCACGACCAAACATGCACACCCCAAGATGCTCCCTTTGGTTGTGTGGCCGGTCACCCTATTGGGCCTAGGCCCATTCGGGGAAGCGAAGAGAAAAAAGAGCAAGGAAAACAAAAAAAGTATAAAGAATATTTAAAATGTTCTGAAAAATAAAAATATATTCACAAATTTTGAAAAACATCGTTAAGAATGAATGTGTTGCAAGAAATCCACCAAAGTATGATGAACTGTATTATCACAACATGTTTGGTTCACGGGAATTAGTTTCACTAGTAGAAAAAAGGCCATTTGTCCCGGTTCGTAGGGCCCATTTGTCCCGGTTGGGGAACCGGGACTAAAGGGTCGGTACTAAAGCCATACACGTTTAGTCCCGGTTCTTACACCAACCGGGACAGATGGGCCTCCACGTGGCCGCTGCGGCGAGCCCAGGCAGGAGAGTCTTTGGTCTCGGTTGGTAGCACCAACCGGGACCAAAATGCATCCACGCGTCAGCAGCTGGCAGGAGCTGAGTTTTTTTTAAAGAGGGTGGTTTAGGGGGTTTTGAGGGGTTAATTTAGGGTATTAGCTAGCTAATAGAGAGAAGTGTTCTCTCTTATCTCCGTGCTTGGTTTACCAACGCTACTGCTATGCCTAAACATGGCTTAGATTGAAGTGAACGCAACATGTGTGGTGCATGTCGAAAGTAATACTAATATCCTAACTTGATCAAGTTTGGATTAGTACTACTTTTGACATGCACCACATGTTGCCTTCACTTCAATCCAATCCATGTTCATTTCACCCACTGATATATAAAAAACTCTCCATGCTCGCATCATGCATCATCATAATAACAAGTCCTACTAATCATCATCATACAATTTCTACTCGTTATTAATAACAAGTGATACGATCATCATCCTCATAGTCATCGAACCAACCCAAAAATTGTTCTTAGCACATGATCATCAGTATTAGGTAGGACCTAAATACCCTCTTTAAGGTAAAATAACATAAAACAATATAGGCCCTGACTCTCCATTATGGAGAATGGAGATCATCTTGTCTTTAATTCTTGCGCTTCGCACAATGTTGCTTCCAAGTACCTCCTTACGACTGGCCATACATTTTTTCCATTCTCTGATTTTCATGTCTCCACTTCTTTTAGAAATCCGATATGGACAGGTGAGATTCGTAGGATGACCTGGCCGTATGTTCAAAACATCAAGGCGATCATTCTGATACATCAGATGAGGCACACAATCATTCGGGATTTTCGGTTGAAAAACATAGTAATAACTTTGTAGTTAGCAATGTAGTTAAGTTTTAAAAGAATTTATGCAAAAGATGCACGAATGTCATAATAGTAAAAAAATCTTACCATGGCATCTCCATGGATGTTACTGTAGTTCAACACGTGCACTAGTGGCACGTATTGACCATAATGTGGAGGAGTTTTATAATAGATATTGTAATTCTCAAGATCAGTACAAAATGCGGCCAGATGATTTTTCTTCTGATAAGTTAATCAGAGCCATCGGTGTAGTAGGTTCTGTCTACCATGTTCCGCACATTGTTTGAACAATGAAAATAAGTTGTCAACTATTTTGAAATGAACAATATAAATTAGTTAATAACTATGTTTGAGAAACTCACATAGCGGTAGAATTGGAAGCGTATCAACAAGGGCCCAAATGTCCATATTGTCTTGGTCGATGTCAGGATCACCAAGATCCATGGTGACAAGCATACCCTCATAAAAACCATACATCTTGCAAAGTGCTTCCCAATTTTTGCAACCAAAATGGGTTACGCTCTCAGAATTATACAGATTTACTTCAAAATCCACATCATGATGGGTCCTTAGGTGAATTTTCTTTGTTTCAAAATTTCCATGGTCTTCAAAATCCATCCTCTCCAAGACATAGCGTCTTGCATGGCATGAGATAAGCTACTCAAATTGTAAAAGATGAAAATTACACGTTGAAATAGTTGAAGTCATGCTTAATTATGAAAAAAACACTTTTCGTCGTTGCGTATCATTTCAACATCGAAGGTCTGATACGTCTCCAACGTATCTATAATTTTTGATTGCTCCATGCTATATTATCTATTGTTTTGTACTATATTGGGCTTTATTTTCCACTTTTATATTATTTTTGGGACTAACCTATTAACCGGAGGCCCAGCCTAGAATTGCTGTTTTTTTTGCCTATTTCAGTATTTCGGAGAAACGGAATATCAAACGGAGTCCAAACGGAATAAAATCTTCGGGAACGTGATCCAGGAGACTTGGACCCTGCTCCAAGGAACAAAAGAGGTGGTCACGAGGGTGGGGGGGGGCCCCCCTAGGGCGTGCCCCCTGCCTCATGGGCCCATCGTTGCTCCTCCGGCGTACTTCTTCCTCCTATATATACACACGTACCCCCAAACGATCAGAACCAGGAGCCAAAAACCTAATTCCACCGTCGCAACTTTCTGTATCCACGAGATCCCATCTTGGGGCCTGTTCCGGAGCTCCGCCGAAAGAGGACGTCATCACGGAGGGCTTCTACATCATCCTAGCCCCTCCGATGAAGTGTGAGTAGTTTACCTCAGACCTTCGGGT
Organism: Triticum urartu; assembly: GCF_056163025.1. NCBI lineage: Eukaryota > Viridiplantae > Streptophyta > Magnoliopsida > Poales > Poaceae > Triticum > Triticum urartu. The sequence goes on along the minus strand of NC_141879.1, from coordinate 279,522,528 downwards.
CCATAGTTAGTAGCTAGATGACTTCTTCTCTCTCTTTGAATCTCAATACAAAGTTCTCTCCCCCTCTCTTGTGGAGATCTATTGTTGGAAATATGCCCTAGAGGCAATAATAAAAGCATTATTATTATATTTCCTTGTTCATGATAATTGTCTTTATTCATGCTATAATTGTGTTATCCGGAAATCGTAATACATGTGTGAATAACAGACACCAACATGTCCCTAGTAAGCCTCTAGTTGACTAGCTCGTTGATCAACAGATAGTCATGGTTTCCTGACTATGGACATTGGATGTCATTGATAACGAGATCACATCATTAGGAGAATGATGTGATGGACAAGACCCAATCCTAAACATAGCACAAGATCGTATAGTTCGTTTGCTAGAGTTTTCCAATGTCAAAGTATCTTTTCCTTAGACCATGAGATCGTGTAACTCCCGGATACCGTAGGAGTGCTTTGGGTGTACCAAACGTCACAACGTAACTGGGTGACTATAAAGGTAGACTACGGGTATCTCCGAAAGTGTCTGTTGGGTTGACATGGATCAAGACTGGGATTTGTCACTCCGTATGACGGAGAGGTATCACCGGGCCCACTCGGTAATGCATCATCATAATGAGCTCAAAGTGACCAAGTGTATGGTCACGGGATCATGCATTACGGTACGAGTAAAGTGACTTGCCGGTAACGAGATTGAACGAGGTATTGGGATACCGACGATCGAATCTCGGGCAAGTAACATATCGATTGACAAAGGGAATTGCATACGGGGTTGATTGAATCCTCGACATCGTGGTTCATCCGATGAGATCATCGTGGAGCATGTGGGAGCCAACATGGGTATCCAGATCCCGCTGTTGGTTATTGACCGGAGAGTCGTCTCGGTCATGTCTGCTTGTCTCCCGAACCCGTAGGGTCTACACACTTAAGGTTCGGTGACGCTAGGGTTATGAAGATATGTATATGCAGTAACCCGAATATTGTTCGGAGTCCCGGATGAGATCCCGGACGTCACGAGGAGTTCCGGAATGGTCCGGAGGTAAAGAATTATATATAGGAAGTGCTGTTTCGGCCATCGGGACAAGTTTCGGGGTCACCGGTATTGTACCGGGACCACCGGAAGGGTCCCGGGGGTCCACCGGGTGGGGCCACCTATCCCGGAGGGCCCCATGGGCTGAAGTAGGAGGGAACCCAGCCCATAGTGGGCTGGGGCACCACCCCCCTAGGGCCCATGCGGCTAGGGTTGAGGGGAAACCCTAGAGGGGGCGCCCCCTTGCTTGGGGGGCAAGCCCCCCACCCTAGGCCGCCGCCCCCCCTAGTAGATCTCATCTACTAGGGCCGGCGCCCCCCTGGCACCCCTATATATAGTTGAGGAGAGGGAGGGACTTCATACCTGAGCCTTGGCGCCTCCCTCTTCCCCCTTTACGTCTCTCCCTCGTAGTATAGGCGAAGCCCTGCTACTGTGACGCCCTGCATCCACCACCACGCCGTCGTGCTGCTGGATCTTCATCAACCTCTCCTTCCCCTTGCTGGATCAAGAAGGAGGAGACGTCTCCCATCCCGTACGTGTGTTGAACGCGGAGGTGCCGTCCGTTCGGCGCTTGGTCATCGGTGATTTGGATCACGTCGTGTTCGACTACATCATCACCGTTCTTTGAACGCTTCCGTGCGCAATCTACAAAGGTATGTAGATGCATCCAATGACTCGTTGCTAGATGAACTCCTAGATGATCTTGGTGAAACGAGTAGGAAAATTTTTGTTTTCTGCAACGTTCCCCAACATCTATTCGATGTAATCTTCTTTTTGCGGAGTGTTTATTGAGACTGATGAATTGTGGGTTTATGATCAAGTCTATCTATGAATAATATTTGAATCTTCTTCGAATTCTTTTATGTATGATTTGTTATCTTTGCAAGTGTCTTTGAATTATCCATTTGGTTTGGCCAACTAGATTGGTAGTTCTTGCCATGGGAGAAGTGCTTAGCTTTGGGTTCGATCTTACGGTGTCCTTACCTAGTGACAGAAGGGGCAGCAAGGCATGTATTGCATCGTTGCCATCGAGGATAACAAGATGGGGTTTATTTCATATTGCATGAATTTATCTCTCTACATCATGTCATCTTGCTTAAGGCGTTACTCTGTTTTTAACTTAATACTCTAGATGCATGCTGGATAGCGATCGATGAGTGGAGTAATGGTAGTAGATGCAGAATCGTTTCGGTCTACTTGTCACGGATGTGATGCCTATATACATGATCATGCCTAGATATTCTCATAACTATGCTCAATTCTGTCAATTGCTCAACAGTAATTTGTTCACCCACCGTAGAATACTTATGCTCTTGAGAGAAGCCACTAGTGAAACCTATGGCCCCCGGGTCTATTCTCATCATATCAATCTCCATCACTTTAATATTGCTTTGCTTTTTTACTTTGCCTTTACTTTTTACTTTGCATATTTATATCAAAAATACCAAAAATATTATATCTATCAGATCTCACTCTCGTAAGTGACCGTGAAGGGCTTGACAACCCCTAATCGCGTTGGTTGCGAGTAGCTATTGTTTTGTGCAGGTACGAGGGACTTGAGCGTGGCCTCCTACTGGATTGATACCTTGGTTCTCAAAAACTGAGGGAAATACTTATGCTACTCTGCTGCATCATCCCTTCCTCTTCGGGGAAAACCAACACAAGCTCAAGATGTAGCAAGAAGGATTTCTGGCGCCGTTGCCGGGGAGTCTACGCAAAAATTCAACATACCAAGTACCCATCGCAATCCCTATCTCCCTCTCTCTCTCTCTCTCTATCCTCCCTCTCTATTTGCCTCTTTTGCCCACTTGCTTTTTGTTTGCTCGTGTGTTAGATTGCTTGTTTGTCGCGATGGCTCAAGATAATACTAAATTGTGTGACTTCACCAATACCAATAATAATGATTTCCTTAGCACTCCGATTGCTCCTCTTACCGATGCTAAATCTTGTGAAATTAATACTGCTTTGTTGAATCTTGTTATGAAAGATCAATTCATCGGCCTTCCTAGTGAAGATGTCGCTACTCATCTGAATAGCTTCGTTGATTTATGTGATATGCAAAAGAAAAAAGATGTCGATAATGATGTCATTAAATTGAAGCTATTTCCTTTTTTGCTTAGAGATCGTGCTAAAGCTTGGTTTTCATCTTTGCCTAAGAATAGTATTGATTCATGGAACAAGTGCAAAGATGCTTTTATCTCTAAGTATTTTCCTCCCGCTAAGATCATCTCTCTTAGAAACGATATTATGAACTTTAAACAACTTGATCATGAACATGTTGCACAAGCTTGGGAGAGAATGAAATTAATGATACGTAATTGCCCTACTCATGGTTTGAATTTGTGGATGGTTATACAAAAATTTTATGCCGGATTGAATTTTGCTTCTAGAAATCTTTTAGATTCGGCCGTGGGAGGCACTTTTATGGAAATCACTTTAGGAGATGCTACTAAACACCTAGATAATATTATGGTTAATTATTGTCAATGGCATACTGAAAGAACTTCTAATAAAAAAGTGCATGCAATAGAAGAAATCAATGTGTTGAGTGGAAAGATGGATGAACTTATGAAATTATTTGCTACTAAGAGTGTTTCTTCTGATCCTAATGATATGCCTTTGTCTACTTTGATTGAGAATAACAATGAATCTATGGATGTGAATTTTGTTGGTAGGAATAATTTTGGTAACAACGCTTATAGAGGAAATTTTAATCCTAGGCCTTATCCTAGTAATCCTTCTAATAATTATGGGAATTCTTACAATAACTCTTATGGAAATTATAATAAGATGCTCTCTGATTTTGAATCTAATATTAAAGAATTTATTTCTTCGCAAAAGAATTTTAATGCTACGATTGAAGAAAAATTGCTTAAGATTGATGATTTGGCTAGGAACGTTGATAGAATTGCTCTTGATGTTGATTCTTTGAAACTTAGATCTATTCCACCTAAGCATGATATCAATGAGTCTCTAAAAGCCATGAGAATTTCAATTAATGAGTGTAAGGAAAGAACCGCTAGGATGCGTGCTTCCAAAGATGCCTTTATTAAAACATGTTCTTCCAATTCCTATGAAAATCAAGATGAAGATCTAAAAGTTATTGATGTGTCCCCAATTAAATCTTTATTTTACAATATGAATCTTAATGAAACTAAATATAATCTTCCTTTACCTAGAAGGCGTTCTAAAAATTCAGAGTATTTAGATCTTAATGATGAAATTGATAAAAGTGGGATTGAAAGAAATAAAAATTGATAGAAGGTCTCCTGTAGCTTAATGCTGAAGCGCCGATCTTCGTCCAGGTGAGGCCTGTCGCACTGACCTCGGTCGTCGTTGCACCAGCTGCACTCCCCCGGGAGACTTTCGTTGTCCGATGACGACATTTCCTACGTTCATAATTCAAAGATTAAACTTGTACAATTCAATATATGTACTATAAAAATTAAAATAGATCATTATTATTCATCACGGGTTGACTATCGGTCTGCCGAGTCTATATGGTGGAGACTCTCCCTCACTGATTCCTCTATGACATTTGCGACTATCGGTGATGGTCGTTACTCCTCCTTCCTCTAGTGCATAACAAAGGTCTAGCACAAGGAGAAGAAAGAGAAATGACCCCCACGACAACAGTCGGGATTCTTCGTCCTCTCATATATGGTGGAGCCTCGACAGACTTAAAGTCAACCGGAAATATCATTTAATTATCTTTCTAAAAAAGGACATAGCGAGCGCCTGAAATTTGCGGGGGCAGAAATATACATGTTTTTATCTACATCATATGATCATTCAAACTTTGATGGCCATTGCATTTCAATGGTTGAAAATATGAGCAAAAACATTTTAAAATATCTTATAGGACTCATATTGACATGGAGATTTGGCTGGTCTCACCTCGAGGTCAGAGGGGGTCGATGACGGGGACGACGGCGGGGATGATGGAGGGGCTCCTAGATTTCTGCAAAAACAAAAACCCTATAAGCTATCAAGTAATCAAATGCATACGCCTTGCATAGTGCTCTTCAATTTTAGCATTCAAAGTAGGAGTAGTTTTCCAATTTGAGCATTCAATAAGCAAAACCAAATCATAAAATAAATTAGTATTCAAATTAGCATGCATTCAATAAGCAAAACTACAACATCTTTTGCGTACGTACATCGTCGAATATTATCACTAATACATCTCGAATAGTATCATACATATAGCATCGCTAATACAGCTAGAACAGTAGCGCCCGACGGGTATCGGCGCGGGCGGTGGACACCCAAAGAAAAGGAACCATCACAGGATCATAGCTGCAATGAGATCCCTGAAGAACATGTCAGGTATTGTCGAACCTTCCCTCCAATGCAACCATGTAGCGACAGACGTGCTCGTCCTCCTCTCTGACATGGTGACGTACCACCGCCACGGTGTCCGAAAGCTTCGGCACCGCCACTGGCCCACGCGACCGCCACCAAACCCTGTTCGGGTCAATGATGGGCTGGCGCCTCACCAAGCTACGCCCCTCGGAAGATAGCACCTCTCAATACCAGCCCGGCGGAGCCTAGTCCCGGACATGGCCCCTCTGATCAAGCAGGCCTCCTCTGCCGAGTCGACGACTAGGATGCGGGATAGGCATCGTCGACGTCGATGCAGGAATAATTGCTTTAACTAAAAAAATAAAATAGTCCTATTAATTTTCTTACTAAAAATAAACTACTTCTATAGTAAAATAAAGTAATTTTATTAAATCAACTAGTTCAACTAAGCATTTACTATAAATAAAATAAAGTACTACTTACTAAAAATAAACTAGTTTAACTAGTTCTATTATTTTTCTACCTAATTCTATTAAACACTTACTAAAAAACATCTAATTCAACTAATCTAAAATGCACACTAACCTAACATCTAATGCACTAACTTAAATCAGAGAATGTTCAAGTAAAGTAGTATTGCTTGGTTTTTTTAAAGAAATGTTCAAATAGAAAATTTAGTAAAAAAGTAAAGGTTTTGCCTAATGCATTCTTCATATAGAAAATTGTTACTCTGTAATTTAATAATTTAGTACTGTGACTATACATAATAATCTGTACAAATTACTATTATATATACATGGAAAAAATACGTACATATATATATATATATATGAAAAAATGAAAAAAAGAGAGCCAGGGCGGCGGCGGTTCACAGCGGGGCCGGCCGGCGGGGGCGGCTAGGGCATCGGCGGGGGCGGCGAGGGCGTCGGCGGGGGCGGGCAACGACGACACGAGCGATGGCGACGGAGTGCGGGGGCGCGCGGGGGCAGGGGCACAGGCGACGAAGACGGAGTGGGCAGCAGACGTCAACGTTGCGGGCGGCGGATGGCGACAGCGCAGGCAGCGGACGGCGTCGGCGTGGGCTCCGAGGCGGGGGCGACGGTGACGGCGTCCGGCAGCCTGGCGGCGTCGAGGAGGCACGCGCGTCGTCGAGGGAAAACTACAAGATGAAAACCAAAATTTTCACAAGTGTTCCTTATATACATGAAGCTTTACTCCCGGTTCTTGACACGAACCGGGACTAATGTACCCCTTTGGTCCCGGTTCGTAACACCAATCGGGACCAAAGCCCTCTTTTCAGCAGCCCAAAGGGCGGGAAACAGAGACCTTTGGTCCCGGTTGGTGGCACCAACCGGGACTAAAAGGGTGCATTGGTCCCGGTCGGTACCACCAACCGGGACCAAAGGGGGGCATTGGTCTCGGTTCATGGCACCAACCGAGACCAATGGCCTTGGGCAGCGGCATGGTGGGAGTTTAGTCCCACCTTGCTAGTTGAGAGAGTACCGCACCTGTTTATAAGGGGCGGTGCGCCTGAGCTATCGAGCTCCTCTCCAAAGCAGGCTTACGGGCCTAGCCACTCCGTATCTGCCTGTGGGACTACTGGGCCTTCTGCGGGCATGAATCCTGGCCCAACAGGCTGGTTGGGTTTCTAGTCATATTCAGGCCGTGGTGGCCCAATAGGCGGCATTTTTAAAAAAATTCCAGTATTTTTGTTTTGTTTTTTTCATTATTTATTTTCTTTTGTTTTTTGCTTTATTTTTTTAATTCTTTTTGCTTTTAGGTCAGAAAAATTATAAACTTTCTGTTAGTGTCATTAGTTTTGAAATTTGAATAGTTTAAATTTGAATTCTTTGAAATTTGTGTGAATCACTAGTTTGTGATTAACTTTACTATAAAAATAGTTTTTGGAGTGATTCTTTTTCCTGCTATTTAATATTACCGTGTTTTATTATTATATTCAAAAACAGTTTTTGTTATTTTAGTTTCTAACAAAAAAATCTTTATGATAATTCTTTTTGTTATTAAAGTTTCTAACAAAAAAAGATCTTTATGAAAATTCTTTTTGCTTATAATGTTTTGAATAGAAAATACTTTGTTAATTTTAGTTGTGTAAATTTTATATAATTTTAGTTTCAATAATACTACAAATGATTTTTTTAGTTGCATAAATTTTATCTAATTTAAGTTGCATAAATTTTATTTTTTATTGATTCTTTTAGTTGATTCATTTTCCTATTAGAGTTTTATTAAAGCTTTTTAGTTGATTCTTTTTGCTATTGTAGAATATTATAGTTTTATTTTGGTTTTTTTGGGTAAAAAACACCTTTGGTCCCGGTTCCAGATACCAACCGGGACTAAAGGTGGCGGGCCAGGAGCAAGGTCCATTGGTCCCGGTTTTTGTCTGGAATCGGGACCAATGGTCTCAAACGAACCGGGACCAATGGCCCCCGAGGCCTGGCCCGCGCCCTGGTCTCATGAACCGGGACCTATACCCCCATTGGTCCCGGTTCATGGATGAACCAGGATTAATGGGCTTTCCCTGCCTGGACCAAAGCCTGTTTTCTACTAGTGTTTGTACGGAATGGGAATGTGAGAGGCACATGACATATAATCCATTGTTAGGTTAGGGTTTCTCTACCTCCCGCCGCCGGCCACCGCTCCGCCTCCTCTTCGATGGCCCTAGGTGTGATGCCCCCGATTCAATCATACACTAATCATACACGCAAATGTGTACGATCAAGATCAGGGACTCACGGGAAGATATCACAACACAACTCTACAAATAAAATAAGTCATACAAGCATCATATTACAAGCCAGGGGCCTCGAGGGCTCGAATACAAGAGCTCGATCATAGATGAGTCGGCGGAAGCAACAATATCTGAGTACAGACATAAGTTAAACAAGTTTGCCTTAAGAAGGCTAGTACAAACTGGGATACATATTGAAAGAGGCGCAAGCCTCCTGCCTAGGATCCTCCTAAACTACTCCTGGTCGTCGTCAGCGGCCTGCACGTAGTAGTAGGCACCTCCCGAGTAGTAGCAATCGTCGTCAACAGTGGCGTCTGGCTCCTAGACTCCAACGTCTGGTCGCAACAATCGGGTATAGGAAGGGGGAAAAGGGGGAGCAAAGCAACCGTGAGTACTCATACAAAGTACTCGCAAGCAAGGAACTACACTACATATGTATGCATTGGTATCAAATGGAAAAGGGGTAACATATGTGGACTGAACTACAGAATAACAGAATAAGAGGGGGATAGCTAGTCCTATCGAAGACTACGCTTCTGGTAACCTCCATCTTGCAGTAGAAGAAGAGAGTAGATGGTAAGTTCACCAAGTAACATCGCATAGCAAAATCCTACCCGATGATCCTCTCCTCGTCGCCCGGTTAGAGAGCAATCATCGGTTGTATCTGGCACTTGGAAGGATGTGTTTTATTAAGTATCCGGTTCTAGTTGTCATAAGGTCAAGGTACAACTCCAAGTCGTCCTATTACAGAAGATCACGGCTATTCGAATAGATTAACTTCCCTGCAGGGGTGCACCACATTTCCGAACACACTCAATCCCCTTTGTCCGGACACACTTGTCTGGGTCATGCCCGGCCTCGGAAGATCAACACGTCGCAGCCCTACCTAGGCACAACAGAGAGGTCAGCATGCCGGTCTAAATCCTATGCGCGCAGGGCTCTGGGCCCATCGCCCATTGCACACCTGCACGTTGCGTACGCGGCCGGCGAGCAGACCTAGCCTTCCTTATACAAGAGCAGGCGATCCAGTCCAACCCGGCGCGCGCCGCTTAGTCGCTGACGTCACGAAGGCTTCGGCTGATACCACGACGTCGAGTGCCCATAACTGTTCCCGCGTAGTTGGTTAGTGCATATAGGCCAGTGGCCAGACTCAGATCAAATACCAAGATCTCGTTAAGCATGTTATTTTGAAGTAACAGCGGACGCCGACCAGGGCCAGGCCCACCTCTCTCCTAGGTGGTCTCAACCTGCCCTGTCGCTCCGCCACAAAGTAACAATTAGGGGCCGTAGGGAACCCAGGCCCACCACTACCTGGATGGAACCACCTGCCCCTTCAACCCCCAACATCGGAATCACTTGCGGGTACTCAACGAGCCGATCCGACTTCAGTCACAACATGTAATATGTATAAAGTATATAGTATATACCCGTGATCAACACCCGACGTGATCACGGCCCGATAGTATAGCATGGCAGACTGACAAGAATGTAGGGCCACTGATGGTAATCTAGCATCCTATACTAAGCATTTAGGATTGCATGTAAGGTATCAACAGCTCTAACAACAATGACAGGCTATGCATCAGAATAGGATTAACGGAAAGCAGTAACATGCTACACTACTCTAATGCAAGCAGTAGAGAGAAGAGTAGGCGATATCTGGTGATCAAGGGGGGAGGGCTTGCCTGGCTGCTCTGGCAAGGAGGGGTCGTCAACAACGTAGTCGATCGGGGCACCAGCAGCGACGTCAGTCTCGTAGTCTACCGGAGAGAAGAGGGGGAAGAAACAATGAATACAATGCAAACAGATGCATATCGATGCAAGACATGACAAGTAACGGTGCTAGGTGTGCCCTAACGCGGTATGAGGTGATACCGGTGAAGGGGGGAAACAACCGGGAAATATCCCCGGTGTTTCGCATTTTCGGACAGATGAATCGGAGGGAGAAAGTTGCGTGTTCGCTATGCTAGGGATGCGTGGCGGGCGAACGGGCTGCGGGGATTCGTCTCGTCGTTCTGAGCAACTTTCATGTACAAAGTTTTCCCATCCGAGTTACGGATTATTTTATATGATTTTTCAAAGATTTAAATATTTTCTGAAATTTCTGGATTTAATTTTAATTCGAAAATCTCAGTGGAAACACTAGGTGCACCCGGTGCAATGCACCCACAGTGCGCCACCGAGGCTGACAAGTGGGGTCAGATGGCCTAGTTGACGCAGTCAACAAAGACTGGTCAACAGAGTGAATAGTGCATGCGGGTCTCGCATGTCAGTGTCACATGTGCTATTTTAATTTTATTTTCTTTAACTAGGTTTAATTTAACAGGGTGGGGGTCCAGTAGTCATACTCTAATTAGAGGTGGGTAGTGTTAAAGGGGGATTAGCCCCATGGTTAATTTGGGCCGGCCCCAATGGACTGAGGCCGCCGCCGGTGGCCTCGGCTAGGCATGCCCGCGCATGCAGGGGCCGGCGACGGCGCGACCGATAGCGGCGACCAGTGTCGCGGCGTGGAGGCCAGAGGCACGCGGGGGGAGCCGAGCTGCAGGTAGGCGCGGGCGCACGCAAGCAAGCGCGAGCGGCTACAACAGAATAGCGGCGGCGGCAACTAGCAGATCAACAGCAGCGGCTGCGAGCAGTAGCGAAGCAAAAGAGCAGCTATGACATGAGCAGCGGCAGTAGGCAGCGCAATAGCAAGCAAAGAGCAGCAATGGCGGCTTAAGGAACAGCAGCAACACAGCAATAGTACTATGCACACACATATGTACGCATACACACAGGCTCGGGTGAGCTCGGGGACGGAGGCTACGGCAACGAAATCAAAACGAATGAAGGGGGGTCCGGGGGAAGAAGCTCACTGCGAGTTCATTGGCGTGCTCGGGGAGGGTCGGGGTTGACCGAAACGGTGGTAATCGACGATGGACGACGACGTACATGACGAAGAAGACGATGATGACCCACAAGTATAGGGGATCTATCGTAGTCCATTCGATAAGTAAGAGTGTCGAACCCAACGAGGAGTAGAAGGATATGATAAGCGGTTTCCAGCAAGGTATTCTCTGCAAGTACTGAAACAAGTGGTAACATATATTTTTGTGATAGGATAATTTGTAACGAGCAACAAGTAACAAAAGTAAATAAGGTGCAGCAAGGTGGCCCAATCCTTTTTGTAGCAAAGGACAAGCCTGGACAAACTCTTATATAGAGAAAAGCACTCCCGAGGACACATGGGAATATCAACAAGCTAGTTTTCATCACACTCATATGATTCGCGTTCGGTACTTTAATAATTTGGTATGTGGGTGGACCGGTGCTTGGGTACTGTCCTTGCTTGGACAAGCATCCCACTTACGATTAACCTCTATTGCAAGCATCCGCAACTACAACAAAAGTATTAAGGTAAACCTAACCATAGCATGAAACATATGGATCCAAATCAGCCCCTTACGAAGCAACGCATAAACTAGGGTTTAAGCTTCTGTCACTCTAGCAACCCATCATCTACTTATTACTTCCCAATGCCTTCTTCTAGGCCCAAATAATGGTGAAGTGTCATGTAGTCGACGTTCACATAACACCACTAGAGGAGAGACAACATACATCTCATCAAAATATCAAACGAATACCAAATTCACATGACTACTAATAGCAAGACTTCTCCCATGTCCTCAGGAACAAACGTAACTACTCACAAAGCATAAACATGTTCATAATCATAGGGGTATTAATATGCATATAGGATCTGAACATATGATCTTCCACCAAATAAACCAACTAGCATCAACTACAAGGAGTAATTAACACTACTAGCAACCTACTAGCACCAATCCCGGACTTGGAGACAAGAATTGGATACAAGAGATGAACTAGGGTTTTGAGAGGAGATGGTGCTGATGAAGATGTTGATGGAGATTGCCCTCTCCCGATGAGAGGAGCGTTGGTGATGACGATGGCGATGATTTCCCCCTCCGTGAGGGAAGTTTCCCCGGCAGAATAGCTCTGCCGGAGCCCTAGATTGGTTCCGCCAAGGTTCCGCCTCGTGGCGGCGGAGTTTCGTCCGAGAAGATGGCTTGTTATTTTTTCCCATCGAAAGACTTCATATAGCAGAAGATGGCCACCGGAGGGCCACCAGGGGGCCCACGAGGTAGGGGGCGCACCTAGGGGGGTAGGGCGCGCCCCCACCCTCGTGGGCAGGGTGTGGCCCCCCTGGTGAATCTCTTCCGCTGAGTGTTTTTTATATATTCTGAAAACTTCTTCCGTGAAGTTTCAGGACTTTTGGAGCTGTGCAGAATAGGTCTCTAATATTTGCTCATTTTCCAGCCCAAAATCCCAGCTGTCGGCATTCTCCCTCTTCATGTAAACCTTGTAAAATAAGAGAGAATAGGCATAAGTATTGTGACATAATGTGTAATAACAGCCCATAATGCAATAAATATCGATATAAAAGCATGATGCAAAATGGACGTATCAACTCCCCCAAGCTTAGACCTCACTTGTCCTCAAGTGAAAAGCCGAAATCGAAAAATATGTCCACGTGTTTAGAGATAGAGGTGTCGATAAAAATAAAATATGGACATGAGGGCATCATGATCATTCTTAGAACAACAACTTACATAATTCTTGTCATATGATTTCTTATGCTAGAGTAATAATTCAATCACAATTTCAAGTATGAATCGTAAACTTTATTGAAAACTAACAAACTATAATCTCAGTCATTGGAGCAATTGCAATTTATCATAACATAGGAAAGAGTCAACGTATAAGAGCTTTTCAGCAAGTCCACATACTCAACTATCATATAGTCTTTCACAATTGCTGACACTCGCGCAATACTTATGGGTATGGAATTTTAATCGGACACAGAGAAAGATAGGGGCTTATAGTTTTGCCTCCCAACGTTTTACCTCAAGGGTAATGTCAACAATAATAGTTCATGAAAACTCACATCCAATTAGCCATATATACTAGGATCTTTCCAACATACTGTGCTTGCCAAAGGATAAAATGTAAAAAGGAAGGGTGAAGATCACCATGACTCTTATGCAAGGTGGGAGATAAAAGTAAAAGATAGGCCCTTCGCAGAGGGAAGCAGAGGTTGTCATGCGCTTTTATGGTTGGATGCACAAAATCTTAATGGGAAGGAACGTCACTTTATATTGCCACTTGTGATATGGACCTTTATTATGCAGTATGTCGCTTTTATTTCTTCCATATCACATGATCGTATAAAGCTTTTTTTCTCCCACACTAATAAGTCATACATATTTAGAGAGCAATTTTTATTGCTTGCACCGATGACAACTTACTTAGAGGATCTTACTCAATCCATAGGTAGGTATAGTGGACCCTCATGGCAAGACTGGTTTTAAGAGTATTTGGAAGCACAAGTAGTATCTCTACTTGGTGCGATGAATTTGGCTAGCATGAGGGAGAAAGGCAAGCTCAACCATGTTGGATGATCCATGACAATATAATTTATCTCAGATGTAAGAAAACATAACCCATTACGTTGTCTTCCTTGTCCAACGCCAACTCTTTAGCATGTCATATTTTAATGAGTGTTCACAATCATAAAAGATGTCCAAGATAGTATATTTATATGTGAAGACCTCTCTTTCTTTATTACTTCCTATTAATTGCAACGATGACCAAAACTATGTTTGTCAACCCTCAACAACTTTTATTCATCATAATTTTTCTATGTTCGCTCATTACTCTCCATAAGACTCACATGATCTCTTTGTTTCTTTTTATTCTTTTCTGTTTTTTGTTCCCTTAGGATCATGGCAAAATAATCAAGCCCTTGACTCAACACTAATCTTTATTATATAGCTCACGGACTCGATTACATAGAAGAATTATAAAGCAAAACTCACAACTAGATCATACTGAGAACTTTTATTCTACTAGATCAAGATATTACCAAAAGGATCGAACTAAGAAAAACGGTAAAGATAAAAGTGATGGTGATACGATACTGGGGCACTCCCCCAAGCTTGGCAGTTGCCAAGGGGAGTGCCCATACCCATGTGATTATGTCTCCTTTGTTGGTGAAGAAGGTGGAGTTGTTGATGATGGATAGTCGCACATCGAGCGCAGGAGGTCTTCTAACTTGTGGATAATGCCCTTGAGTGCGATGATATTCTCCTTCAACAAAATATTTTCATGTGTGAGATACTTATTTTGTATACGAGCTAACTCAATCATCTTGAAAGATTTCATCTCTGTTGGGGTAAGAAGATTGTGATCAAGTTGAAGGGTGTCTTCTGTGCCAGAACTTGGTCCTCCATGGCCTTCTTGATCCCTTCATCCTTGTTGATCTCCATGGGTTCTTCTCTCTTCAGCTCTATCTTCATTAGCCAAGCATCGTTGCCCTCATGGTTGGAGGAGGAGGGAGACGACATAGTGCCTGGCCTTGACAACCCTGATAGAAAACAGCTCGAAGCAAAGACAGGAGATTTTTGTGTGATACGGGAGTCGAAACCCACGGGAGATTATATAATGAATTTTTACCGACCAAAATACGTAATGTGTAAGAAAACGGAGTCCGGAGAGCACACGAGGTGCCCACGAGGCAGGGGGCGCGCCCAGGGATGTAGGGCGCGCCCTCCACCCTCGTGCAGCCCTCGTGTCCTTCCCGGACTGCTTCTTATTTTTCTATTTTTCTAAATATTCCAAAACAGAGAAATATTGCCTTAAAAACTGTTTTGGAGTCGGTTTACTTACCGTACCACATACCTGTTCCTTTTCGGAGTCTGGGGCGTTCCGAAAAGTGTCCCTTATGTATTCCTCCGGGGTTACAGTTTCAATAATATTGGTTTCAACATTTATGGGATTACCTGAGATATGATGTTTGATTCTTTGACCGTTCACCACCTTCGGATTTGTGTCTTCGAAGTTGTTGATTTTTATGGCACCGGAACGGTAGACCTCCTCGATAATGTAAGGACCTTCCCATTTAGAGTTGTATTCTTTTGTCATGCCATCTTTTAACTTTTTCTTTAAACAACTTGGCATTTTCGTAGGCTTGGGTTCTCCATTCATCGAGTGAGCTAATATCAAATAACCTTTTCTCACCGGCAAGTTTAAAATCATAATTGAGCTCTTTAATAGCCCAATATGCCTTGTGTTCTAGTTCGAGAGGTAAGTGACATGCTTTTCCATAAACCATTTTATACGGAGACATACCCATAGGATTTTTATATGTAGTTCTATAGGCCCATAATGCATCATCAAGTTTCTTGGACCAATTTTTTCTAGATCTATTAACAGTCTTTTGCAAAATT
Source organism: Triticum urartu (assembly GCF_056163025.1). NCBI lineage: Eukaryota > Viridiplantae > Streptophyta > Magnoliopsida > Poales > Poaceae > Triticum > Triticum urartu. The sequence goes on along the minus strand of NC_141879.1, from coordinate 279,507,155 downwards.
AATTTGAGCTCTCTATTACTCAATTCTACTTGACCACTAGACTGTGGGTGATAAGGAGATGTAATTCTATGATTAACATCATATTTAGCAAGCATTTTACGGAAAGCACCATGAATAAAATGTGAACCACCATCAGTCATTAAATATCTAGGGACTCCAAATCTTGGAAAAATAACTTCTTTAAGCATTTTAATAAAAGTGTTATGATCAGCACTACTAGTTGGAATAGCTTCTACCCACTTAGTAACGTAATCAACAGCAACTAGAATATGTGTATATCCATTAGAGGAAGGAAAAGGTCCCATATAGTCAAAGCCCCAAACATCAAATGGTTCAATAACGAGTGAATAATTCATAGGCATTTCTTGACGTCTACTAATATTACCAATTCTTTGACATTCATCACAAGATAAGACAAACTTACGGGAATCCTTGAAGAGAGTACGCCAATAAAAACCAGATTGCAATACCTTATGTGCAGTTCTATCTCCAGCATGGTGTCCTTCATAAGCTTCGGAGTGACACTTGCGTAGGATCTGTTCCCGTCATGCTCAGGTACACAACGTCTAATAACACCATCTACTCCTTCTTTATAAAGATGTGGGTCATCCCAAAAGTAATGCCTCAAATCATAGAAGAACCTTTTCTTTTGCTGGTATGTGAAACTGGGTGGTATAAACTTAGCAACGATGTAGTTAGCATAATCAACATACCATGGAGCAGTATTAGAAGCATTTATGACATTTAATTGCTCACCGGGAAAGCTATCATCAATAGGAAGTGGGTCATCAAGCACATTTTCTAACCTAGACAAGTTGTCTGCAACGGGGTTCTCAGCTCCTTTTCTATCAACAATATGTAAGTCAAATTCTTGTAGCAAGAGAACCCATCTAATAAGTCTAGGTTTAGCATCTTTCTTTTCCATAAGATATTTAATAGCAGCATGATCAGTGTGAATAGTTACATTAGAATCAACAATATAAGGTCCGAACTTATCACAAGTAAATACAACTGCTAAGAATTCTTTTTCAGTGGTAGCGTAATTTCTTTGAGCATTGTCTAGGGTTTTACTAGCATATTGAATAACGTTTAATTTCTTATCAACTCTTTTCCCTAGAACATCACCTACAGCATAATCACTAGCATCACACATAATTTGAAAGGGTAAATTCCAATCAGGTGGCTGAACAATAGGTGCAGAGATTAATGCTTTCTTAAGAATTTCAAATGCTTCTACACAATCATTATCAAAGACGAATGGTATATCTTTTTGTAATAAATTAGTCAGAGGCCAAGAAATTTTTGAGAGGTCCTTAATGAACCTCCTATAAAATCCGGCATGACGAAGGAAACTTCTTATACCTTTGATGTCCTTGGGACATGGCATCTTCTCAATAGCATCAACCTCAATACCTCTTTCAGAAACTTTGTGCCCCAAGGCAATACCTTCATTAACCATAAAGTGGCACTTTTCCCAATTCAAGACAAGATTAGTTTCTTCACATCTCTGCAAAACTCGATCAAGGTTGCTCAAGCAATCATCAAAAGAAGATCCATAGACGGAGAAATCATCCACGAAAACCTCACAAATCTTTTCACAAAAGTCAGAGAATATAGCCATCATGCATCTTTGAAAGGTAGCAGGTTGATACGTCTCCAACGTATCTATAATTTTTGATTGCTCCATGCTATATTATCTATTGTTTTGGACTATAATGGGCTTTATTTTCCACTTCTATATTATTTTTGGGACTAACCTATTAACCGGAGGCCCAGCCCAGAATTGCTGTTTTTTGCCTATTTTAGTGTTTCGGAGAAACATAATATCAAACGGAGTCCAATCGGAATAAAATCTTCGGGAATGTGATTTTCTCACCGAATGTGATCTAGGAGACTTGGACCCTACTGCAAGGGATCAAAGAGGAGGTCACGAGGGTGGGGGGCGCCCCCCCTAGGGCGCGCCCCCCTGCCTCGTGGGCCCCTCAGTGCTCCACCGGCGTACTCCTTCCTCCTATATATACGTACGTATCCCCAAACGATCAGAACATGAGCCAAAAACCTAATTCCACCACCGCAACTTTCTTTATCCACGAGATCCCATCTTGGGGCCTGTTCCGGAGCTCCGCCGGAAGAGGGCCGTCATCACGGAGGGCTTCTACATCATCCTAGCCCCTCAGATGAAGTGTGAGTAGTTTACCTCAGACCTTCGGGTCCATAGTTAGTAGCTAGATGGCTTCTTCTCTCTCTTTGAATCTCAATACAAAGTTCTCCCCCTCTCTTGTGGAGATCTATTCGATGTAATCTTCTTTTTGCGGTGTGTTTGTTGAGACCGATGAATTGTGGGTTTATGATCAAGTCTATCTATGAATAATATTTGAATCTTCTCTGAATTCTTTTATGTATGATTGGTTATCTTTGCAAGTCTCTTTGAATTATCCGTTTGGTTTGGCCAACTAGATTGGTAGTTCTTGCCACGGGAGAAGTGCTTATCTTTGGGTTCGATCTTGCGGTGTCCTTACCCAGTGACAGAAGGGGCAACAAGGCACGTATTGCATCGTTGCCATCGAGGATAACAAGATGGGGTTTATTTCATATTGCATGAATTTATCTCTCTACATCATGTCATCTTGCTTAAGGCGTTACTCTGTTTTTAACTTAATACTCTAGATGCATGCTGGATAGCGGTTGATGAGTGGAGTAATAGTAGTAGATGCAGAATCGTTTCGGTCTACTTGTCACGGACGTGATGCCTATATACATGATCATGCCTAGATATTCTCATAACTATGCTCAATTCTGTCAATTGCTCAACAGTAATTTGTTCACCCACCGTAGAATACTTATGCTCTTGAGAGAAGCCACTAGTGAAACCTATGGCCCCCGGGTCTATTCTCATCATATCAATCTCCATCACTTTAATATTGCTTTGCTTTTTACTTTACATCTTTATATCAAAAATACCAAAAATATTATATCTATCAGATCTCACTCTCGTAAGTGACCGTGAAGGGCTTGACAACCCCTAATCGCGTTGGTTGCGAGTAGCTATCGTTTTGTGCAGGTACAAGGGACTTGAGCGTGGCCTCCTACTGGATTGATACCTTGGTTCTCAAAAACTGAGGGAAATACTTACGCTACTCTGCTGCATCATCCCTTCATCTTCGGGGAAAACCAACGCAAGCTCAAGACGTAGCAAGAAGGATTTCTGGCACTGTTGTCTTAGTATGCCACAATCATCCTTGCTGTACACACCTTTTGAGAGAGCCATACATGAATTAAAATTTGATAGAATACTCTATGTGCTTCACTTATATCTTTTGAGCTAAGTAGTTTTGCTCTATGTGCTTCACTTATATATTTTGAGCTAAGTAGTTTTGCTCTATATGCTTCACTTATATCCTTTTGAGTGTTATAATTTTGCTCTGTGTGCTTCACTTAGGTCTTTTAGAGCACGGTGGTGGATTTGTTTTTAAGAAACTATTGATCTCTCATGCTTCACTTAAATTAATTTGAGAGTCTCTTAATAGCATGGTAATTTGCCTAATAATAATATGCTTGGTATTCAAGATTTGTGAAACTTTCTTTTGAGTGTGTTGAATACTAACAAAATATTGAAGCATGATAATTGTTTTGAGATATGGAGGTGATAATATTAAAGTCATGCTAGTTGATTAGTTGTGAATTTAAAGAATACTTGTGTTAGAGTTTGTGATTCCCGTAGCATGCACGTATGGTGAACCGTTATGTGATGAAGTCGGAGCATGATTTATGTATTGATTGTCTTCCTTATGAGTGGCGGTCGGGGACGAGTGATGGTCTTTTCCTACCAATCTATCCCCCTAGGAGCATGCGCGTAGTACTTTGCTTTGATAACTTCTAGATTTTTGCAATAAGTATATGAGTTCTTTATGACTAATGTTGAGTCCATGGATCATACGCACTCTCACCCTTCCACCCTTGCTAGCCTCTCTAATACCACGCACCTTTCGCCGGTATCATACACCTACCATATACCTTCCTCAAAATAGCCACCATACCTACCTATTATGGCATTTCCATAGCCATTCCGAGATATATTGCCATGCAACTTTCCACCATCTAGTTCATCATGACACATCCATCATTGTCATATTGCTTAGCATGATCATGTAGTTGACATGGTATTTGTGGCAAAGCCACCGTTCATAATTCTTTCATACTTGTCACTCTTGATTCATTGCATATCCCGGTATACCGTCGGAGGCATCCATATAGAGTCATACTTTGTTTTAGTATCGAGTTGTAAATAAATAGAAGTGTGATGATCATCATTCAGTAGAGCATTGTCCCAATAAAAAAGAGAAAGGCCAAAGAAAAAAAGAAGACCCAAAAAAGAAAATAAATAAAAAGGGGCAATGCTACTATCCTTTTTCCACACTTGTGCTTCAAAGTAGCACCATGATATAGCGAGTCTCATATATTGTGCTTCAAAGTAGCACCATGTTCTTCATATAGAGAGTCTCATATGTTGTCACTTTCATATACTAGTGGGAATTTTACATTATAGAACTTGGCTTGTATATTCCAATGATGGGCTTCCTCAAATTGCCCTAGGTCTTCGTGAGCAAGCAAGTTGGATGCACACCCACTAGTTTCTTTTGTTGAGCTTTCATACATTTATAGCTCTAGTGCATCCGTTGCATGGAAATCCCTACTCACTCACATTGATATCTATTGATGGGCATCTCCATAGCCCGTTGATATGCCTAGTTGATGTGAGACTATCTTCTCCTTTTTGTCTTCTCCACAACCACCATTCTATTCCACCTATAGTGCTATGTACATGGCTCACGCTCATGTATTGCGTGAAGATTGAAAAAGTTTTGAAAAAGTTAGAGTATGAAACAATTGCTTGGCTTGTCATCGGGATTGTGCATGATTTAAATACTTTGTGTGGTGAAGATGGAGCATAGCCAGACTATATGATTTTGTAGGGATAACTTTCTTTGGCCATGTTATTTTGAGAAGACATAATTGCTTTGTTAGTATGCTTGAAGTATTATTATTTTTATGTCAATATAAACTTTTGTCTTGAATCTTTCTAATCTGAATATTCATACCACAATTAAGAAGATTTGCATTGAAATTATGCCAAGTAGCACTCCGTATCAAAAATTCTCTTCTTATCATTTACCTACTCGAGGATG